>NC_090384.1:107855475-108210469 GCF_036365525.1 Heterodontus francisci | reverse complement strand
TAAACAAAAAATTATGTAAATAAGTTAATGGGGCATGAAATTTAAATCAAAAAGTTATTTTATCCAGTTATTTAAAAAGAAATATATTTTATACTCGCAACCTCCTCTTGTGAAACTGTAACTGAAAGGCTTTCCTTTCAGACATACTCAGATATTCCAGACATTGAAAAGCAAACCTTCGCTTCATCATTTTCCCAACACTGGCATGCACAGAGAGAGAGAGCGAGAGAGAGAGAGATGGGGGAGAGAGAGAGGGTGAAAGTGAGAGTAAGGAGAGGGGAGAGAGAGATGGGATAGAGACGGAGAGACAAAGAGAGATGAGGATGGAGTTAGAGAGAAGGGGAAGGAGAAAAATGAGGAGTGATGGGAGAGAGAAGAGGAGAGGGGGGAGAGTGATGGGGTGAGAGAGGGTGAGAAATAGATGGGAACAGAGAGGGAGACAGAAAGCAGGGCAGAGGGTGGAGCATGAGAGGGACAGTGTGCAAGGGAGGAGAAAGATGGAACTGGAGTTCCCAATCACCAGGGATCAGATCTATTCGTTGCCCTGATGGGTGGCTGAGACCTTTGATGACACTGTGCTGTGTTCTATGATGTACGGCCCCATCACTAAACAACCTAGGACTTGCAGTGATAGACACATCTCGAGCTCTATAACATGAGTTTCAGTAAGTTTCTGAGGCAGAGGTGATTGGAGCAAAAGTTGTGATGCCCAAATGCTGTCCGTGGGGGAATGTGTGGGGAGGAGGAGTGGGGGAGGGAAGGTGGAAAATGCTGCATCTAATGCAACACTGACCTTAGAGCAGAGCGCTCTCACTGAGTTACAGAGAGGATAATCAGCCAGGCGTTCTGCTCCTGACTGCTACCAGCTACACACGTGTGAGAAACAGGTGCGGCTAATATCAGTTGTGATCTCATCTGTAGTCAAATATGCTGCTGGCACTTTATTGCAAGTAAATTCTGGAAGGTGGGGGAAGGGGACGGAGGATGTATGTCTTGGTGGAAGACCCTGCAAATCCCCAGAGAATGGGGGGTAAATTTGCCCCCAATGCCAGGCTCTCTGGGTGAAGACACTGTGGGTTATTTGCTGCTCCTCGTACCCTAACCCCAAAGAGTCAGTGGGTGGCGGAATGAACTCGGGTAAAGAAAAGAGGAATTAATAAATATAAGATAGTCACTAATAAATCCAATAGGAATTCAGGAGAAACTTCTTTCCCCAGAGAGTGGTGAGATGTGGAACTCGCTCCCACAGGAGTGGTTGAGGTGAATAGTATCGATACATTTAAGGGGAAGCTGAATAAACACATGAGAGAGAAAGGAACAGAAGATATGGTGATAGGGTGAGATGGAGAGGGGTGGGTGGGAGGAGGCTCATGTGGAACAGTTGGGATGAAAAGCCTGTCTCTTGGCTGTAAAATGATTCCATGTAATTCTGTGTAAAATAACATCCAATCAATGGAAGTGAGAAAGATGCTGTGTTGAATTGTTATTACTTGCATTCTACATGCAACAAGGAAAGATTGGCTGACAGAATGTCACAGGGATCGGCAGAGACTGTACTTATTCTGTGCCATTCATAGTTAATCAAAAGCTGATGCACAGCATCAAATATAAAGAGAACACAAGAGGAGAGAGAGAGCAGAGTTACCATGGCTCATGCAGATACTGCACCATGACTAGAGAACAGATATACATAGAGGGGGATGTACATATTACTCCAAACTAGAAAACTGGAGTTTACAAGTTCAGACATTAGTCACTTCATAGCTTCAGTTGCTGTGTGTTAGCAGGCCACTTGCCAAAGGCTAGCATTAGCAGAAGGCATGCACTCAGTTCAAACGAACACACCTTCCGGGTTTAGGCTGGACACCAGGGGATTCTGCAGGTTCCGTGGATTCCCCAGGAATTGTTTCGCTGTCTGTCGTGGCGGTGATTCGATTTCTGAAATGTGAATATCTGTAAAAATTACAATTAAAATAAATGGTGTTTGCTGTCTCACACTTGGTACAGTCAGTTAGTGGAACTGTCACACGAAAGATGACACGAGAAGCTCAGAAATGTAGTAAACGGTTGAGGAGGATAGTAACAGATTTCAGGAGGACATAGACAGACTGGTGAAATGGGCAAACGCATGGCAGATTCAATTTAACAGTCAACTGTGAAGTGATACATTTTGGAGGGGGAAATGAGGAATGTTACGCACATGGGACGTGTGATGATACAACATTCACAGACTAACTCTGAAGACTTATGAAAAAATGAACTTTGTCTTTAAAAAATGAAACTTTATTTTAAAAAGTGAACAATGCTCCAAAATGGCCACCGAAGCAAAAGGAGATTGGCCTTTTGTGTATCCAAGCAATCTGACAAAGAGAAAAGACAAATCTTCAAAGACAAAAAATGTTAATGAATCCCATCTCACACCTGTCCTAAAAACATTTCAGAATTGAATGTTGTCTTCTAAAAAAAGGAGGTGTGAAGTAGGCACATCCTGGGCCATTGTGTGATCACCATGGGGAGAAACTAGAATGTCTCCCAACAGGGGAGAGAGGTGACACAGTTTTATCTTAAAACAAAGCCAGCCAGAAAGAGAGAGAGACTGACCCAGAGGTGCAGCTACTTGTAACAGTTGGCATTCCAGCAAGCCGGAAAGCACCTGCCCTGTTGAAAAAATCTGACATCTACATTATACAGCAGAGAGAGCTGGAAGTGACCCACCATCTTCAACAGAATTTTCAATCAAGAGAGAAATCTACAATCATCCCAGGCTTGTAACTATCTGGAACTTGACTCGGAAGGAATGAAACAGGTTTATTGTAAGTCTTCTCCCTCACTAAAATCCACCCACCTCTGGCACTTCTGTGTGTGTGTGTGTGTGTGTGTGTGTGTGTGTGTGTGTGTGTGTGTGTGTGTGTGTGTGTGTGTGTGCGCGCGCGAATGCGTGAGTGGATGAGGTTGCGACAATTTCGGAATAAGGCGTATTGATCAGTAAACAATTGACTTTCTGCTTTTTAAAACTTACAAGAAAACCTGTCTCTGTGTGGTTATTTGAAAAATAAAACCCCAAGGATTTAAATTCTAATACAAATACACTTTCTGTGGTCAGGTGGGGTATTGAACAGGTGGGAACCACCCTCATCGCACCATGTGGCCGTAACAGGAGAGACAATAGAAACTAAATGATATAATTTTAAAAGTGGTTCAGGAACAGAGAGACCTGGGGGGTGTATGTTCGCAAATCTTTGAAGGTTACAGGATAAGTTGAGAAGGCTTTTAAAAAAACATATATGGGACCCTGGGCTTTATTAAAGAGGCATAACGTACAAAAGAAATGAAGTTATACTAAACCTTTACACCATACTGGTTTGGCCTCAGCTGGAGTATTGTGTCCAATTCCGGGCTCCGCACTTTAGGAAGGATGACAAGGCCTTGGAGAGGATACAGAGGGTGATTTACTGGAATGGTCCCCGGGATGAGGGACTTCAGTTAAGTGGAGAGACCGGAGAAGCTGGGAATGTTTTCTTTAGAGCAGGGAAGGTTAAAAGGATATTTGATCGAGGTGTTCAAAATCATGAAGGGTTTTGCTGGAGTAAATAAGGGAAACAGTCAGGAGGGTCAGTAACCAGAGGACACAGGTTTAAGATAATTAGCAAAAGAACCAGAGGGGAAAGCAGAATCGAAAGTACCTTCCAAAATGGAATTCGATAAATACTTGAAAAGGAAACATTTGTAGGACTATGGGGAAAGGGCAGGGGGTGTGGAACAAATGCTTATCCCTTTCAAAGAGCTAGCACAGGCCAAGTGGACTGAATGGACTCCTTCTGTACTGTAAGATTCCCTGGTAGTGTCAGCAGTGACTCAATGGGTAGCAGTGTCACTGCTGACTCAGAAAATAATGGAGTCAAGTCTCAACCCCAGAGACTTGAACCCATAATCCAGACTGACACTCAGTGCAGTACTGAGGGAGTGCTGCATTGTCGGAGGGTCAGTACTGAGGGAGTGCTGCACTGTCAGAGGGTCAGTACTGATGGAGTGCTGCACTGTCAGAGGGTCAGTTATGGGGGAGTGCTGCATTGTCAGAGGGTGAGTACTGATGGAGTGCTGCACTGTCGGAGGGTGAGTACTGATGGAGTGCTGCACTGTCAGAGGGTCAGTACTGATGGAGTGCTGCACTGTCGGAGGGTCAGTACTGAGGGAGTGCTGCACTGTTGGAGGGTCAGTACTGAAGGAGTCTGCACTGTCGGAGGGTCAGTACTGAGGGAGTGCTGCACTGTCGGAGGGTCAGTACTGAGGGAGTGCTGCACTGTCGGAGGGTCAGTACTGAGGGAGTGCTGCACTGTCGGAGGGTCAGTACTGAGGGAGTGCTGCACTGTCGGAGGGTCAGTACTGAGGGAGTGCTGCACTGTCGGAGGGTCAGTACTGAGAGAGTGCTGCACTGTCAGAGGGTCAGTACTGAGGGAGTGCTGCACTGTCAGAGGGTGAGTACTGAAGGAGTCTGCACTGTCGGAGGGTCAGTACTGAGGGAGTGCTGCACTGTCGGAGGGTCAGTACTGAGGGAGTGCTGCACTGTCGGAGGGTCAGTACTGAGGGAGTGCTGCACTGTCAGAGGGTCAGTACTGATGAAGTGCTGCACTGTCGGAGGGTCAGTACTGATGAAGTGCTGCACTGTCGGAGGGTCAGTACTGAAGGAGTCTGCACTGTCGGAGGGTCAGTACTGAGGGAGTGCTGCACTGTCGGAGGGTCAGTACTGAGGGAGTCTGCACTGTCGGAGGGTCAGTACTGAGGGAGTCTGCACTGTCGGAGGGTCAGTACTGAGGGAGTGCTGCACTGTCGGAGGGTCAGTACTGATGGAGTGCTGCACTGTCGGAGGGTCAGTACTGAGGGAGTGCTGCACTGTCAGAGGGTCAGTACTGATGAAGTGCTGCACTGTTGGAGGGTCAGTACTGAGGGAGTGCTGCACTGTCAGAGGGTCAGTACTGAGGGAGTGCTGCACTGTCAGAGGATCAGTACTGAGGGAGTGCTGCACTGTCAGAGGGTCAGTACTGAGGGAGTGATGCACTGTCAGAGGGTCAGTACTGATGAAGTGCTGCACTGTCGGAGGGTCAGTACTGAGGGAGTGCTGCACTGTCAGAGGGTCAGTACTGATGAAGTGCTGCACTGTCGGAGGGTCAGTACTGATGGAGTGCTGCACTGCCAGAGGGTCAGTACTGAGGGAGTGCTGCACTGTCAGAGGGTCAGTACTGAGGGAGTGCTGCACTGTCGGAGGGTCAGTACTGAGGGAGTGCTGCACTGTCGGAGGGTCAGTACTGAGGGAGTGCTGCACTGTCGGAGGGTCAGTACTGAGGGAGTGCTGCACTGTCGGAGGGTCAGTACTGAGGGAGTGCTGCACTGTCGGAGGGTCAGTACTGAGGGAGTGCTGCACTGTCGGAGGGTCAGTACTGAGGGAGTGCTGCACTGTCGGAGGGTCAGTACTGAGGGAGTGCTGCACTGTCAGAGGGTCAGTACTGAAGGAGTGCTACACTGTCAGAGGGTGAGTACTGATGGAGTGCTGCACTGTCGGAGGGTCAGTACTGAGAGAGTGCTGCACTGTCAGAGGGTCAGTACTGATGGAGTGCTGCACTGTCAGAGGGTCAGTACTGAGGGAGTGCTGCACTGTCAGAGGGTGAGTACTGATGGAGTGCTGCACTGTCAGAGGGTCAGTACTGAGGGAGTGCTACACTGTCAGAGGGTGAGTACTGATGGAGTGCTGCACTGTCAGAGGGTCAGTACTGAGAGAGTGCTGCACTGTCAGAGGGTCAGTACTGAGGGAGTGCTACACTGTCAGAGGGTGAGTACTGATGGAGTGCTGCACTGTCGGAGGGTCAGTACTGAGGGAGTGCTACACTGTCGGAGGGTGAGTACTGATGGAGTGCTGCACTGTCAGAGGGTCAGTACTGAGAGAGTGCTGCACTGTCAGAGGGTCAGTACTGAGGGAGTGCTACACTGTCAGAGGGTGAGTACTGATGGAGTGCTGCACTGTCGGAGGGTCAGTACTGAGGGAGTGCTGCACTGTCAGAGGGTGAGTACTGATGGAGTGCTGCACTGTCAGAGGGTCAGTACTGAGGGAGTGCTGCACTGTCAGAGGGTCAGTACTGAGAGAGTGCTGCACTGTCAGAGGGTCAGTACTGAGGGAGTGCTACACTGTCAAAGGGTGAGTACTGATGGAGTGCTGCACTGTCGGAGGGTCAGTACTGAGGGAGTGCTGCACTGTCAGAGGGTCAGTACTGAGGGAGTGCTGCACTGTCGGAGGGTCAGTCCTGAGGGAGTGCTGCACTGTCGGAGGGTCAGTACTGAGGGATTGCTGCACTGTCAGAGAGTCAGTACTGAGGGAGTCTGCACTGTCAGAGAGTCAGTACTGAGGGAGTGCTGCACTGTCAGAGGGTCAGTACTGAGGGAGTGCTGCACTGTCAGAGGGTCAATACTGAGGGAGTGCTGCACTGTTGGAGGGTCAGTACTGAGGGAGTCTGCACTGTCGGAAGTGCTGTCTTTTGGATGAGTCGTTAAACTGAGGCCCTGTCTCCCCTCTCGGTAAATGATTCCAGGCCTGGAGACACTGCCTGGCTGAGATGGACAAATGACAAAGGGAAATAAATTGATTAAGGAGAGGTGGGAAGGCTGGATGACTGGAGTGTTTCCTCCCAGGGCAGAATAGCTGCTGATCCTCTCTACCTGGACTCACAGGAGGGCTGGACAGTGGAGGTGAGATACTAGAGAAAAAGCTGCCTGGGGCCCTTATCGTATCGGGTGGAGGAAGTCAAAGAAGGAACACAGTATGAAACTCGTTGTAGCCAACGGGCATGCTGCTGCTCCTTCTATATCACCAGCTGCTGGCTCCTTAATCTCCTCTGGGACCATCAAGCTCTTCCAGTCTCACATCTCATCTCATCTTCCCCCTCTGGCACTGCTTTCCCACACATCAGCATCAGTTCCTGACCCTTCAGATGTCATGGGTTGTGGACTCTGTTCCTCAGCCCGTCTGCACCACTGCACTGCTCACTGTGCTCACTGTCTCAATACCGAGCCACTGGTCTGATCCTCAACGTCTGAGTTATTGGGAGAGACTGGAGACTCCGCCTATTCAGCCTTAAAAGGAAGTGTCTGAGAGGTTCTCATACACAGGGGTGCACTGGTGTAGAAAATGTTAATCTGGAAAATTAGAACTAATGGGCACGGGTTCAAACTGGAGAGGGGAAATTTTAAATCATAGAATTAAACAGCATAGAATGTGGCCATTCAGCCCATCGTGCCTGTGCTGGCTCTTTGAAAGAGCTATCCAATTAGTCCCAGTCCCCCCCGCTCTTTCTTCTTCTGTTCTTCAATTCCCCCTTTTGAAAGTTACTATTGAATCTGCTTCCACCGCCCTTTCAGGCAGCGCGTTCCAGATCACAACAACTCACTGTGTAAAAACATTCTCCTCATCTCCCCTCTCTGGTTCTTAAATCTGTGTCCCTCTGGTTACTGACCCTCCTGTCACTGGAAACAGTTTCTCCTTATTTACTCTGTCAAAACCTCTCATAATTTTGAACTCGATTAAATCTCCTCTTAACCTTCTCTGCTGTAATGTGAACAATCTCAGCTTCTCCAGTCTCTCCACATTAACTCAAGTCCCTCATCCCTGGAACCATTCCAGTAAATCACCTCCACACCCTCTCCAAGGCCTTGACATCCTTCCTAAAGGATTTCTCTGGCTAGATGAATTAAGATGGGTTGAATGGCCTTCCAGATCAGCGTGGTCTTGTGTAACTCTCTCTCCCTGTGAGCAGGTCTGCAGACCCCTCCACTACTCCTGTTTGGTGTCCTTTGCTCCCCCTTCCCTGTTAATAAATAACCTTGGGGTGGTTGGCTGTGTTGGAGGGTTCTCTGTGGGATTGAGGTGTTACCATGGTGATGATTAGTTCCTCACCTCCGTTCCAGTGACTAGACGGCTGTTGCTGGTTTGGTTCGTCTGTCGTTGATTCCTCTTCGCTTCTGGCCTGTGTTCCATTGCTCCCAGTCTGCTGGATAAACTGCTGTAAGTTACACTGTCTCAGTTCTTTATTTAATTCCTCCAGTTCTTGTGTTTTGGCCTAAAAAACACGAGTCTCATTCAGAAAATCGAGAGCAAAACACAGAAGATATTCTTATACCGCTTAATAACGATCTACTGCTAATTGAAGCCCATTTCCCTGTGTGGGTTGCAGTCCCGATGTTGGGATGAATTCCAGGTTGGGAAATTGGAATGGGATGTTGGTCGCAATCTTCCCAGAAGCAGCCAATTAAAGAGCCACCTCCGGGAGCGCTGTCCAATTAGGGACAGCTGCTGGGTTCCAGCGTTGGGAGGTCCAATCAGTGTGGTTGGCTGGCAGGCCCACTGGGATAGGTGGGCACAAATGAGGCAGAAAGGCGAATGCAGGGGTGTCTCAACATGGAGGCATTCTTGGACGTCTTCTGCAAATTGAGAATGTAGTGGCCCACAGCCAATAGGGCCTTCGGTTTGGAGGGGGAGGCCCTGCACAGAATTGGTTTTGGCCGCAGTGCTGGCCTCTCATGCTGGCGGCTCCTTCACAGGGCTCAAAGTCTCCAGCTCCGATAGCCTCTTGCCCTGCCACCAGGAGGCCACCTCCATGGAGCTGCTGGGCTCAACACTCAGTGGGGTGGAGGGGGGAACTGCTCTACCAGCAGGAAGATCCTGGTGCCGCCATCAACCCGACCCTTAATCATACAGTCACAGAATTGTTACAGCACAGAAGGAGGCCATTCGGCCCATCATGTCTGCACTGGCTCTCCGAATGAACAATTCACTTAGTGCCACGCTCCCATTTTCTCCCCGTAACCCTGCACATTCTTCCTTTTCATATTACAGTCTAATTCCCTTCTGAATGCTTCAATTGAACCTGCCTCCACCACGTTCTCAGGCAGCACATTCCAGACCTTAACCACTCGCTGTGTGAAAGTTTTTCCTCATGTCACTGTTGCTTCTCTTGCCAATTAATTTAAATCTGTGCCTTCATGTTCTTCATCCTTTCATGGGTGGGAACAGTTTCTCTCCAGTTACTCTTTCCAGACTCCTCATGATTCTGAAAGGACCTAATTAGCTACTCAATGCTGCCAGGCAGATGGCTGGTGCCACATTGACCTCACCTCTGGCAAGATCTCTCAGAGGTAGGAATGAATCGGGGAAATGTCTCGCTGTGCTATTGTCTAATTTCCCTCCTGGTCCCGACTCCTAACCTGCCTCTGCAGGACTGGGAAAATGCAGCCCAAAAGATCCTGCACCATGTGGCAACTTCAGGGACCATGTGTAGGGAGTATCTCCAATTGCTCGAGCTCGAGCTCAGGGTTTCTGAGCTTGAGGGGCAGCTGGAGTCACTGCGAAGCATCAGGGAACAGGAGAGTTTCCTGGATCGCAGGCTCCAGGAGGCGGTCACCCCTCAGGCAGTGAGAGTTCAGGATAGTAGATGAGTGGCCATCCAGAAGAGTAGAAAGAGGTAGGAGGTACAGGCGACTTCGGGGTGTGTGCCACTCTCAAACCAGTAGTCAGTTTTGGAGGCTGCTGGCGGTGATGACACCTTAAGGGAGTGCAGTTCAGACCATGGCACCAATGGGAATGGGGCTGCAAAGGAGGGAACAGCAAAGAGTAGAAATGCAGTCATTATCGGAGATTCTATAGCGAGGCATTTCTGTAACCGTCAATATGAGTCCCACGTGGTGTGTTGCCTCCCTGGTGCCAGGGTAAAGGACATAACAGAGATGGTGCAGAATATTCTGCAGTGGGGAGGGAATGAGCCAGAAACTGTGGTACACGTCAGTATCAACGACATAGAAAGAGCAGGTATTGAGGGCCTATGGCCAGATTTTCAGGAGCCAGAGAGAAAGTTAAAAAGTAGGACTGCGAAGGTAGTAATTGCTGGATTACTCCCAGTGCCACATGCTAGCGAGAATAGAAATTGCAAGATAGGGAGGATCAACGTGCGGCTTCAGACATGGTGTAGGAGGGAGGGATTCAGATTCTTGGGGTATTGGGACCAGTTCTGGGGCAGAAGGCAAAAGGGATGGATTGCACCTCAACAGGACTGGGACCAATGTCCTCACGGGGAGGTTCACTAGTGTGGTTGGGGGGAGGTTCACTAAATGGCGGGGATGGGCACCAGCATATAGAAGTAGAAAAGAGGAATAAGGTGCATAAAGCGAGAGAGTTGGATCGTGCTCGTGAAGGGAGTTGTACCATATTAGATCAGAGAAGACTAAGAAGGACTTTTAGGAATACAAAGGCAGGTTTACAATGCATGCACGCAAACACACAAGTGTGGTGATTCAGGTTGGTGAGCTACAAGCACAAATAGTTGTGTGGGAATATGATGTAGTGGCAATAACAGAAATGGGGCTTAAAAATGGTGAGGACTGGGCTCTTAATATACAAGGATATAAAGTGTTCAGAAAAGATAGGGAAGGAAAAAAGACTGGTGAGGTGGCAGTACTGATTAGGGAAGACATTGTCGTGTTGAAAAGGGAGGATGTCCTTGAGGGGGCAGAGACAGAATCCATTTGGTTAGAGATGAGAAGCAAAAAGGGGATGATCACACTACTGGGGGTATTCTATAGGCCTCCAAATAGTGAGGGAGATAGAGGAGCAAATCTGCAGGGAAATCACAGAGATGTGCAAGAACTATAGAGTGGTGATATTGGGTGACTTTAATTACCCAAATATCGATTGGGATAATGTGAGAGTAAAGGATAAGGAGGGGGAAGAATTTCTGAAATGTGTTCGGGAGAATTTCCTTGATCAGTATGTTCTGAGTCCAACTAGAAAGGAGACATTGCTGGATCTGGTGCTGGGGAATGAGGTGGGTCAAGTGGACAAAGTGTATGTGGGGGAGCACTTGGGTAAAAGTGATCATCGTATCAGAAGGTTTAGATTAGTAAAGGAGAAGAGCAAGGAACAATCTAAAGTAGAAATTGGAAGAGGGATAACTTCAATGGGATCAGAGGGTAAAATGGAACCAAAGATGGACAGGAAAAACTGTAACGGAACAATGGGTTATCCTTAAGGAAGAGATGCTTTAGGTATAGGCTGGGAACATTTCAACAAGGGCGAAAGGTAGAGGAACCAAGAACAAGGCTCCTTGGCGGACAAGGGAGATAGAGATCATGATGAAACAAAACAAAAGGTGTATGATGTATGTCAGGTGATTTCTTCAAGCGAAAAGGAGGTCAAATACAATAGTTTGAGAGGGGAGATGAAGAGGAAAGTACAACTGGCAAAGAGAGAATATGAGAATAGAATGGCAGTTAACATAAAAGGGAAGCCAAAAATCTTCCACTGGTATTTAATAGTGAGTAGTAAGAGGTGGTGTGGGGCCTATTAGGGACAAAGAGGGTGATATATATTCCAAATAAAATGCATTTCAGAGAGGAAGAAATATTGTAAGGGGGGAGAAACATCCATGGCTAAGCAAGGAAGTTAAGGATAACATAAAGACAAAAACTAAGGCATACCATATTGCAAAGGGCAGTGGCAGGCTGGAAGATTGGGAAACTTTTAAAGATCAACAAAGGGTTACTAAAAAAGTAATAAAAAGAGCAAAGGTAAATTATGAAAGAAAACTAGCGCAAAATATAAAAACGGATAGCAAAAGCTTCTGTAAGTATATAAAAGGGAAGAGAGTAGCTAAAGTGAATGTTGGTCCCTTGGAGGATGAGACTGGGGAGTTAATAGAGGGGAACACAGAAATGGCGGAGACACTAAATCAGTATTTTGTCTCAGTTTTCACTGTGGAGGACACTAGTATCATCCCAATAGTAACAGGTAATGCAGAGGTTATAGAAAGGGAAGAACTTGGAAAATCGTCATCACTAGGGAAAAAGTACTGAGCAAACTATTGGGGTTGAAGGCAGACAAGTCCCCAGGGACTGATGGCCTACATCCTAGGGTCTAAAAGGAAGTGGCAGTGGAGATAGTGGATCCATTGGTTATAATATTCCAAAATTCTCTGGATACGGGAAAGGTTCCAGTGGATTGGAAACAAAGCTAATATAACACCCTTATTCAAAAAGGGAGGGAGGCAGAAAGTAGGAAACGATAGACCAGTTAGTTTAACATCTGTCGTTGGGAAATTGTTAGAATCCATTATTAAGGAAGTAATAACAGGACATTTAGAAAGTCAAAACGCAATCCATCAGAGTCAGTATGGTTTTATGAAGGGTAAATCGTGTTTGACTAATTTGCTAGAGTTCTTCGAAGATGTAACAAGCAAAGTGGATAATGGGGATCCTGTAGATGTAGTATATCTAGACTTCCAGAAGGCATTTGATAAGGTGCCACACAAAAGGTTAATACACAAGGTAAGATCACATGGTGTTGGGGGCAATTTATTAGCTTGGATAGACCAACAGAAAACTGAGAGCCGGGATAAATGGGTCTTTTTCTGGTTGGCAAGATGTAACTAGTGGGGTGCTACAGGGTTCGGTCATCGGGCCCCAACTATTTACAATCTATATTAATTACTTGGATGCAGGGATAGAAGGTACGATAGCCAAATATGCAAATGACACTAAAATAGGTGGGACAGTAAGTTGCAATAAAGAAATAAGAAATTTACAAATGGATATGGATAGGTTAGGTGAATGGGCCAAAATCTGGCAGATGGAGTTTAATGTGGATAAGTGTGAGGTTATCCATTTTGGTCGGAAGAATAGAAAGGCAAATTATTATCTAAATGCAGAGAATCTTCAGAGTGCTTCGGTGCAGAGGAATCTGGGTGTCCTCGTGCATGAATCACAGAAAACTAGTATGCAGGTGCAGCAGGTAATAAGAAGGCAAATGGAATTTTGGCATCTATTGCTAAAGGAATAGAATATAAAAGTAGGGAAGTGTTGCTGCAACTGTACAAGGCATTAGTGAGACTGCACCTGGAGTATTGTGTAGAGTTTTGGTCCCATTACTTGAGGAGGGATGTAGTTACATTGGAGGCAGTTCAGAGGAGGTTCACTAGATTGATTCCAGAGATGAGGGGTTTGTCTTTTGAAGAGAGATTGAGCAGTTTAGGCCTTTACTCTCTAGAGTTTAGAAGAATGAGAGGAGATCTAATTGAGGTATATAAGATGATTAAGGGGATTGACAAAGTAGACGTAGAGAGGATGTTTCCTCTGGTGGGGCAATCTAGAACGAGAGGTCATAGTTTTAGGATAAGGGTAGTAGATTTAAAACAGAGATGGGGAGAAATGACTTCTCTCAAAGGGTCGTGAATCCGTGGAATTCACTACCCCAGAGTGTGGTGGATGCCGGGACATTGAATAAATTTAAGGAGGAGATAGACAGATTTTTAATTAGTAATGGGTTGAAGGGTTATGGATAACGGGCAGGAAAGTGGAGTTGAGGCCGAGATGAGATCGGCCATGATCGTATTGAATGGCGGAGCAGGCTCGAGGGGCTGAATTGCCTACTCCTGCTCCTAGTTCTTATGTTCTATATGCTAAGAGACACAGGACAAGGCTAGAATACTTCATGAGAACTTTGTATCAGTGTTTACTAAGGAAGAGGATCGGATAAAATATCGGTAGAAGTGAAGATGGTAGAGGTGATGGATGGGGTGAAAATTGATAGGAAGGATGTACAGGAAAGGCTGGCTATGCTTAGAGTGGATAAGTCTCCTGGTCCGGATGGTTTGCATCCCAGGTTGCTAACGGAAATGGAAGTGGAGATAGTGGAAGGGCTTCAAATCTTCCCTGGATACAAGGGAGGTGCCAGAGGATTAGAGAATGGCAAATGTGACACCCTTATTCAAGAACAGGTGTAAGGACAGTCCTAGCAACTACAGTCCACTTTGATTAACAGCGGTGGTGGGTAAGATTTTAGAAACAATAATCAGGGAAAAAATCAGCAGGCACTTGGAGAGGTTTGAGTTAATTAAGGAGAGTCGGCATGGATTTGTAAAAGGCAGATCATGCTTGACTAACCTAATTTAAATTTTGATGAAGTAACAGAGAAGGTTGGTGAAGGGAATGTGGTGGATGTTGTTTATATGGATTTTAAGATAGCATTTGACAAAGTAATAAAAGTCTGGTTAACATAACTGAGGTTCATGGAATAGGAGGGTCAGTATCAGCTTGGATAAAAAAAATGGCTTAAGAACAGGAAACAGCAAGTCGTGGTAAATGAGTGTTTTTCAGACTGGAGGATGGTAAACAGTGGTGTTCCCCAAGGGTCAGTGCTGGGACCACTGCTTTTTTGCTATATATAAACGACTTGGATCTTGGAATACAGAGTAGAATCTCAAAATTTGCAGATGATACCAAACTTGGAGGTGTGACAGACAGTGAGGATGATACCAATTGCCTGCAACAGGACATAGATAGGCTAGAAGAATGGGCAGACAAGTGGCAGATGGAATTCAATACAGACAAGTGTGAGGTGATGCATTTTGTTATAAGGGATAGGGAGTGGCAATATAGACTGAATGACACAGTTCTAAAGAGTGAGCAGGAACAGAGGGACACCTGGGGGTGCATGTGCATCGATCTTTGAAAGTGGTAGGACATATTGAGAGAGTGGTTACTAAAGCATATGGGATCTTGGGCTTCATAAATAGAGACATTGAGTACAAAAGCAGGGAAGTTATGCTGAACCTTTATAAAGCTCTGGTTAGACACTAACTGGAGTATTGCATCCAGTTCTGGTCACCAGACTTTAGGAAGGATGTGAGGATCCTTGAGAGGGTGCAGAGGAGATTTACCAGAATGGTTCCAGGGATGAGGGATTTTAGTTACAAGGTTAGGTTGGAAAAGCTGGGTTTGTTCTCCTTAGAACAAAGGAGATTGAGGGGAGATTTAATAGAAGTGTACAAGATTATGACAGGTTTAGATAAGTTAGACAAAGAAAAACTGTTCTCAGTAGGTGATGGTACAAGGACTAGGGGACACAGATTGAAGGTTTTGGGCAAGAGATGCAGGGGGAATATGAGGAAGAATTTTTTTATGCAGTGGGTGGTAATGTCCTGAAATAAAACCAAAAAGTGCTGGACATACTCAGCAGGTCAGGCAGCATCTGTGGAGAGAGAAGCAAAGTTAATGTGTCAGGACAGTGACCTTTCAACAGATGGTCAGTTCTTATGAAGGGTCACTGACCTGAAACATTAACTCTGTTTCTCTCTCCACAGATGCTGCCAGACCTGCTGAGTATTTCCAGCACTTTTTGTTTTATTTCTGATTTCCAGCATCTGCAGTATTTTGCTTTTATTATTATGGTAATGACCTGGAACTCACAGCCTCTGAGTCGATGGAAGTGGAGACAATGAATGATTCAAAAGGAAATTGGATGAACACTCGAGCGAAATAAACTTACAGGGCTACGAGGATCGAGCAAGTGAATGGGGCTGACTGGATTGCTCTGCAGTGAGCCAGCATGGACTCGATGGGAAGAATGGCCTCCTTTTTTGCCATTATGACTCTATAAACCCAACTTACTGATGGTCAAATATAAAGGGCGTGGTGCAGAGCTGAGTAGCAGCAGTCGGAGTGATTTGGCTGTGGGGAGACAGACTTGTTCACGTTGCCTGGAGTCAGCTGTGGCTCCCTGGGTAACACTGCCAGCACCGAATCAGGTGGCTCAATCCCCACTCCAGATTCTGACCTGCGGCCGGGATTTTGCTGGGGCAGCAGTGACGATGGGCGGGAAAACTGGGTGAAACCTCACCACGGCGATTTCTGGGAGCCACAGCCGGATTTTACATCCATCCAGCAGCTAATGAGCTACCATCATGGCTCCTGTCCCTTTAAGAGATGAGATCCTGTCTTCAACAGCTGCCACCCAGGCTGGAGAATCACAGATGGATATTGACCTTGGACCAAGGGAAGTGGGATCAGGGTCACTGGGGCCTGCCTGACTGGCTCCAGTGAGTTGGGAGGTTGGGGTACGGTAGGTGAGTATTACCGTGGGAGCAGCCTTTGCTGCTGGGGCCTCTCCGTGGGGGTGAATAGCGGTCGAATAGAGTGCCCATGCCAACCGCAAGCCCACTGGGAGGCTGCCAGGGTTTACCAGGTGGACACCCATGTGGTGAGACACCCACCCACTGCTACTAAAATGACAGCTGGGGTGGGAAGAGACCCTAAGGACTTCAATTAGCCTCTGCGATGTTGTTCTCCACCTTCCCTGCAGCTGGAAAGATGGCATGGCAGTGGGAAAGCAACGGGCACGCTAACCACCCCCCACTCCCGATTTTTTGGTCCACCCACCACCACGCACCTCCCAGCCCGCTTCTTAAGTCTCTATAAAATCCTGACTTCCCAGTTCAGTACTGAGGGAACTGTCGGAGGGTCAGTACTGAGGGAGCACTGCACTGTCGGAGGGTCAGTACTGAGGGAGCACTGCACTGTTGGAGGCGCAGTACTGAGGGAGTGCTGCACTGTCGGACGGTCAGTACTGAGGGAGCGCTGCACTGTCGGAGGGTCAGTACTGAGGGAGCACTGCACTGTCGGCGGGTCAGTACTGAGGGAGTGCTGCACTGTCAGAGGGTCAGTACTGAGGGAGCACTGCACTGTCGGAGGGTCAGTACTGAGGGAGCGCTGCACTGTCGGCGGGTCAGTACTGAGGGAGTGCTGCACTGTCAGAGGGTCAGTACTGAGGGAGCACTGCACTGTCGGAGGGTCAGTACTGAGGGAGTGCTACACTGTCAGAGGGTCAGTACTGAGGCAATGCTGCACTGTCAGAGGGTCAGTACTGAGGGAGTGCTGCACTGTCAGAGGGTCAGTACTGAGGGAGTGCTGCACTGTCGGAGGGTCAGTACTGAGGGAGTGCTGCACTGTCAGAGGGGCAGTACTGAGGGAGCGCTGCACTGTTGGAGGGTCAGTACTGATGGAGTGCTGCAATGTAAGAGGGTCAGTACTGAGGGAGCGCTGCACTGTCAGAGGGTCAGTACTGAGGGAGTGCTGCACTGTCGGACGGTCAGTACTGAGGGAGCGCTGCACTGTCGGAGGGTCAGTACTGAGGGAGCACTGCACTGTCGGCGGGTCAGTACTGAGGGAGTGCTGCACTGTCAGAGGGTCAGTACTGAGGGAGCACTGCACTGTCGGAGGGTCAGTACTGAGGGAGCGCTGCACTGTCGGCGGGTCAGTACTGAGGGAGTGCTGCACTGTCAGAGGGTCAGTACTGAGGGAGCACTGCACTGTCGGAGGGTCAGTACTGAGGGAGTGCTACACTGTCAGAGGGTCAGTACTGAGGCAATGCTGCACTGTCAGAGGGTCAGTACTGAGGGAGTGCTGCACTGTCAGAGGGTCAGTACTGAGGGAGTGCTGCACTGTCGGAGGGTCAGTACTGAGGGAGTGCTGCACTGTCAGAGGGGCAGTACTGAGGGAGCGCTGCACTGTTGGAGGGTCAGTACTGATGGAGTGCTGCAATGTAAGAGGGTCAGTACTGAGGGAGCGCTGCACTGTCAGAGGGTCAGTACTGAGGGAGTGCTGCACTGTCAGAGGGTCAGTACTGAGGGAGCGCTGCACTGTCGGAGGGTCAGTATTGAGGGAGCGCTGCACTGTTGGAGGGTCAGTATTGAGGGAGCGCTGCACTGTCGGAGGGTCAGTACTGAGGGAGCGCTGCACTGTCGGAGGTGCAGTACTGAGGGAGTGCTGCACTGTCGGACGGTCAGTACTGAGGGAGCGCTGCACTGTCGGAGGGTCAGTACTGAGGGAGCGCTGCACTGTTGGAGGGTCAGTATTGTGGGAGCGCTGCACTGTCGGAGGGTCAGTATTGTGGGAGCGCTGCACTGTCGGAGGGTCAGTCCTGAGGGAGCGCTGCACTGTCGGAGGGTCAGTATTGAGGGAGCGCTGCACTGTTGGAGGGTCAGTACTGAGGGAGTGCTGCACTGTCGGAGGGTCAGTACTGAGGAAGTGCTGCACTGTCGGAGGGTCAGTATTGAGGGAGCGCTGCACTGTCAGAGGGTCAGTACTGAGGGAGTGCTGCACGGTTGGAGGGTCAGTACTGAGGGAGTGCTGCACTGTCAGAGGGTCTGGGGAAACCGTTTCTTCTCTGTCTACCCTATCTTTTCCCCTTAATATCTTGAAAACTTCAATCAAATCATCCATTAACCTTTTAAATTCCAGGGAATACAACCCTAGTTTGTGTAATCTCTCCTCGTAATTTAACCCTTGGAGCCCAGGTATCATTTTGGTAAACCTACACTGCACTCTGTCCAAGGCCAGTATATCCTTCCTAAGGTGTGGTGCCCAGAACTGCTCCCAGTAACTCCAGGTGTAGTTTAACCGGGGCTTTGTATAGCTGAAGCATGACTTCTACCCCATTGTATTCTAGTCCTTGATATATAAAGGTCAGCATTCCATGAGCTTTTTTGATTATTTTCTGTACCTATTCATGACATTTTAATGATCTGTGTACCTGGATCTCCAAGTCTCTTTGGACCTCCTCTGTTTCCAGCTTTTCACCATTTAGAAAGTTCCCTGTTCTATCCTTCTTAGGTTTAAAGTGGATGAACGCACATTTGCCTACATTGAAATCCATTTGCCACAGTTTTACCCATTCACTTAATCAGTTAATGTCTCTTTGTAATTTTATCTTTCCATCTACACGGTTTACAATGCCACCTATCTTTGTGTTATCAGCAAACTTGGTTATGTGACTTTCTATCCCATCATCTAAGCTATAAATAAATACAGGGAGCAGCTGAGGCTGCAACACAGACAGTTGTGGGACACCACTGGTCGCATCCTGCTAATTAGAGTATCTGCCCTTTATCCCTACTTTCAGTCTCTGCCACTCAGCCATTATCCCAACTAGGTCAATAATATGCCTAGAATTCCGTGAGTTTCAGTTTTAGCTAACAGTCTCTTATGAGGGACTTGATCAAATGCTTTCTGGAAGTCCATGTAAATAACATCCATAGACATTCCCCTGTCCACTATTGTCACCTCTTTAAAAAAAACTCAGTCAGGTTTGTCAGGCATGGCATACCCTTTATAAATCCACACTGACTCTCTGATCAGCTGAACATTTTCAAGGTGTTCAGTCACCCTATCCTTAATTAGAGACTCTAGTAATTTCCCAATATTCATCTCTCAACCAACAATGACCCCTGCGACCCCTGAATAAATTCACCCAAGGCAACAGATTGAGAATCTGGAAACATCCCGGTCAAACCGAGTGATGGTTTGTGTTCACCACAGGGTGGCACCAGACTGTTGTTTCAGATCTGGTGAAAGGGAGTTTGTGTTGTTTCGAAATCAAAATGACTTGCATTTCTATAGCACCCTTCACAACCTCAGGGCATCCCAAAGTACTTTACAGCCAATGAAGTACCTTTCATTCCTTTGCAATGTGGTGAAACGTCCCCGGACGTTTCACAGAGTCATGAATGACACACTGAGCCACATAAGAGGATATTAGGACAGGCGACCAAAAACTTGGTCAGAGATATAGGTTTTAAGGACTGTCTTAAAGGAGGAGAGCAAGGGAGAGAGGTGGAGGAAGGGAATTTCACAGCTTAGAGTCCAAACAGCTGAAGTCACAGCCGTCAATGGTGCAGCGATTAAAATCAGGGATGCTCAAACGGCCAGAATTAGAGGAGGGCAGAGATCTCGGAGGGTTGTGGGGCTGGAGGAGATTACAGAGATAGGGAAGGGGATGAGGAGGTCAGAGAGGGATTGAAAGCAATAGCAGCATTTCTTAACCGGGAGCCAATGGAGATCAGCAAAGGGGTGATGTGTGATTGGGATATGTTGTGGATAAGGAAATGGGCAACAGTGTTTTGGATGATGTCAAGTTTACAGAGAGTAGAACATGGGAGGCATTGGAATAGTCAATTCTGGATGTAATAAAGGCATGGCTGAGAGTTTCAGCAGCACATGAGCTGAGGTTAGTGCAGTCCCACCCAGTTGGACGACAGTGGAGAGATGTTAGTGGAGGATGGTGTGGTCAACAGGCTGCAGACAGGTTGAGAATGAGGAGGGAAAGTTTACCTTTGTCACAGTCACAGAGGATGTTATTTTTGACTTTGATAAGACCTGTTTTGGTACTGTGACAGGGGTGGAAATCTGACTGGAGGGATTCAATCATTGTGTTCTAGGTAAGATGGGAATGGATTTTATTTTATTCGTTCGTGGGATGTGGGTGTCACTGGCTAGGCTAACATGTATTGCCCATCCCTAATTGCCCTTGAGAAGGTGGTGGTGAGCTGCCTTCTTGGACCTCTGCAATCCATGTGGGGTAGGTACACCCACAGTGCTGTTAGGAAGGGAGTTCCAGGATTTTGACCCAGCGACAGTGAAGGAACGGCGATATAGTTCCAAGTCAGGATGGTGTGTGACTTGGAGGGGAACTTGCAGGTGGTGGTGTTCCCATGTATTTGCTGCCCTTGTCCTTCTAGTTGGGAGAGGTCACGGGTTTGGAAGGTGCTGTCTAAGGAGCCTTGGTGTGTTGCTGCAGTGCATCTTGTACGCACTGGTACACACTGCAGCCATCGTGTGTCGGTGGTGGAGGGAGTGAATGTTTAAGGTGGTGGATGGGGTGCTGATCAAGCGGGCTGCTTTGTCACTGCCGATAACACAAAGACAGGCAGAATTGTAAGAGTGTGGGTGGAAACATAAAACTACAAAGAGATAGACACATTAAATGATTGACCAAAACTGTGGCAAATGGATTTCAATGTAGGCAAATGTGCGTTCATCCACGTTAAACCTAAGAAGGACAGAACAGGGAACTTTCTAAATGACGAAAAGCTGGAAACAGTGGGAGGTCCAAAGAGACTTGGAAATTTGGGAGACAACTACACGTTCAAGGAGTTTGGAGAGGCAAGGGAGTTTGGAGACGGGGCAATGTGGGAATAGCCATGAAATCTGTTTCCAAATCAGGTAATCACTGCTGGTTGAGGGATAAATATTGAGTGGACACTGGGGGGAAGTGGAAACTTTGCCATCCACCTATGTGCTGTTGATGGATCAGTACAGAGGGAGTGCTGCACTGTCAGAGGGTCAGTACTGAGGGAGTGCTGCACTTTCAGAGGGTCAGTACTGAGGGAGTGCTACACTGTCAGAGGGTCAGTACTGAGGGAGTGCTGCACTGTTGGAGGGGCATTACTGAAAGAGTACTCTGACAGTGTAGCACTCCCTCAGTACTGACCCTCTGACTGTGCAGCACTCCCTCAGTACTGACCCTCTGACAGTGCAGCACTCCCTCAGTACTGACCCTCTGACAGTGCAGCACTTCCTCAGTACTGACCCTCCAACACTGTAGCACTCCCTCAGTACTGACCCTCTGACAGTGTAGCACTCCCTCAGTACTGACCCTCTGACAGTGCAGCACTCCCTCAGTACTGACCCTCTGACAGTGCAGCACTCCCTCAGTACTGACCCTCTGACAGTGCAGCACTCCCTCAGTACTGACCCTCTGACAGTGCAGCACTCCCTCAGTACTGACCCTCTGACAGTGCAGCACTCCCTCAGTACTGACCCACCGACACTGCAGCACTTCCTCAGTACTGACCCTCCAACACTGTAGCACTCCCTCAGTACTGACCCGCTGACAGTGTAGCACTCCCTCAGTACTGACCCTCCAACACTGCAGCACTTCCTCAGTACTGACCCTCCAACACTGTAGCACTCCCTCAGTACTGACCCTCTGACAGTGTAGCACTCCCTCAGTACTGACCCTCTGACAGTGTAGCACTCCCTCAGTACTGACCCTCTGACAGTGTAGCATTCCCTCAATACTGATCCTTTGACAGTGTAGCACTCCCTCAGTACTGCTCTGGACGTGTCAGCTTGGATTATGGGTTGAAGTCTCTGGACTGGGCCCAGAACCCACGACCTTCTGACTCAGAGGTGAGAGTGCTACCCGCCGAGCAAATAAAAGTGAGAACTGTGAGGAGAGTTGTCCAGGGTTTGACCTGCTCTGTGCTAGGTCAACAAGTTCCCACTCGAGGTGGTGGGTGGGTGGCCTCACTATCTGTGCTCAGAGAGAAGGAGTTCAGTAGGAACAGGAAGAGGCCATCAGCCCTTCAAGCCTGTACCAACATTTAATTAAAGATCATGGGTCCTCGGCTTGCATTCCAATGAGTATAGAAAAGTTGATCTAATCGAGGGGTTTAAGATGATTAAAGGATTCGATCGGGTCGATAGAGAGAAATTATTTCCTCTGGTGTGAGGAGTCCAGAACAAGGGGGAATAACCTTAAAATCCGAGCCAGGCCGTTCAGGGGTGATGTCAGGAAGCATTTCTTCACGCAAAGGGGAGCGGAAATCTGGAACTCTCTCCCCCAGAAAGCTGTTGAGGCCGGAGGTCAATTGAAAATTTCAAAACGGAAATTGATAGATTTTTGTTGTGTCAGGGGATTAAGGGTTACGGAACCAAGTCGGGTAATGGATTTGTGTTACAGATCAGCCACAGTCTGACTGAATGGCAGAACAGGCTCGAGGGGCTGAGTGACCTCCTCCTGTTCCTGTGTTCCATGGTTGATCTGCATCTTAACTCCTATTACCCTCTTTTGCTCCTTCGCTTCCCTTACTAGACAGAAATCTAGTTTTGAAAGTTTCAAATGACTCACGGCATCCACAGCACGTTGGGACCTCATACCTTCTTTCAGAATAGTAAACCCTGCACTGATTGTAACCAAGTTGAATAAGTCTGCAGTAGTTGTTGTTGTTGTTGAATAAACCTGCAGTTGTTGTTGTTGTTGTTGAATAAACCTGCAGTAGTTGTTGTTGTTGTTGAATAAACCTGCAGTTGTTGTTGTTGAAAATAACTTGGGTGAAACAAAGGTTTCTGCTGATCGTCCCTTAAAGTTATGGCAGGAGATTAAGAGACCCACCCCTCCATCCACCCACCCCGCACCACCACCCCGCCCCCCCCCGCCATCGCCCCCCCAGAGAAATCCCAGTCATCCGTATCTACTGAAAGGAGTGAGAATATTTTTTAAAAGACGTGAAACTTCGACATGTTGATGTTCAGAGAGACTTGGGTGTACTCGTACAAGGAACGCAGAACGCTAGCATGCAGGTACAGCAAGTAATTAGGAAGGCAAATAGCATGTTGACCTTTATAGAATCATAGACATTTTATTATAAATTTACAGCATGGAAGGAGGCCATTCGGCCCATCATGACTGTATCAACTACAAGTAGCCATCCAACCTAATCCCAATTTTCAGCTCTTGGTCTGTAGCCTTGTAGGTTACTGCACTTCAAGTGCATATGCAAGCACTTTTTAAATGTTCTGAGTGTTTCTGCCTCTACCACCCTTTCGGGCAGTGAGTTCCTGATCCCCACCACCCTCTGTGTGAAAATATTTCCCCTCAAATCCCTCCAACATTCCTACCTCTTACCCTAAATCTATGTCCCTGGGTTATGGACCCCTCAACTAAGGGGAATTGGGCCTTCCTATCCATTCTATATGGACCCTCTTAATTTTATACACTTAAATTAAATCTCCCCTCAGCCTCCTCTGTTCCAAAGAAAACAAACCTAGCCTATCAAATTTTCTCTCATAACTAAAATTCTCCAATTCAGGCAACATCCTCGTAAATCTCCTCTGTACCCTCTCTAGTGCAATCACATCTTTCCTATAGTGCGATGACCAGATCTACATGCAGTACCCTAGCTGTGACCTAACTAGTGTTTTATCCAGTTCCAGCATAACCTCCCTGCTCTTATATTCTATGCCTCAGCCAATAAAGGCAAGTCCCCTGTTTGTCTTCTTGACTTCCTTATCTACCTGTCCAGCCACCTTCAGGGATCTGTGGACATGCACTCCAAGGTCCCTCTGTTCCTTTACACTTCCCAATATCCTACCATTTATTGTGTATTCCCTTGCCTTGTTATCCTTCCCCTATTGCATTACCTCACACTTCTCCAGACTGAACTCCATTATCAACACACGGCCAATTTTATATCCTCTGCAAACTTCTTAATCGTACCCACTACGTTCAAGTCCAAATCGTTGGTATATACAACAAAAAGCAGGGCTCATGCTGAGCCCTGCGGAACCACACTGGAAACAGCCTTCCAGTCACAAAAACGCCCAAACATTACTCTTTGCTTTACTCCGCAGTATTTTGCTTTTATATTACTCTTTGCTTCCTGCCTTTGAGCCAATTTGGATCCAATGTGCGACTTTGCCTTGGATCCCATGGGCTTTTACTTTCATGACCAGTCTGCCATGTGGGACCTTATCAAAAGCCTTACTAAAATCCATATAGACTAAAATCACAGAATTGTTATAGCACAGAAGGAGGCCATTCAGCCCATCGTGTCTGCACTGGCTCTCCGAATGAGCAATCCACTGAGTGCCACTCTCCCCACAACCCTGCACATTCTTCCTGTTCATAAAACTGTCTAATTCCTTTTTGAATGCTTCAATTGAACCTGCCTCCCCTGCACTCTTAGGCAGCGCATTCTAGACCTTAACCACTCTCTGCGTGAAAAGGTTTTTCCTCATGTCACTTTTGCTTCTTTTATCAATTAGTTTAAACCTGTGCCCTCTCGTTCTCGATCCTTTCACGAGTGGGAACAGTTTCTCTCTATCTACTCTGTCCAGACCCTTCATGATTTTGAATACCTCTATCAAATCACCTCTCAGCCTTCTCTCCAAGGAAAACCTCTCCAATCTATCTTCAGAACTGAAATTCCTCATCCCTGGAACCATTCTCGTGAATCTTTTCTGTACTCTTTCTAACGCCTTCACATCCTTCCTAAAGTGTGGCGCCCAGAATTGGTTGCAATACTCCAGCTGAGGCTGAATTAGTGTCTTATACAAGTTCAACATAACTTCCTTGCTCTTGTACTCTATGCCCCTGTTAATAAAGCCCAGGATACTGTATGTTTTATTAACTGCTCTCTCAACCTGTCCTGCCACCTTCAATGACTTATGCAAATATACACCCAGGTCCCTCTGCTCCTGCACCCCCTTTAGAATTGTACCCTTTATTTTATATTGTGTCTCCATGTTCTTCCTACCAAAATGAATTAATTCACATTTCTCTGCATTGAACTTCATCTGTCATCTGTCTGCCCATTTCACCAACCTGTCTATGTCCTTTTGAAGTTCTACACCATCCTCCTCACAGTTCACAACATTTGCAAGTTTTGTATCATCTGCAAATTTTGAAATTGTGTCCTGTACACCAAGGTCAAGGTCATTAATATATATCAGGAAAAGCAAGGGTCCCAAAACTGACCCCTGGGGAACTCCACTACAAACCTTCCTCCAGCCTGAAAAACATCCATTAACCACTACTCTTTGTTTCCTGCCACTCAGCCAATTCCATACCCATGTTCCTACTGTCCCTTTTATTCCATGAGCTACATGTTTGCTCACAAGTCTGTTGTGTGGCACTGTATCAAATGCCTTTTGAAAGTCCATGTACACCACATCAACAGCATTGCCCTCATCAACCCTCTCTGTTACCTCCTCAAAAAACTCCAGCAAGTTCGTTAAACATGATTTTCCCTGAAGAAATCCATGCTGACTTTCTTTAATAAAATCGTATTTATCCATGTGACTATCGATTTTGTCCTGTATTCATCTTTCTAGAAGTTCCCCCACCACCAAAGTTAAACTACATCAAATGCACTACCCTCATCGACACTCCTTGCTACCTCCTCAAAAAATTCAATGTTAGACATGACTTTCCCTTAACAAATCCATGCTGAATGCCTTTGATTAATCTGCATCTTTCTAAATGAAGATTTATCCTGTTCCTCAGAATCTTTTCCAATAATTTTCCCACCACTGAGGTTAGGCAGACTGCTTGAAATTACTTGGTCTATCCCTTTCTCCCTTTTTCAACAATGGTACAATGTTAGCTGCCCTCCAGTCCTCCGGCACTGCTCCTGTAGCCAGAGAGGATTGGAAAATGATGGTCAGAGCCTTCACTATTTATTCTCTTGCTTCCCTTAACAGACTAGGATAATTTCATCCGGGCCTGGGATTTATCCACTTTCAAAGATGTTAAACCTCTTAATACTTCCTCTCTCACTATGTTTGTTTCATCTCATATTTCACAGTCCTCCCTGATTGCAGCGTCTGTATCATTCCTCACCTTTGTGAAAACTGATGCAAAATATGCATTAAGAACCATACCAACATCCTCAGCCTCCACACACAAGTTACCCTTACGGTCCCTAATGGGCCCTACTCTTTCTTTGGTTATTCTCTTACTCTTTATGTATTTATAAAAAATATTTTTGGGTTTTCCTTGGTTTTACTTGCCAATTTCCTTTTTAATTTCTTCCATACACTTTTTATACTCCTCTAGGGTTTCTGCAGTATTGAGCCCTCAGTATCTGTTATAAGCTTCCCTTTTTTTCTTTTATCCTCTCCTTTAAGCCCCTGAACATCCAGGAGGCTCTGGATTTGTCAGTCCCACCTTTTTTCTTTAAGGGAACATACTTGCACTGAACCCTCACTGTCTCTTCCTTGAATGTCCCCCCACTGATCTGCCACTGATTTACCTGATCGTAAGTAGCTGTTTCCAGTCCATTTTAGTGAAATCACATCCCAGCTATGGAAAATTAACGTTCCCCCAATTGAGAACTTTTATTCCTGGTCTATCTTTGTCCTTTTCTATAACTACCCTAAATCTAACTGAATTATGGTCACTTGCACCAAAGTGCTCCCCGTCTGATACCCCTCCCACCTACCCAGCTTCATTCCCGAAAACAAAGTCCAGAATCACCTCCTCTCTTGTTGGGCTTGCTACATACTGGCTCAAAAAGTTCTCCTGAATGCATTTTAAGAATTCCGCTCCCTCTGTGTCCTTCACACTAATTCTATCCCAGTTAATATTAGGATAGTTGAAATCCCCCACTATTATTTTCCTATTGATTTTGCACTTCTCAGAGATTTGCCACATATTTGCTCTTCTATCTCCCTCTGACTGTTTGGGGGTCTATAGGACACTCCCAGTATTGTGATTGTTCCTTTTTTGTTCTTCAGTTCAACCCATATGGCCTCATTTGATGATCCTTCTACTATATCATCTCACAGCTATAATTGTTTCTATAATCAGTATTGCAACCCCCCCCCCCTCCTTTTTTATCCCCCTCTCTATCCCAACTGGAAACCCTGTAATCAGGAATATTGAGCTGCCATTCCTGCCCTCTTTTCAGCCATGTTTCAGTAATAGCTATCATATCATACTCCCATGTGTCAATTTGTGCTTTCAGCTCAGTTCATTTGCCTTATTCCCCAGATTTCTTGCATTGAGGTATCTACCCTTTAGCACTGTCAAACTCCCTTGTTGTCTATTTTCTAGCCTTTGCACCTCAGCCTTCCAAACATGCTTACTAATTTTCTGCCTTCCATTTCCAACTTTTCTTCTCTCCTTTCTGTATCTACTCTCAGGTTCCCATCCCCGTGCCAAGCTAGTTTAAACCCTCCCCAACAGCACGAGCAAAACCTCCTGTGTGGATGTTGGTCCTGGTCCTGTTGAGGTGCAACCGTTCCAGCTTATACAGGAGCCACCTCCCCCAGAAGAAGTCCAAATGCCTCAGGAATCTAAAGTCCTCCCTCCTGCACCATCTCTCCAGTCACATGTTCATCAGCTGTAACTTCCTATTTCTGTACTCACTAGCACGTGGCACTGGGAGTAATCCAGAGATTACTAGCTTTGAGGTCCTGCTTTTCAATCTCACTCCTGGCTCACTAACCTCTGCCTGTAGGACCTCATTCCTCTTTCTGCCTATGTCATTAGTGCCGATATGACCTTCTGCCACATAGTATCATTCTATGACCTATCTCCCCACAGGCGTAATCTCACCTGTAATCTCCTGTCCGCTTCCTCTAATGTTCTCTCTACTTCAATGATTGACATCTGTATTTCCTGGTTCTGCTGTGTTTTTGCTTCGATCTCTGCCCTCACTCGGTCGATGGCCTCCCTCGTGTTGGTCTGACTCACTCTTTGAGCCGCTTTCAGCCTCCTCGCTCGATCCCCTTCCTGCAAGATTTCTTTGTCCAAGAGTTCAGTTCTGCTGCTAATCTCGTGCAGCCTCTGCATGTTGTCCTTGAAGCTCTGCTTCAGTTTGCTCACATGGTTCTGCAGCTCCCTCTCCCTCCCCTTTTCCTGCTGCAGCTCCCGCTCCCAGAACTGCTCCTCCTCAATCTCCTCTTCGTTTTTCCTGACCGTCCGCTCCAGCTGCACCAGCCGTTTCTCAAAGTCAGGAATGCCTGCCTGCTCCCAGGATTTAATCGCGCATTCGACAGACTCGTGTTGGGCAGAGACTGAGTGTAACTTCTCCTGCTGAATTAGAATCAGTTTAAAGAAATCTTCCTTACTCTCCGGAGGCTTGGAGACTTTATCTGGGTTCTCTGCCCCACTTGGCTTCTTCCCCCTCCATTTGTTCTGGAGAGTGAGGTGGGGAGCGCCCAGCGCCCCGCCAGTGAAGGTCAGGGATTTTTTCGGTTCACGTCTTTTTGGGAGCTCGGGAGTGGTGGGTTTGGCAGGGAAGAGGGCAGTCTTGGCAAGGGAGGGTTCTGGAATCTGAGCGCCATTGCTTGAGGTGGGTCTCTCGGACTGACTGGAGCCGGTGCGGCGTAGAAGGAAACAGACGTCATTGGCGTACTGCCCGCATTTGGCCAGCAGCTGCAGTGGGCTCTCATTGGCCAACAGCTGCCGTTCACTGTCACGCAGTTTCTGGATCAATACATAGCGGCCAGTCTGACCTGCAGTGGGAGCAAGGGTCAAATGTCAGAGTTCAAATAAATGCAGTTTGAGCACAAGGTAAGGGACATGCTCCTGCAGAATGGAAACCACAGTCTTTAGGCAATGAAGATGTGGAGAGACTGGAGAAGCTGGGATTGTTCTCCTTAGAGCACAGAAGGTTAAACAAAGGTTTAATGGAGGTGTTCAAAAATCACAAAGGGTTTTGAAAGAGTAAATAAGGAGAAAGTGTTTCCAGAGGCAGGAGGCTCGGTAACCAGAGGGACACAGATTTAAGATAATTGACAAAAGAATCAGTGGGGAGATGAGGAGAATGTTTTTTACACAGCGAGGTGTTGTGATCTGGAATGTGCTGCTTGAAAAGGTGGCTCAAAGCAAATTCAATAATAACTTTCAAAAGGGAATTGGATAAATATTTGAAGGGAAAACATTTGCAGGGCTATTGGGAAAGAGCCGGGGAGTGGGACTAATGGGATAGCTCTTTCAAACAGCCGGCACAGACACAATGAGCCTCTATGATTTCAGCAGAGAAGTGGAAATGGCTCCCTGTCACGGCAATTTTCAGGGCCAGAAACGGGGGCCAAAAGGAACAATTTTGTGGGGTCATGTCCTGCCCCCCCAAAGGATGTCAGGAGTGTGCTCGGAGCCATATCAGCCTTGGACAATATTCAGGAGTCCCGAGCAGACACCTTCTGCAGGTTCCTGATTGTATTCTAGGGGCCCAGCACCTGTTTCGGGATTTGTTAGTGAAATTGTTCGGGACCGAGCAGTCTGTCCCTCAGCTCTTTGTTTTGTAACTCAGCCTAAAGGCAAGAACATTTGGCTGACCTTTACTTATACAGGGTGTGGGGGGGAGGGGGGAGGTGGGGGCTCCTGCAGTTGCTGCTGGCCCACAGTCACTTCCCGACTTACTCCCCACCCACCCTCCCCCTGTACCCATCGGGCAGGCACTGCCAGCTTGGCTGATTTCAGCTGGCTATGGAAGCCTCATCGGCATCGCAGTTCCCCGGCAATACGCTGATGAGGCCCAATTTTGGGTGAGTTTATCATCAAAAAGAGGTTACGCGACACTAGTTAGGCCCCAGTTTTGTCCAGGTTTTGGAGCCTTACTTTAGGAAGCACGACAGGGCCTTGGAGAGGGTGGGGGAAAGATTGACTGAAATAATCCCAGGTTGAGGGGCTTCATGAGGAGAGACTGGAAACACTTGGGCTGAGCTGATTGGAGCAGAGAACGTTGGGGAGAACTGGTAGGACATCGAAATTCTGAGACGTTTTAATAAATTCAGGATAAACTGGTCAGCGAATAAACAACTAGAGTGAATAAATATGAGATCACCACCAAAATAACGAAGCAGGAAGTGTAGGAGAATTTATTTTTACACAGACAGCTGTTAGGATATGGAATGAGGGAATTGGGGAAAACAGAATTCATAACAAACTTCAGAAAGAAGTTCAATAAATATTTGAAAAATAAAAATGACAAGGTTACAGGTTAAGGGAGCAGCTGCAAAGCTTTTTCACAGACCCTCCCAGACAGGCAGAGGGGCTGCACGATTGTAAAAAGAATTGGAAACCTGTACAGAGAACGAGGCTGAGATTCCCCCATGTGGTGAGTTAGAGGCTCCAACAACCCTTGGCATTAAAAGCAAAATACTGTGGATGGAGGAAATAAAAACAGAAAATGCCGGAAATACTCAGCAGCTCAGGCAGCCTCTGTGGAGAGAGAAACAGAGTTACTGGGGAATTCTCCCAGGGACTTGGAGGCGTGTTTGGAGGTTGGAGGTGGTCCAGGAAAATCGCAGAGGAAGTGGTTTCCGGCACGCTCCCACCTCCTCACACTTTTCCCGGAGGATGGCAACCAATTCGGCCGCAGCAGGAACCAATTAGCAGCAATTTTCCAGCATCACACGAGACCACACGTTGGGCCGGGATTTTGTTTTCCTCCCAATGGCGGGTTGGGGAGCAGGAGTGGAGAGTCGGAGTCCCAGCAGCTACCACGGAATCCGATGCTGGGATTGTCGGTTCCAATCTTCTCAGGGTGGCAAAGCTCCACCGCTCTGTGACAGGACCCTACTTTAAATATGGCAGGTACCTCTTTGCATCCATTTGAATGTAATGCACTGCCATCTTACCACCCCTTCCCAATCCTGAGCTCAATGTGCAGAACTCATGCACCTTCACTTTCCTGTCCATGACAGGCTGGCGCCACTGAGGCAGGGAAGGGGTCAACTCGACATTGTGTATATGGATAATGGGGGGAAACTCGACATTGTGTATATGGATAATGGGGGGAAACTCTGCATTGTGTATATGGATAAGGGGGAAACTCTGCCTTGTGCACATGGATAAGGGGGAAACTCTGCATTGTGTATATGGATAAGGGGGAAACTCTGCATTGTGTATATGGATAAGGGGGAAACTCTGCATTGTGTATATGGATAATGGGGGGAAACTCTGCATTGTGTATATGGATAAGGGAGGGAAACTCTACATTGTGTATATGGATAAGGGGGGGAAATTCTGCATTGTGTATATGGGTAAGGGGGAAACTCTGCATTGTGTACATGGATAAGGGGGGGAAACTCTGCAATGTGTATATGGATAACGGGGGGAAACTCTGCATTGTGTATATGGATAAGGGAGGGAAACTCTACATTGTGTACATGGATAAGGGAGGGAAACTCTGCATTGTGTATTTGGATAAGGGAGGGAAACTCTGCATTGTGTATTTGGATAAGGGGGGGAAACTCTACATTGTGTATATGGATAAGGGAGGGAAACTCTACATTGTGTACATGGATACGGTGGGGAAACTCTACATTGTGTATATGGATAAGGGAGGGAAACTCTACATTGTGTACATGGATAAGGGGGGGGAAACTCCGCATTGTGTATATGGATAAGGGAGGGAAACTCTACATTGTGTACATGGATACGGTGGGGAAACTCTGCAATGTGTATATGGATGGGAGGGAAACTCTACATTGTGTACATGGATACGGTGGGGAAACTCTACGTTGTGTATATGGATAAGGGGGGCAAACTCTGCAACTGGATACACTGTAATTGTGGCAGTGCAGCCACGTGGGTCACGTGCGTGACAGCTGCCATGTTCCGCTCCAAACAGTGGGATGACAAGATCCAGCCCACTGTGTCTGCAGCTGGTCAGGTAACAGGGGGTATCTGTAGAGTGGGAGGTCGGACTGTCATGATAACTGAATTAAATCTACTGCTTTAAGATGCAAATCGGCAAAACTGAGTTCCTCCACACGTGGAGGCTTTGCAATTTCCTTCCGACCTCCTGGAGACTGCAGTAAAGAGGTGCTGCTGCTGTGGCTGGGACATTGGGAGCCATTACCTCCAGCTGTTTCCTTCCTCCATTTTGACCAGGCCTCCCACATCCCTTACACAGCAGTAGCAGTACTGTCACTGCACACACAGTGAAAACTGCCGCTGACCTTGCAGTCCTACACGCTGACTCATTCTCTCGTCTCCACAACCTGCTCACCATCCCTAATTGGATGGTGATCCCAGAACCAACCTCTTAATTGGGCGCCTCCCATAACATTACCCCAGGAGGTGCACGGGGCTGTGAATGGGGTCAGGAACTGAAAACAGTCTCGACTGACGGCTATTTTCAAAGTCTGGGAGGTTCAGGCCAACATTTCAGGTCAATGACCTTTCATCAGAACTGGGAAAATTTAGAAATGTAATAGGTTTCAAAGAGTGAAGTGGGGGAGGGTGGAAGAAGAACAAAAGAGAAGATCTGTGATACAGTAGAACACTGGAGAGATTAAATGATAAAAGAGGTAGTGGGGCAGAGCCAAAGGGAGTGGTAATGAGACAAGTAAAGAAACAAAAGATGTGTTTAGAGGAGGGTGAATGACAGAACAATGAACAGCTCTGTACAAAAACAAAGAAAAACGAGAGTAAAACTGAAACATGCAAAGATAAAGGAAACAAAATGGGCCTCAAGATCACAGTCTGAAATTATTGAACTCAATGTTGAGTCCGGCAGGCTGTAGAGTGCCTAATCAGAAGATGAGTTGCTGTTCCTCGAGCTTGTGTTGAGCTTCACTGGAACTCTGCAGCAGACTAAGGACAGAAAGGTCAGAGTGGGAGCAAGGTGGGGAATTAAAATGACAAGCAACTGGAAGCTCAGGGTCAGACTTGTGGACTGAATGGGGATGTTTCACAAAGTGGTCACCCAGTCTGCATTTGGTGACCCAGTGTAGAGGAGACTGCATTGTGAGCAATGAATACAGAATACTCGATTGAAAGAAGTACAAGTAAATCACTGGTCACTGATATGTCTTCCTTTTTCCTCAACCGAGGATTCCCCCCCACTGTGATTGACAGGGCCCTCAACCGTGTCCGGCCCATTTCCCGCACCTCTACCCTCACCCGTTCCCCTCCCTCCCAGAACCATGACAGGGTTCCCCATGTCCTCACTTTTCATCCCACCAGTCTCCATATCCAAAGGATCATCCTCCGCCATTTCCGCCACCTCCAGCGTGATGCCACTACCAAACGCATCTTCCCCTCCCTTCCCCTGTCAGCATTCCGAAGGGATCGTTCCCTCCGCGACACCCTGGTCCACTCCTCCATTACCCCCACCACCTCGTCCCCGTCCCATGGCACCTTCCCCTGCAATCGCAGGAGGTGTAATACCTGCCCATTTACCTCCTCTCTCCTCACTATCCCAGGCCCCAAACACTCCTTTCAGGTGAAGCAGCGATTTACTTGTACTTCTTTCAATGTAGTACACTGTATTCGCTGCTCACAATGTGGTCTCCTCTACATTGGGGAGACCAAACGCAGACTGGGTGACCGCTTTGCGGAACACCTCCGCTCAGTCCGCAAGCAGAATCCCGAGCTTCTGGTTGCTTGCCATTTCAACACTCCCCCCTGCTCTCATGCTCACATCTCTGTCCTGGGATTGCTGCAGTGTTCCAGTGAACATCAACGCAAGCTTGAGGAACAGCATCTCACACTACAGCCTGCCGGACTGAACATTGAGTTCAATAATTTCAGAGCATGACGGGCCCCCCAGTTTACTTTTATTTTCAGTTACTTTTTTCTTTTTCCATTTTTTATATTTTTTTTGTGTTTATTTTATTTTATTTCATCTTAGTTTGTTCAGTTTGCTTACCCACTGTTTTTTTTCATGTTTGTACTTGTGGCTGTTCAATTTTCAGTCTGTTAACACCCTATCTGTACTGTCTTTCAACACACCATTAACATATTGTTTGCCTTTGCTCCACGACCTTCTGGTCAGCTATTCTGTGACCTTGTCCTATCTACACCTTCTCCTTTGTTATCTCTTGCCTCACCCCCGCTTTACTTGCTTATAACCTTTTTCATTTCTAACATTTGACAGTTCTGAAGAAGGGTCACTGACCTGAAATGTTAACTCTGCTTCTCTCTCCACAGATGCTGCCAGACCTGCTGAGTATTTCCAGCATTTCTTGTTTTTATTACAAGTAAATCACTGCTTGACCTGGAAGGACTGTTTGGGGCCCCAGGCAATGGAAAGGGACAAGGTAAAAGGGCAGGTGTTGCATCTCCTGTGTTTGCATGGAAAGGTGCCGTAAGAAGGGAGGGGTTGTTGGGAGTGATTGAGGAGTGGACCAGGGTGTCGCGGAGGGAACGATCCCTTCGGAATGCTGACAGGGGAGGGGAGGCGAAGATGTGTTTGGTAGTGGCATCACGCTGGAGGTGACGGAAATGGCGGAGGATGATCCTTTGGATATGGAGGCTGATGGGGTGGTAAGTGAGGACAAGAGGAACCCTGTCACGATTCTGGGAGGGAGGGAAAGGGGTGAGGGTAGAGGTGTGGGAAATGGGCCGGACACGGTTGAGGGCCCTGTCAACCACAGTGGGGGGGAATCCTCGGTTGAGGAAAAAGGAAGACATATCAGAGGCACTGTCATGGAAGGTAGCATCATCAGAGCAGATGTAACGGAGACAGAGAAACTGGGAGAATGGAATGGAGTCCTTACAGGAAGTGGAGTGTGAAGAAGTGTAGTCGAGGTAGCTGTGGGAGTCGGTGGACTTATAATGAATATTAGTAGACAACCTATCCCCAGAGCTGGAGACAGAGAAGTCGAGGAAGGGAAGGGAAGTGTCAGAGATGGACCATGTAAAGGTGAGAGAAGGGTGGAAATTGGAAGCAAAGTTAATAAAATTTTCTAGTTCGGGGCGGGAGCAGGAAACGGCACCGATACAGTCATCAAGGTACCGGAAAAAGAGTTGGGGGAGGGGGCCTGAGTAGGACTGGAACAAGGAATGTTCGACATATCCCACAAAAAGACAGGCATAACTAGGACCCATGGGGGTACCCATAGCAACACCTTTTACTTGAAGGAAGTGAGTGGAGTTGAAAAATAACCTTAAAAAACAGGAATATGACCTTTGCTGACTCCCTGACTGAGAAAGATTAGGAATCTCAACTCTGAGCAGAAATCCTTGCTGGTTGGTGATTTGTGCCATTCCAAGTCTATCATCCTGCTGCCCTTTTCATCTGCTGCTGCTGCTGGAACATTCTGTTGATGGGTAACAAATATTCACATAACAAAATTCATGTGACAATGAATCTCACATTGATGGGCAGTTATTGGGATGGTCAGTCAGTGAGATTACTGAGTGACCCGACATCGCATCGATAGAACCAAGATGGCAGCAGGAGATTCATTAATAAACTCACTTTCATTTTTCAAGGACTCAAACTGGCATAAAGAACTGGATCATTAACGCTGGTCTCTACTGCTTTAAGCAGAAACAATATCGAAGATCCAAAACCTACTGATGGTGTGTCTGTCCGCACTGAAAACTACGCTTACCATAGTGACACATCCAACATTTATCCCGCCATGGCCTCACCCCTCCCTATCTCTGTAACCTCCTGACAGCCGGCCTGACCCCTGTCTGACCCTCTGACCCCACTCACTGCACCCTGCCTGACCCATCTGACCCTGTGACCCCTTACTGCAACAGGCCCAACCCCTGTCTGACCCTCTGACCACTCACTACAACCGGCCTGACCCCGTCTGACCCTGTGACCCCACTCATTGCAACTATGCCGACCCCTGTCTGACCCTGTGACCTCACTCACTGTAACCAGCCCAACTCCTGTCTGACCCTGTGACCCCTCACTGCAACCCACCTGACCCCTGTCCTGCTTTAGTCTTGACTCTTCTACCATCTGGCCCAGTTACATGGGTCTGGCTCTTACCCAAATGACGGTCTTTTTCAGTGGCAGCGTTTACAGTAACTGCATGAGATTTGAATCACTCGCAGCCACCCTTCCCATCTCATTCAAACCCATCCCGTCCCATTCCCCCATCCCAACCCATCCCATCCCAACATAACCCATCCCATCTTGAGGGCTCACCTATGGCCTGTGCTAGTGCGATCACCACCTCCTGGCAGGTTGTCTCCTCAGTGACTCCACACACCACTCGTTGCACTCCATCCACCCAAACCTTCAGCTCCATCACCATGCAGCTCGTTCCTGGCATCGAGTGGATCTCTCGATGAGGAGACAGTTCTGAAACAGAGACAGCAGATCCCATTTCAACATACAGGAAAAAACCATGACACTAAACACAGCCGCATAACATTCCCCCCCTAATTTCATATTCTGCCTTCCTCTCCACAAAGACAGATTCCGAGCTGGTGTATGGTGACACAGTTTTCTATCACCTTGTTACTCGAATGTGTCAGAGTGGATCACTGTTCCAGCATGGGAGACATCATCACAAATCACAATCCTATCCCCATCCCAAAGTCCAATAAATGCAAGGAAAGAAGTGGCATTTTCTATAGAGCTCAAGTCCTCAGGAAATCCCAAAGTCCTTTACAGCCAATGACGTATTGTTAATGCAATGCAGGAATAGCTCCAGTTCTTCGAAATAGTGCCCTGGGATCTTTTAGAGAAATCTACTCAAATTCTTCAAGGATGTAACTAGTAGAGTTGATGAGTGGGAGCCAGTGGATGTGGTTTATTTGGACTTTCAGAAGAATTTCGACAAAGTCCCACATAAGAGATTACTGTGTAAAATTAAAGCGTATGGGATTGGGGGCAGTGTATTGCGATGAATAGAAAATTGGTGGTCAGACAGGAAACAAAGAGTAGGAATAAACGGGTCTTTTTCCGAATGACAGGCAGTGACTAGTTGGGTACCGCAGGGATCGGTGCTAGGACCCCAGCTATTCACAATATATATTGATGATTTAGATGAGGGAACTAAATGTAATATCTCCAAATTTGCAGATGACACAAAACTGGGTGGGAGGGTGAGTTGTGAGGAGGATGCAGAGAGGCTTCAGGGTGATTTGGACAAGTTGAGTGAGTGGGCTAATGCATGGCAGATGCAGTATAATGTGAATAAATGTGAGGTTATCCACTTCGGCAGCAAAAACAGGAAGGCAGATTGTTATCTGAACGGCTATAAACTGATAGAGGGGAATATGCAGTGAGACCTGGGTGTTCTCGTACACCAGTCGCTGAAGGTAAGCATGCAGGTGCAACAGGCAGTAAAAAAGGCAAATGGTATGTTGACCTTCATAGCGAGAGGATTTGAGTACAGAAGCAGGGATGTCTTGCTGCAATTATACAGGGCCTTGGTGAGGCCACACCTGGAATATTATGTGCAGTTTTCATCTCCTTACCTGAGGAAGGATGTTCTTGCTATCGAGGGAGTGCAGCGAAGGTTTACCAGACTGATTCCTGGGATGGTGGGACTGACGTATGAGGAGAGATTGAGTCGGTTAGGAATTATATTCGCTGGAGTTCAGAAGAGTGAGGGGGGATCTCATAGAAACCTATAAAATTCTAACAGGACTTGACAGGGTAGATGCAGGAAGGATGTTTCCGATGGTGAGAGAGTCCAGAACCAGGGGTCATAGTCTCAGGATACAGGGTAAACCTTTCAGGTCTGAGATGATGAGAAATCTCTTTACCCAGAGAGTGGTGAGCCTGTGGAATTCGCTACCACAGAAAGCAGTTGAGGCCAAAACATTGTATGTTTTCAAGAAGGAGTTAGATATAGCTCTTGGGTCTAAAGGGATCAAAGGATATGGGGGGAAAGCGGGAACAGGTTACTGAGTTGGATGATCAGCCATGATCATAATGAATGGTGGAGCAGGCTCGAAGGGCCGAATGGCCTACTCCTGCTCCTAATTTCTATGTTTTCCATCCTACTAAGATGGCAGGTGGCATTCGGTTTAATGTCTCACCTGAAAGACAGTACCTCCGACAGTGCAGCACTCCCTCAGTGCTCACCCTCCGACAGTACAGCACTCCCTCAGTACTGACCCTCTGACAGTGTGGCACTCCCTCAGTACTGATCCTCCGACAGTGCAGCGCTCCCTCAGTACTGACCCTCCGACAGTGCAGCGCTCCCTCAGTGCTGACCCTCCAGTATTCTCTCAGTACTGACTCTCAGACACTGCAGCACTCCCGGAGTGTCCAATCAGATTTTGAGCTCTGGAGTGAAATTTGAACCTATGACCTGCTGATTTCGAGTGAGAGTGCTATTTACTGAGGACAAGCCGACCAGCTTGTGCTATTGTTGCTTTTCGCGTCTGCAGGGTTAACGGAACAGTTCAGTTGCATAGGGAGTTGGCCTCAGTACAGAACTCTTTGCCGACTTTAATACAAAGGCCTCCTTCAGTGCTTGTGAAATCTAGAGCCGTCTCTTCCATTAAAAGAGCATTGCTCAGATAGCTCTGCTTTTCAGTGCAGGCTGCTTACACATTCAGTTGGAGAGATTGCACAGCCTCTAATGGTTGACTGATTAATAGGACTGGCGGCAGGACTAACAGCTACAATGTCACAGGCAATCACAGTGGAGCATGAGACTAAGCCAAGGACAGTTCTCTGACAGCCAACGTTCCTGCTGAGTGAAGGCTCCAACTCTTGGCATTCTGCAAATCGTCCACTAGCATAGTTCAGGTCACAAAAAGGGGGCAACGTGCCATTTGTTGTTCATCCCTAGAGGCCTAGAAAGATACTGGTGGGTTTTCCATTGTGTCCATTTGTGTAACTGAGTGCTGGTTCATCGGACTCAACACCAACATCAATCTGCATTTATATAGCACCTTTAATGTGGTAAACATATTAACTGGGAGCCAATGTAGGTCAGCAAGAACAGGGGTGACAGGGCAACAGGACTTGGTGTGAGTTAGGATACGGGCAGCAGTGTATTGGAGCTGAGGAAAATGGAGGGTGAGGGGCAGTTCAGGAAAGCACACTGCGGGACAGGGCGAATGGGTGCGAAGGATTTTGGAGAGGTTGTTACCAGCCGTGGCTCAGTGAGTGGCTCTCTGACTTGAGGCAGAATCATTCCAGAATATTGAGTACATAATCTACACTGACATTTCAGCGCAGTACTGTCAGAGGGTCAGTACTGAGGGAGTACCGCACTGTCAGAGGGTCAGTACTGAGGGAGTACCGCACTGTCAGAGGGTCAGTACTGAGGGAGTTCCGCACTGTCAGAGGGTCAGTACTGAGGGAGTACCGCACTCAGAGGGTCAGTACTGAGGGAGTACCGCACTGTCAGAGGGTCAGTACTGAGGGAGTGCCGCACTGTCAGAGGGTCAGTACTGAGGGAGTACCGCACTGTCAGAGGGTCAGTACTGAGGGAGTTCCGCATTGTCAGAGGGTCAGTACTGAGGGAGTGCTGCTCTGTCAGAGGGTCAGTACTGAGGGAGTGACGCACTGTCGGAGGGGCAGTACTGAGGGAGTGCTGCACTGTCGGAGGGGCAATACTGAGGGAGTGCCGCACTGTCGGAGGGGCAATACTGAGGGAGTGCCGCACTGTCGGAGGGGCAATACTGAGGGAGTGCTGCACTGTCGGAGGGGCAATACTGAGGGAGTGCCGCACTGTCGGAGGGGCAATACTGAGGGAGTGCCGCACTGTCGGAGGGGCAATACTGAGGGAGTGCCGCACTGTCAGAGGGTCAGTACTGAGGGAGTACCGCACTGTCAGAGGGTCAGTACTGAGGGAGTACGGCACTGTCAGAGGGTCAGTACTGAGGGAGTTCCGCATTGTCAGAGGGTCAGTACTGAGGGAGTACCGCACTGTCAGAGGGTCAGTACTGAGGGAGTACGGCACTGTCAGAGGGTCAGTACTGAGGGAGTACGGCACTGTCAGAGGGTCAGTACTGAGGGAGTTCCGCATTGTCAGAGGGTCAGTACTGAGGGAGTGCTGCTCTGTCAGAGGGTCAGTACTGAGGGAGTGCCGCACTGTCAGAGGGTCAGTACTGAGGGAGTGCCGCACTGTCAGAGGGTCAGTACTGAGGGAGTGCCGCACTGTCAGAGGGTCAGTACTGAGGGAGTGCCGCACTGTCGGAGGGGCAGTACTGAGGGAGTGCTGCACTGTCGGAGGGGCAGTACTGAGGGAGTGCTGCACTGTCGGAGGGTCAGTACTGAGGGAGTGCTGCACTGTCGGAGGGTCAGTACTGAGGGAGTGCTGCACTGTCGGAGGGTCAGTACTGAGGGGGCGCCGCACTGTCGGAGGGGCAGTATTGAGGGAGTGCCACACATTGGTGGGGTAGTACTGAGGGCGTGCTGCACTGTCGGAGGGGCAGTACTGAGGGAGTGCTGCACTGTCGGAGGGTCAGTACTGAGGGAGTGCTGCACTGTCGGAGGGTCAGTACTGAGGGAGTTCCGCATTGTCAGAGGGTCAGTACTGAGGGAGTACCGCACTGTCAGAGGGTCAGTACTGAGGGAGTACGGCACTGTCAGAGGGTCAGTACTGAGGGAGTTCCGCATTGTCAGAGGGTCAGTACTGAGGGAGTGCTGCTCTGTCAGAGGGTCAGTACTGAGGGAGTGCCGCACTGTCAGAGGGTCAGTACTGAGGGAGTGCCGCACTGTCAGAGGGTCAGTACTGAGGGAGTGCCGCACTGTCAGAGGGTCAGTACTGAGGGAGTGCCGCACTGTCGGAGGGGCAGTACTGAGGGAGTGCTGCACTGTCGGAGGGGCAGTACTGAGGGAGTGCTGCACTGTCGGAGGGTCAGTACTGAGGGAGTGCTGCACTGTCGGAGGGTCAGTACTGAGGGAGTGCTGCACTGTCGGAGGGTCAGTACTGAGGGGGCGCCGCACTGTCGGAGGGGCAGTATTGAGGGAGTGCCACACATTGGTGGGGTAGTACTGAGGGCGTGCTGCACTGTCGGAGGGGCAGTACTGAGGGAGTGCTGCACTGTCGGAGGGTCAGTACTGAGGGAGTGCTGCACTGTCGGAGGGTCAGTACTGAGGGAGTGCCACACTTTGGAGGGGCAGTACTGAGGGCGTGTTGCACTGTGACCTGATTGTATGCACACAGTTTGAGGTGCTGTTGGGCCCTCTCTTTGTGTTAAACAGGTAGAAAGGGGTACAGGATCATTCTGACTACCTTCAAGAAATTCTGCAGTTTTGTGTATTTCAGAAATTTAAAATCATCACTCGTGTTTATCTGGAACTCCCTCTTCCTCAAAAAGCTGTCGCGGCTGGGGGTCAATTGAAAATTCAAAACTGAGATTAACAGATTTTTGTTGGGTACAGGATGAAGGATTATTGATCCAAGGCGGGTGAATCGAGTTCAGATATGGATCAGCCATGATCTAACTGAATGGCAGAACAGGCTCGAGGGGCTGAATGGCCTCCTCATGTTCCTATGTTCCTGAAGGGGAATAATTTGTTTTGTACAGGGGGTTATTACAACTGCTCAGGAACGGGGGGGGGAGGGGGGGGGGGGTGGAGGAGGCAGAATCGGAATAACTTTTAAAAGGGAAATGGATAAATATTAGACGCAGGACAGTGAAAGTCGGGACACAATCTATGTCCCCAGATCAGCATTAACCAGTGCTGTGTTCACCATCCCACCCTTTACAACACAGCTCCTGTAGCACGTCACATACCGACAGCTCACTCTTAATTTACCAACTGGCAGAACAGAACTCGGGGCTATTAACTAACCGGAACATTCCAGGGGTGTTGTAAATCACCCGTGAAACCACAAGAGCTGGTGTTGATGTCACAAGCTTGATGAATGCGTGCACGCCGTCAGTTACAGCACTGTGGGGGGAGGAAAGTTACAAGTGAGAAAGAAAAAAAGAAAGTCGTGCATTTCTATAGTGCCTTTTACAACCTCAGCACGTCCCAAAACACTTCACAATGAAGCACGACTGGGGTGTGGTCAATATTGAAAAGTGGAAATATATCTCCCAATACCTCATTTATTTTGTGTTTTGTACTTTGCCTTCAGCCATTGTGTAGCTGAGATGATGCAAGAGCTTCAAGCGTCAGCTAGCTCTGTGTTTACAGGACTGAAATCACCTTCCCTGTAATCAGCCAGCACACTCTCACAACACAAAGCACATAGACCGCTTGTATCATTTGGCACTCACTCGACAGCTTTACTTCTGTTCTGACAGACGGTCACTGACCTGAAACATTAACTCTGTTTCTCTCTCTACAGATGCTGCCTGAACTGCTGAGTATTTCCAGCATTTCCCGTTTTTACTGCACCGTTCCATGGTGCCTTTCATCAAACATTTCCTGAGTATTTTGTGGAGAGGATGGGTAAAAGAGCAAGGAGGGTTTTCTGGAAAACACAGCCACTATATTAAAGCAGGAGAGGAAACTGATAGGTCTACAGTATATTACATGACTGTAAAACATCCCAAAGCACTTTATAGCCAATGACGTACTTTTTGAAGTGTCTGCATTGTAGGAAACTCAGCAGCTAATTTGTGCACAGCAAGCTCCCACAAACAGCAATGTGATAATAACCATATTTGAGCTTTTGGTCAGGGGATGAATATTATCCAGGACACCTGGGAGAACTCCCCTGCTCTTCTTCGAATCTTGCCATGGGATCTGTTACATAGAACATACAGCACAGAAACAGGCCATTCGGCCCAACTGATCCATGCTGGTGTTTATGCTCATTCAATCCCCCCACCCATCCCACTTCATCCCACCCTATCAGCAACTCCTTCTTTTCCTTTCTCCCCTTAAATGTATCGATACTGTTCACCTCAACCAGTCCCTGTGGTAGCGAGTTCCACATTCTCACCACTCTCTGGGGAAAGAAGTTTCTCCTGAATTCCCTATTGGATTTATTAGTGACTATCTTATATTTATTAATTCCTCTTTTCTTTTACCCGAGTTCATTCCGCCACCCGCTGACTCTTTGGGGTTAGGGTACGAGGAGCAGCAAATAACCCACAGTGTCTTCACCCAAGAGAGCCTGGGCATTGGGGGCAAATTTACCCCCATTCTCTGGGGATTTGCAGGGTCTTCCACCAAGACATACATCCTCCGTCCCCTTCCCCCACCTTCCAGAATTTACTTGCAATAAAGTGCCAGCAGCATATTTGACTACAGGTGAGATCACAACTGATATTTTCTCCTGAATTTCCTATTGGATTTATCAGTGACTGCCTATTTATAACCTCTAGTTCTGGTCTCACCCACAGCAAAGTGGAAACATTTTCTCGACGTCGACTTGAACAAACCATTTCATAGTTTTAAAGACCTTTATCAGGTCACCCCTCAGTCTTCTCTTTTCTAGAGAAAGGACCCTAGCCTGTTCAGCCTTATTTACTTAACTCAGTCCTGGGCCAGAGCTCAGGACTATTTTTATTATTATTCTTTCATGGGATGTGGGCATCCAATTCCAAACCTGGTTCCATTAACAATCTTCATGTGAAGCCCAGTAGCTCAGAACAAGGGTATAGAGTGACGTGCTGAGCCACACAATCCCCCGCTTTGTCAGTATTGAGTGATCTCAGCCATGTTGCAGATCAGTGCAGCTGATGCATGAAGCTCTGTATTAGAGAAAGGGCAAATGAATAGGATCACTGCCTCCTGCTGGACAGCATGTGTATGGATGGCAGATAAGTGTGAACTGTGATACTGGCCTACAGCACAGTACAGTATCCCATATGCCTTCCTAACCACCTTATCTACCTGTGTTGCTGCCTTCAGTAATCTATGGACAAGTACACCAAGGTCCCTCTGACCCTCTGTACTTCCTAGAGTCCTACCATCCATTGTATATTCCCTTGCCTTGTTAGTCCTCCCAAAATGCATCACCTCACACTTCTCAGGATTAAATTCCACTTGCATCTGCTCTGCCCATCTTACCAGCCCATCTATATCGTCCTGTAATCTAAGGCTTTCCTCCTCATTATTTACGACACCACCAATTTTCGTGTCATCTGTGAACTTGCTAATCATACCTCCTATATTCACGTCTAAATCATTAATGTATACTACAAACAGTAAAGGTCCCAGCACCGATCCCTGCAGTACACCACTGGTCACAGGCTTCCACTCACAAAAACACCCCTCAACCATCACCCTCTGCCTCCTGCCACTAAGCCAATTTTGGATCCAATTTGCCAAAATGCCCTGGATCCCATGGGCTCTTACTTTCTTGACCAATCTCCCATGCGGGACTTTATCAAAAGCTTTACTGAAATCCATGTAGACGACATCTACTGCTTTACCCTCAAACAAATCTAGTCGCCACCTCGAAAATTCAATCAAGTTAGTTAGACACGATCTCCCCCGAACAAAGCCATGCTGACTATCTCTGATTAATCGCTGCCTCTCCAAGTGAAGATTAATCCTGTCCCTCAGAATTTTTTCCAATATTTTCCCTACCACTGATGTTAGACTCACTGGTCTGTAATTACCTGGTTTATCCCTGCTACCCTTCTTGAATAATGGTACCACATTCGCTGTCCTCCAGTCCTCTGGTACCTCTCCTGTGACCAGAGAGGATTTGAAAATTTGTGTCAGAACCCCTGCAATCTCCTCCCTTGCCTCACATAGCAGCCTGGGATATATCTCATCTGGGCCTTGGGATTTATCCACTTTTAAGCCCGCTAAACAAAACAAAAAGGGGGCAATCACTTGGCTGGGAGTGTACTACAGGCCTCGAAACAGTCAGGGGGAGATAGAGGAGCAGATATGTAGGCAAATCACAGAGAGGTGTAAAAATAATAGGGTAATAATAGTAGGGGATTTCAACTTCCCCAATATTATCTGGGATAGTCTTAGTGCTAAAGGCTTAAAGGGGGCAGAATTCTTAAAATGCATCCAGGAGAGATTTTTAAGCCAGCGCGTAGAAAGTCCTACGAAAGAAGGGGCTAATACCTCCTCCCTTTCAATGCTAATTTGTTCAAGTATATCACAATCTCCCTCCCTGATCTCTACACCTACATCGTCCTTCTCCATAGTGAACACAGAAGAAAAGTAATCATTTAAAACCTCACCTATGTCCTCCAGCTCCACACATAGATTGCCACTTTGGTCCCTAATAGGCCCTACTCTTTCCCTGGTTATCCTCTTGCCCTTAATATAATTATAAAATGCCTTGGGATTTTCCGTTATCTTGCCCACCAGTGTTTTTTCATGCCCACTCTTCACTCTCCTAATTACTTTTTTAAGTACCCCCTCTTTCTATACACTTTCTATACTCCTCTAGTGCCTCCGCTGTTTTCAGCACTCTGAATCTGCCATAAGCCTCCTTTTTTTTTCCTGATCCAATCTATATCCCTTGACATCCAGAGTTCCCTTGACTTGTTCCCGTAAAGGTGAAAGGTAGGACCAACATGTTGGCCCTGAACTCTCACTATTTCCTCTTTGAATGACTCACACTGGTCTGATGTAGACTTTCCTACAAGTAGCTGCTCCCAGTCCACTGAGGCCAGATCCTGTTTTATCATATTGAAATCGGCCTTCCCCCAATTCAGTACCTTTATTTCCGGTCCATCTTTGTGCTTTTCCATAACTACCTTAAATCCTACAGAGTTATGGTCACTATCCCCGAAATGCTCCCCCACTGACACTTCTACCACTTGTCTGGCTTCATTCTCTAGGATTAGGTCCAGTACTGCCCTTTTGTAGGACTTTCTATGTGCTGGCTCAAAAAGCTCTCCTGGATGCACTTTAAGAATTCCTCCCCCTTTAAGCCTTTTGCACTAAGACCATCCCAGTTAATATTAGGGAAGTTGAAATCCCCTACTATTATTACCCTATTATTTTTACACCTCTCTGTGATTTGCCTACATATTAGATTAGAGATACAGCACTGAAACAGGCCCTTCGGCCCAACGAGTCTGTGCCGACCATCAACCACCCATTTATACTAATCCTACACTAATCCCATATTCCTACCAAACATCCCCACCTGTCCCTATATTTCCCTACCACCTACCTATACTAGTGACAATTTATAATGGCCAATTTACCTACCAACCTGCAAGTCTTTTGGCTTGTGGGAGGAAACCAGAGCACCCGGAGAAAACCCACGCAGACACAGGGAGAACTTGCAAACTCCACACAGGCAGTACCCGGAATCGAACCCGGGTCCTTTATCTCTCCCTGACTGTTTGGAGGCCTGTAGTACACTGCCAGCCAAGTGATTGCCCCCTTTTTGTTTTTAAGTTCTACCCATTCGGCCTCATTTGAGGAACCTTCCAAGATATCATCCCTCCTTACTGCAGTAATTGGCCCCTTGATCAACAGTGCAATACCACCTCCTCTTTTTCACCCCATCCCCACCCCTCCCGTTACACCTGAAGATTCTATACCCTGGAACATTGAGTTGCCAGTCCTGCCCCTCCCTCAATCATGTCTCTGATAGCAATAATATCATATTCCCATGTGCTAATCAATGCCCTCAATTCATCTGCCTTATTAGTAAGACTCCTTGCATTAAAATAGATGCAATCCAGCCTTGCATTATTTGCTTGTGCCTTAACAGGTCTATATTTGCTCTGTCATCCAAACGGATTTAATTTATCTTCTATATTTGGCGGTGCATCACCTCCTACTGTACCTCCACTCTGTATCCCATCTCCCTGCCAAATTAGTTTAAAACCCCCCCCAACAGCACCAGCAAACCTCCCAGCAAGGATGTTGGTCCCGTTCCGGTTCAGGTGGAACCTGTCCAACTTGTACAGGTCACACCTTTCCCAGAGACAGACCCAGTGATCCAGGAAACTAAAGCCCTCCCTCCTTAGCCACGCATTAATCTGCTCTATCCTCCTATTCCTATACTCACCAGCACTCCTCAGTCCCACTCCCCTGCTTGATCCCCATAGCCCTACAAATTTAATTCCTTCAAGTGCCTATTCAATTTCCTTTTGAAATCATTGATTTTCTCCCCTATCACCTCCCTCATCGACAGTGAGTTCCAGATCATTACTACTCACTGTGTAAAAATGTTCTTCCTCACATTCCCCCTGCATCTCTTGGCCAAAACCTTAAATCTGAGTCTCCTAGTCCTTGTACCATCAGTTAATGGGAACAGCCTTTCCTTGTCTCCCCTATCTAAACCTGTCATAATCTTGTACACCTCTATCAAATCTCTCCTCAATCTCCTTTGCTCCAGGGAGAACAACCCCAGCTTCTCCAAAATAACCTTATAACTAAAATTCTCAATCCCTGGAACCATTCTGGTAAATCTCCTCTGCACCCTCTCAAGGATCCTCACATCCTTCCTAAAGTGTGGTGACCAGAACTGCACACAATACTCCAGTTAGTGTCTAACCAGAGCTTTATAAAGGTTCAGCATAACTTCCCTGCTTTTGTACTCAATGTCTCTATTAATGGAACCCAAGATCCCATATGCTTTACTAACCACTCTCTCAATATGTCCTTCCACCTTCAAAGATCGATGCACATGCACCCCCAGGTGTCCCTCTGTTCCTGCACACTCTTTAGAACTGTGTCATTCAGTCTATATTGCCTCACCCTATACCTTCAGCCAAAATGCATCACCTCACACCTGTCTATATTATATCCCATCTGCCACTTGTCTGCCCATTCTGCTAGTCTATCTTGTCATATTGTAGGCAGTTTGTATCATCCTCACTGTTTGCCACTCCTTCAAGTTTGGTATCATCGACAAATTTTGAGATTCTACTCTGTATTCCAAGATCCAAGTCATTTATTTATAGCAAAAAAAGCAGTGGTCCCAGCACTGACCCTTGGGGAACACTACTGTCTACCATCCTCCAGTCTGAAATGCAACCATTTACCACGACTTGCTGTTTTCGGTCCTTAAGCCATTTTTAAAATCCAAGTTGACACTGACCCGCCTATTCCAAGAGTCTCAATTTTGTTAACCAGCCTTTTATGTGGTACTTTATCAAACCCTTTCTTAAAATCCATATAAACAACATCCACCGCATTCCGTTCATCAACCTTCTCTGTTTTCTTAGAGTAGGTTAAAGGTTCGGCACAACATCGTGTACTGTGCTGTACTGTTCTCTGTTACTTCATCGACAAGTTCAATTAAATTAGTCAAGTATGATCTGCCTTTTACAAATCCATGCTGGCTCTCCTTAATTAACTCAAATCTCTCCAAGTGCTAGTTGATTTTTTCCCCTGATTATTGTTTCTAAAACCTTGCCTAGCACTGATGTTAAACTAACTGGCCTGTTGTTGCTAGGACTGTCCTTACACCCTTTCTTCAATAAGGTTGTCATATTTGCCAGTCCCCAATCCTCTGGCACCTCCCCCATATCTAGGGAAGATTATGGCAAGCCATTCCACTATCTCCATCCCCACTTCCTTTAACAACCTGGGATACAATCCATCCAGACCTGGTGACTTATCTGCCCTAAGCACAACCAACCTATCCAGTATCTCTTCCCTCTCCTTTTTTACACTATCCATTGCCTCTACTCTCTCCACTTCTACGGATATTTGGTCAGATTCCTATTCCTGAGTAAACACAAATACAAAGTGCTCATTAAGTACTCTAGCTTGCCCTATGTCTCTAAACATACATTACCCTCTTTGTCATTAATAGGCCCTGCTTAACCTCTTACTACCTGCTTACTATTTACATGCTGGTAGAAGATCTTTGGATTCTCTTTTATGTTAACATCCATTCTATTCTCATATTCTCTCTTTGCCAGTCTTATTTTCCTCTTTACTTATTGTACTTGACCTGCTTCACACTTGAAGAATTCACCTGATATACATCATACACCCTGTTTTTCTGTTTCATCATAATCTCTATCTCCCTCGTCATCCAAGGAACCTGTTTTTGGTTCCCCTACTTTTTGCCCTTGTTGGAATGTTCCTAGCCTGTACCTGAAGCATCTCCTCAAAGATAACCCATTGTTCCGATACAGTATTTCCTGTCAGTCTTTGGTTTTATTCTACCCTGGCTAGATCCCTTTTCATGACACTGAAATTAGCCCTCTTCCAATCTAGACATTCCTAGACCTTACAACATTCCTTGCTTTTCTGCATTACGAGTCTAAACCTTATGATACAATGATCACTCTTACCCAAGTGCTCCCCCACAGACACTTGGTCCACTTGGCCCACCTCATTCCCCAGCACCAGATCCAACAATGTCTCCTTTCTAATTGGGCTGAGAACATACTGATCGAGGAAGTTCTCTTGAACACATTTCAGAAATTCCTCCCCCTCCTTTTCCTTGACTCCAAAATGATCCCAATCGATATTTGGGTAATTAAAGTCCCCCAATATCACCATTCCATCATCCTTACACATCTCCGTGATTTCCCTGCAGAGTTTCTCCTCTATCTCTCACTAAATGGAGGCCAAGAGAAAACCCCCAGTAGTGAAATCATCCACTGTTTGTTTCTCAACTCGAACTAAACGCCTGCTCAGGTCTGCAAAAAAAACCCGACCCGAGCCCAATAGAACCACATCCAACCTGAGCCCGACCTGGCCCAAGTCCTTCCATTATTTCCTGTGCCTAACCCGACCATCAGATTACCTACCTTGCATTTTTCACTTTGTTGCTGATCTGCACAAGCTGAAAATAACTAAGAAAACCACCTTTCTGGTCCAAAAATTAAATTAGCATTGGAGCCACTTACCTGTGACAGAGCATGTCCGACCCGGCCCGACCCGAGCCCAACACGTCATCAGGTTCGTGTCGGGTAGCAGGCCTTTAGCACAAACCAATGGATTCTGTCTTTACCCCCTTGAGGACATCCTCCCTTTCCAACACTACAATGTCTTCCCTAATCATGACTGCCATCCCAATTCCCTTTTTCCCTTCCTTATCTTTTCTGAACACTTTGTATCCTCGAATATTAAGTGCTCAGACTTCATTTTTAAGCCACTTTTCAGTTACTGCCACTAAATCACAGTGATAGATTAACAGACATAAACACTCATCACTTGAGCAGGTTTTGTGATTGGTCATTTTTATCAATTTTTTACTGTCAACCCTCGCTCAGTGGCTGGCTCTCACCTCGGAGTCGGAAGGCCATGAGTCAAGTCCCACTCCAGAGACTTGCACACTAAATACAGGCTGTAACCTCCACTGCAATACTGAGGGAGTGCTGCACTGTTGGAGGGTCAGTACTGAGGGAGTGCTGCACTGTTGGAGGGTCAGTACTGAGGGAGTGCTGCACTGTCGGAGGGTCAGTACTGAGGGAGTGCTGCACTGTCGGAGGGTCAGTACTGAGGGAGTGCTGCACTGTCACAGGGTCAGTACTGAGGGAGTGCTGCACTGTCACAGGGTCAGTACTGAGGGAGTGCTGCACTGTCACAGGGTCAGTACTGAGGGAGTGCTGCACTGTCGGAGAGTCAGTACTGAGGGAGTGCTGCACTGTCGGAGGGTCAGTACTGAGGGAGTGCTGCACTGTCGGAGGGTCAGTACTGAGGGAATGCCGCACTGCCAAAGGGTCAGCACTGAGGGAGTGCTGCACTGTCGGAGGGTCAGTACTGAGGGAGTGCAGCACTGTCGGAGGGTCAGTACTGAGGGAGTGCAGCACTGTTGGAGGGTCAGTACTGAGGGAGTGCTGCACTGTCAGAGGGTCAATACTGAGGGATTCTGCACTGCCAAAGGGTCAGTACTGAGGAAGTGCTGCACTGTCGGAGGGTCAGTACTGAGGGAGTGCCGCACTGTCGGAGGGTCAGTACTGAGGGAGTGCCGCACTGTCGGAGGGTCAGTACTGAGGGAGTGCTGCGCTGCCAAATGGTCAGTACTGAGGGAGTGCTGCGCTGTTGGAGGGTCAGTACTGAGGGAGTGCCGCACTGTCGGAGGGTCAGTACTGAGGGAGAGTGGCACTGTTGGAGGGTCAGTACTGAGGGAGTGCCGCACTGCCGGAGGGTCAGTACTGAGGGAGTGCTGCATTGTCAGAGTGTCAGTACTGAGGGAGTGCTGCACCGTTGGAGGTGCCTTCTTTTGGATGAGACATTAAACCAAGGCCCTGCCTGCCCTCTTAGGTGCATGTAAAAGATGTAAAGAGCTGAGCATATTTTGGCTGTCGCAATACCTACATTTCAAGACTACTTCATGAGCTGGATGGGTGCAGCTCCAACAACACTCAAGAAATGAGACACCATCCAGGACAAAGCAGACCGCTTGCTCAGCACCCCATTCACCTGCTTAAATATTTATTCCTTCCACCCCAGACGCACAGTGGCAGCAGTGTGTACCATCTACAAGATGCACTGCAGCAAATCAGCAAGGCTCCTTCGACAGCACCTTCCAAACCCACAACTTTTTCGGGTCTTAAAGGAGGTGACTAATGAGGTAGAAGATGTGTTGGTGTTAATTTTTCAAAATTCGCTAGATTCTGGAAAGGTTCCATCAGACTGGAAAATAGCAAATATAAGCCCTCTATTCAAGAAGGGGGCAAGCAGAAAATAGGTAACTCTTTGCCAGATAGCTTGACGTCTGTCATGGGGAAGGTGTTAGAATCGATCATTAAGGAGGCTATAGCTGGGCATTTAGAAGAACACAAGGTAATCGGGAATAGTCAGCATGGTTTTGTGAAAGGGAAATCACCTTTAACCTAATTATTGGAGTTCTTTGAAGGAGTAATTTGCGCTGTGGATAAAGGGGAACCCGTTAACATACTGTACTTGGATTTCCAGAAGGCATTTGACAAGGTGCTACATAAAAGGTTATTGCACAAAGTAGGAGCTCATGGTGTAATGAGTAACATATTAGAATTAAAATTAGAATTAGAATTAGAACATTACAGCGCAGTACAGGCCCTTCGGCCCTCGATGTTGCGCCAACCTGTGAAACCATCTGACCTACACTATTCCATTTTCATCCATATGTCTATCCAATGACCACTTAAATGCCCTTAAAGTTGGCGAGTCTACTACTGCTGCAGGCAGGGCGTTCCACGCCCCTACTACTCTCTGTGTAAAGAAACTACCTCTGACATCTGTCCTATATCTATCACCCCTCAACTTAAAGCTATGTCCCCTCGTGTTTGCCATCACCATTCGAGGAAAAAGACGCTCACTATCCACCCTATCTAACCCTCTGATTATCTTATATGTCTGTATTAAGTCACCTCTCCTCCTCCTTCTCTCTAACAAAAACAACCTCAAATCCCTCAGCCTTTCCTCGTTAGACCTTCCCTCCATACCAGGCAACATCCTAGTAAATCTCCTCTGCACCCTTTCCATAGCTTCCACATCCTTCCTATAATGCGGTGACCAGAACTGCACGCAATACTCCAGGTGCGGTCTCACCAGAGTTTTGTACAGCTGCAGCATGACCTCGTGGCTCCGAAACTCGATCCCCCTACTAATAAAAGCTAACACACCATATGCCTTCTTAACAGCCCTATTAACCTGGCTAGCAACCTTCAGGGATTTATGCACCTGGACACCAAGATCTCTCTGTTCATCTACACTACCAAGAATCTTCCCATTAGCCCAGTACTCTGCATTCCTGTTACTCCTTCCAAAGTGAATCACCTCGCACTTTTCCACATTAAACTCCATTTGCCATCTCTCAGCCCAGCTCTGCAGCCTATCTATGTCCCTCTGTACCCTACAACATCCTTCGGCACTATCCACAACTCCACCGACCTTAGTGTCATCTGCAAATTTACTAACCCACCCTTCTACACCCTCTTCCAGGTCATTTATAAAAATGACAAACAGCATTGGCCCCAAAACAGATCCTTGCGGTACACCACTAGTAACTAAACTCCAGGATGAACATTTGCCATCAACCATCACCCTCTGTCTTCTTTCAGCTAGCCAATTTCTGATCCAAAGCTCTAAATCACCTTCAACCCCATACTTCTGTATTTTCTGCAATAGCCTACCATGGGGAACCTTATCAAACGCCTTACTGAAATCCATATACACCACATCCACTGCTTTACCCTCATCCACCTGTTTGGTCACCTTCTCGAAAAGCTCAATAAGGTTTGTGAGGCACGACCTACCCTTCACAAAACCGTGCTGACTATCGCTAATAAACTTATTCTTTTCAAGATGATTATAAATCCTATCTCTTATAACCTTTTCCAACATTTTACCCACAACCGAAGTAAGGCTCACAGGTCTATAATTACAAGGGCTGTCTCTACTCCCCTTCTTGAACAAGGGGACCACATTTGCTATCCTCCAGTCTTCTGGCACTATTCCTGTCGACAATGACGACATAAAGATCAAGGACAAAGGCTCTGCAATCTCCTCCCTAGCTTCCCAGAGAATCCTAGGATAAATCCCATCTGGCCCAGGGGACTTATCTATTTTCACACTTTCCAAAATTGATAACACCTCCTCCTTGTGAATCTCAATCCCATCTAGCCTAGTAGCCTGAATCTCAGTATTCTCCTCGACAACATTTTCTTTCTCTACTGTAAATACTGACGCAAAATATTCATTTAACACTTCCCCTACCTCCTCTGATTCCACACACAACTTCCCACTACTATCCTTGATTGGCCCTAATCTAACTCTAGTCATTCTTTTATTCCTGATATACCTATAGAAAGCCTTAGGGTTTTCCCTGATCCTATCCGCCAATGACTTCTCGTGTCCTCTCCTTGCTCTTCTTAGCTCTCCCTTTAGATCCTTCCTGGCTAGCTTGTAACTCTCAAGCGCCCTAACTGAGCCTTCACATCTCATCCTAACATAAGCCTTCTTCTTCCTCTTGACAAGCGCTTCAACTTCTTTAGTAAACCACGGCTCCCTCGCTCGACAACTTCCTCCCTGCCTGACAGGTACATACTTATCAAGGACACGCAGTAGCTGCTCCTTGAATAAGCTCCACATTTCGATTGTTCCCATCCCCTGCAGTTTCCTTCCCCATCCTACGCATCCTAAATCTTGCCTAATCGCATCATAATTTCCTTTCCCCCAGCTATAATTTTTGCCCTGCGGTATATACCTGTCCCTGCCCATCGCTAAGGTAAACCTAACCGAATTGTGATCACTATCACCAAAGTGCTCACCTACATCTAAATCTAACACCTGGCCGGGTTCATTTCCCAGTACCAAATCCAATGTGGCATCGCCCCTGGTTGGCCTGTCTACATACTGTGTCAGAAAACCCTCCTGCACACACTGGACAAAAACTGACCCATCTAAAGTACTCGAACTATAGTATTTCCAGTCGATATTTGGAAAGTTAAAGTCCCCCATAACAACTACCCTGTTACTCTCGCCCCTGTCGAGAATCATCTTCGCTATCCTTTCCTCTGCATCTCTGGAACTATTTGGAGGTCTATAAAAGACTCCCAACAGGGTGACCTCACCTCTCCTGTTTCTAACCTCGGCCCATACTACCTCAGTAGACGAGTCCTCAAACGTCCTTTCTGCCGCTGTAATGCTCTCCTTGATTAACAATGCCACACCCCCCCCCTCTTTTACCATCTTCTCTGTTCTTACTGAAACATCTAAATCCCGGAACCTGCAACATCCATTCCTGCCGCTGCTCTACCCATGTCTCCCAAATGGCCACTACATCGAGATCCCAGGTACCAACCCATGCTGCAAGCTCACCCACCTTATTCCGGATGGATAGAAGATTGGCTGGCTGGCAGAAAACAGAGAGTATGCATTAATGGGTCCTTTTCTGATTGGCAGGATGTGACGAGTGGAAACCTGCAGGGGTCTGTGCTGGGGCATCAACTTTTTACAATTTATATCAATGACTTAAATGAGGGGAGTGATGGTATGGCAGCTAAATTTGCAGATGACACAAAGATAGGTAGGAAAGTATGTTGTGAAGAGGAAAAATAACCAATATACATTGGTTGAGTGAGTTGGCAAAAATCTGGCAGATGGATTATAATGTGGGAAAATGTGGAGGTGCTCACTTTGGCAGGAAGAATAAAAAAGCAGAGTATTAACAGAGAACGACTGCAGAAGACCGAGGTACAGAGGGATCTAGGTGTTCTAGTGCAGGAGTCACAAAAGGTTAGTATGCAGGTACAACAAGTAATAAAGAAGGTTAATGGAATGCTATCCTTTACTATGAGAGGAATTGAAAATAAAAGTAAGGATGTTATGCTTCAGTTTTGCAGGGCATTGGTGAGACCACATCTCGAATACTGTGTGCAGTTTTGGTCCATTATTTAAGGAAGGATGTGAATGCATTGGAGGTGGTTCAGAGGAGGTTTACTAGATTGATACCTGGAATGAGCAGGTTGTCTTATGAGGAAAGGTTGGACAGACTGGGCTTGTTTTCACTGGAGTTCAGAAGAGCGAGGGGAGATTTGATTGAAGTTTATAAGATCCTGAATGGTCTTGACAAGGTGGATGTGGAAAGGATGTTTCCTCTCCTGGGGGAGTCCAGAACGAGGGGGCACTGTTTTAAAATTAAAGGGTTGCGCTTTTAGGACAGAGATGATGAGAATTTTTTTCTCGGAGGGTTGTGCGACTTTGGAACTCTCTGTCTCGGAAGGTGGTGGAGGCGGGGTCATTGAATATATTTAAGGCGAGGGTGGATAGATACTTGTTGGGCAAGGGAATCAAAGATTATCGGGGGTAGATGGGAGTGTGGAATTCAAAACACAAACAGATCAGCCATAATCTTATTGAATGGTGGAACAGGCTCGAGGGGCCGAATGGCCTACTACTGCTTATAATTAGTATGCTCATCTTCTTTGGCCTCCTTGTCTCGAGAGACAATGGATAAGCGCCTGGAGGTGGTCAGTGGTTTGTGGAGCAGCGCCTGGAGTGGCTGTAAAGGCCAATACTAGAGTGACAGACTCTTCCACAGGTGCTGCAGATAAAATTGGTTGTCGGGGCTGTTACACAGTTGGCTCTTCCCTTGCGCTTCTGTCTTTTTTCCTGCCAACTGCTAAGTCTCTTTGACTCGCCACTCTTTAGCCCCGCCTTAATGACTGCCCGCCAGTATGCTCATATGACCTCTATTACCTAGGAGGACAAGGGCAGCAAATACATGGGAACACCACCACCTGCAAGTTCCTCTCCAAGTCACACACCATCCTGACTTGGAACTATATCGCCGTTCCTTCACTGTCACTGGGTCAAAATCCTGGAACTCCCTTCCTAACAGCACTGTGGGTGTACCTACCCCACATGGACTGCAGCGGTTCAAGAAGGCAGCTCACCACCACCTTCTTAAGGGCAATTAGGGATGGGCAATAAATGCTGGCCTAACCAGCGATGTCCACATCCCATCAACAATTTTTTAAAAACGCATGGGATGTCCTGAGATTGTGAAAAGTGCGATGTAAATGCAAGTTCTTTCTTTCTTGAATATCACACAAACAACAATCAGACTAACTCCAAACAAGAAGATTAGATTTACGAATGGTTCGTTACTGGTTACAGAAACACCTATGTCACAGTTAAATATCCGTGGGTATGTTGGTGTGTATCAGTGCCCGCTTGTGCTGCACACCCACTTTCTGCACTCAGTGATAGAACATTCCCACTGGACAGGAGTCATAATAACACTGTGTTGTGTCCCTGTGGATAGATATAAATAAAATTCTGTGTCCAGAGGGAAAAAGGGAGAGAGAGATACAGGGCGCAGGCTGAGGCACAGAGATTGGGAAGAGAGAGAGAGAGAGACTGAGGTGTGACAGAGAGATTGAGAATGATAGAGATATGGTGAAAGACAGAAATGGAGAGAGAGAAAGGGTACAACAGAAAGACAGACAGGGTGAGGCGGAGAGAGATACAAAGAGAGAGAAAGAGAGTGCAAGCGAGAGACAGGGTGAGGGAGAGATAGGGAGAGACATAGGGAAAGAAAAAGAGCGAGGGACAGAGTGAAGGGGCAGAGACAGAGATCTCGTGAGAGGGAGAAAGACATAGTGAGGGCAAGGGAAAGGGGAAGAGAGAGCACGAGAGGACAGAAAGGGGGAAAGCAAGAGATGGTGAACAAGAGAGAAGGGGAAAGAGAAAGGGAGAAATTGAAATCCAAAATTAAAAAAATATTTAATAGATTTTCGGAAGTATTTGCCGAGGAGGATCAGTTTCTGGTTTCAGGGACAACCTGTTTCGGGAGTGAGGTAAGCGGGACAGTCACTGTGCCGTATGACAGGAGATCTGAGAGTTTATCATCAACTGCAACTTTTAGACATAGACGTGCCTAATGTTGTTTCCACAAGTGGTTCTGGCACGATTGGCAAACGACAGGTCAGTGTCACTGGGCTGTGTTGCAGGCTGGTCGGAGACAGGACACGTGTCCCACAGGCTAGAAGACACTATGGGATATCCTGAGGTTAGGAAAGGTGTTGTCCTCTCTATCACTAAGACTGCCTATTACCACCTCCGTAACATCGCCCACCTCCGTAACATCGCCCACCTCCGACCTGTCTCAGCTCATCTGCTGCTGACACCCTCATCTATGCCATTGTTACCGCCAGACTTGACGATTCCAATGCACTCCGAGCTGGTCTCCCACATTCACCCTCAGTCAACTGCTGCCCGTATTCTAACTCCTGCCAAGTCCCCGTTCACCCATCACCCCTGCACTTGCTAACCTACATCGGCTCCCAGTTCGGCAAAGCCTCGATTTTAAAATTCTCATCTTCGTATTGAAAGACGGCCTCACCCCTCCCTATCTCTGTAACCTCCTCCAGCCCCACAACCCTGCACTTGACATCAAGGCAACATTTGACCGAGTACGGCATCAAGGAGCCCTAGCAAAACTGGAGTCAATGGGAATCAGGGGGAAAATTCTCTACTGGTTAGAGTTATACCTAGCACAAAGGAAGATGGCTGTGGTTGTTGGAGGTCAATCATCTCAGCTCCAGGACATCACTGCAGGAGTTCCTCAGGGTAGTGTCCTAGGCCCAACCATCTTCAGCTGCTTCATCAATGACGTTCCTTCAATTATAAGGTCAGAAGTGGGGATGTTTGCTGATGATTGCACAATGTTCAGCACCATTCACAACTCCTCAGATACTGAAGCAGTCTGTGTAGAAATGCAGCAAGACCTGGACAATATCCAGGCTTGGGCTGATAAGTGGCAAGTAACATTCGTGCCACACAAGTGCCAGTCAATGACCATCTCCAACAAGAGGGAATCTAGCCATCTTCCCTTGACATTCAATAGCATTACCATCGCTGAATCCCCCACTATCAACATCCTGGGGGCTACCATTGACCAGAAACTGAACTACATCAGAGGCTGGGAATCTTGTGGCGAGTAGCTCACTCCTGACTCACCAAAGCCTGTCCACCATCTACAAGGCACAGGTCAGGGGTTTGATGGAATACTCTCCACTTGCCTGGATGGGTGCAGCTCCAACAACACTCAAAACGTTCTACACCATCCAGGACAAAGCAGCCCACTTGATTGGCACCCCATCCACCACCTTCAACAGTAGCAGCAGTGTGTACCATCTACAAGATGCACTGCAGCAATGCACCAAGGCTCCTTAGACAGCACCTTCCAAACCTGCCACCTCTACCACCTAGAAGGACAAGGGCAGCAAATGCTTCGGAACACCACCACCTGCAAGTTCCCCTCCAAGTCACACACCATCCTGACTTGGAACTATATCGCCGTTCCTTCAGTGTCGCTGGGTGAAGATCCTGGAACTCCCTTCCTAACAGCACTGTGGGTGTACCTACCCCACATGGACTGCAGCGGTTCAAGAAAGCAGCTCACCACCACCTTCTCAAGGGCAATTAGGGATGGGCAATAAATGGTGGCCTGGCCAGCGATGCCCACATCCCATGAATGAATAAAAAAAATCTCTGTAACCTCCTCCAGCCCCTACAACCCTCCCTATCTCTGTAACCTCCTCCAACCCTCCAACCCTCCTCCAACCCTACAATGCTCCCTATCTCTGTAACCTCCTTACAACCTTCCATATCTCTGTAACCTCCTCCAACCCTCCAACCCTCCTCCAACCCTACAACGCTCCCTATCTCTGTAGCCTCCTCCAGCCCCTACAACCCTCCCTATCTCTGTGACCTCCTCCAGTCCTACAACCCTCCCTATCTCTGTAACCTCCTCCAGTCCTACAACACTCCCTATCTCTGTAGCCTCCTCCAGCCCCTACAACCCTCCCTATCTCTGTAACCTCCTCCAACCCTCCCTATCTCTGTAACCTGCAGTCCCTACAACTCTCCCTATCTCTGTAACCTCCTCCTGCCCCTACAACTCTCCCTATCTCTGTAACCTCCTCCAGTCCTACAACACTCCCTATCTCTGTAGCCTCCTCCAGCCCCTACAACACTCCCTATCTCTGTAACCTCCTCCTGCCCCTACAACTCTCCCTATCTCTGTAACCTGCAGCCCCTACAACTCTCCCTATCTCTGTAACCTCCTCCTGCCCCTACAATTCTCCCTATCTCTGTAACCTCCTCCTGCCCCTACAACTCTCCCTATCTCTGTAACCTCCTCCAGTCCTACAACACTCCCTATCTCTGTAGCCTCCTCCAGCCCCTACAACACTCCCTATCTCTGTAACCTCCTCCTGCCCCTACAACTCTCCCTATCTCTGTAACCTGCAGCCCCTACAAATCTCCCTATCTCTGTAACCTCCTCCTGCCCCTACAATTCTCCCTATCTCTGTAACCTCCTCCAGCCCCTACAACTCTCCCTATCTCTGTAACCTCCTCCTGCCCCTACAATTCTCCCTATCTCTGTAACCTCCTCCTGCCCCTACAACTCTCCCTGTCTCTGTAACCTCCTCCAGCCCCTACAACTCTCCCTGTCTCTGTAACCTCCTCCAGCCCCGACAACCATCAGAGATCTCTGCACTGCTCTAATTCTGGCCTCTTGTGCCTCCTGTTCTGGAATGACTGCCTCAGTTTTAATCGCTTCACCACTGGCAGTTGTGTATTTAGCTGCCTGGGCCCCAAGCTCTGGAATTCCCTCCCTAAACCACTCTGCCTCTCTCTCCTCCTTCAAGATGTTTCTTTAAAACCTACCTCTTTGACCAAACTTCCAGTCACCTGTCCTAATATCTCCTTATATGCCTCAGAGTCAAATTTTGTCTGATAATATTCCTGTGAAGCACCTTGGGAATTTTTCATTTCATTCAGGTGCTATCTCAATGCAGGTTGTTGTTTTTGGGTCATTAAACTAGTCAGAGAATTCCCATTAACATTCCTGCTATTCAAGTTTGTAACATTTTCCACCTGTTATATCTCAATCGTGTGGAATGTTCTCCAACCTGTTTGGAGCACTGTCTCACTCTGACCAACACAGAGACTGACACACAAAGAATGCATGACATCAAACTCAGGCCGACTCCACTCCTTCCCCCACTCAGTCAGCAGGTCCTGAGAAGCTGCTCTGAAAATATTTTCGCAACCAAAATGTGTGTGACCCTGTTACTCCAACATCAGCGATAACTAGGCAATCATTAACTTTTTCAGTAAGTTATTGTATAAACACTAGTTACTTCTTACTTTCTATTTATTGACTTTTACTTCACCTGTGCCTCAGTTCTCAGTTTAGGTGCAGGCCGAGAGAAAGGATGAATTATTAATGTCTCCTGAGGCCTTTAAATCCTCTCCATTTCAGACCTCACTCAACTTAGTTCTCATCCCCACCACCCCCTCCCCTACCAGAACCCCCTCCCCTACCAGAGCCCCTCCCCTACTAGAACCCCCTCCCCTACCAGAGCCCCCTCCCCTACCAGAACCCTCTCCCCTACCAGAACCCCCTCACCAGCCACCCCCTCCCCTACCAGAACCCCCTCCCCTACCAGAGCCCCCTCCCCTACTGGCACTCCCTCCCATGGCACCCCCTCCCCATCCCTCTCCTCCCCTACCAGAACCTCCTCCCCACCCCCTCCTTCCCTACCAGCACTCCTTCCCCAGCCCCCTCCCCCACCAGCAACCGCACCCACCCCCCAGCCAATCCTTCCCCCAACAGCACCTCCTGCCCTAGCCCTGCCTCCCCAATGGCACCCACCAACTCAGCCACCCCCATTGGCACACCCCTCTCCCAGCACCCCCACCGTAACTCCTGGTCAATTTGCTAAGTTGTTGTGATCTGGAACGTGCTGCCTGAAAGGGCGGTGGAAGCAGATTCAATAGTAACTTTCAAAAGGGAATTGGAGAAATACTTGAAAAGTAAATATTTGCAGGGCTGTGGGGGAAGAGCAGAGGGATTGGGATTAATTTGGATAGCTCTTTCAAAGAGCCAGCACAGGCACAATGGGCCGAATGCCCCCTCCCCTCTACTGTATCATTCTATGATTCTTTCATATCCACAGTATTCTGCATTTTATTAGCACAAAGAATGTTAGAGCTTCCTCTACTTCCGGAAGAAAACTAAAAGTGATATCATTCAAGTCGGTGTTGACAGCAGAGAGAGAATCCAGGAAGAACCGTCCAGTCTGCGGAAAGCCAGCAATCGAGAAAATGCCATCAGCATTTCATGGGATGTTCTGAATTCCGGAGCACAGACAGGTTAAGCTGTTTTATCTCAGAATGATGAATTCATGCTTTCCATTACTGGGTGCATTACAGCTCCTGAGAACCAGCAGACATTTCACCCTCATTTATTGTTGCCACATTTCTCTTTCCCCAAGGAATTATGCTTTGTGAAGCCTATCTTTAGGATGATTGGTTAAACCCAAGGCCCCGCCTGCCCTCTCAGGTGGATCTAAAAGGTCCCACGGCTACTATTTTGAAGACGAGCAGGGGAATTCTCCCCAGTGTTCTGGTCAACATTAATCCCTCAGTCAACACTGGTAAAAAAAAATGAGCTGGTCACTGGTCTTATTGCTGTTTGTGGGAGCTTGCCTCATTTCCTACATTACAACAGTGATGACACTTCATTAGCTGTAAAGTGCTTTGGAACATCCTAAGGTTGTGAAAGGCGCTATATAAATGCAAGTTCTTCTTGAGCTTTGGAAATTATTTGAACCGTCTTGGATTCCTTCATGAGAATTTTGTCTCAGAAATTCAGCCAGTGTTACCCAGGGTGGGGGGGCGCGGGGGGGAGTAAAAATCGCACGATTGTACAATTGGCTTCTTATCTGAAATCAAAAGTTTGTCACTTCAGTGTGTAGAGGCTGAGTAAAGTGGGTGAACCGTATAAACATTAATCACTTCCCAATCTTCTGACAGAATTGCATGCAAATATTATTCAGCCTGATAATGCAATCTGCTGCTGCCCAGTATCGATGAAACCATGGGATGGAGGAGTGTTCAAGGGACAGGATGGTCGAACTTTAAATACCTTCGGAGACTGCCCCGCTTTGTTTGTGCAGTTGGAGGAGAGACTGTTTTATCACAGTCCAGGCGTTTAAGCCGTATAGTGGATAACATCAGGGTCACTGCGTCACAGTGCTGCAATAAGTCAGACTCCATTTTTATTAACTATCTTCTGTTAGATTGGGATTGCATTACAAAGAGGGAGAGTCTCTTATATTTCGAGTTTCCACACTTGGAAAAATTTGTGGAGGCAGCTCATCTTGATTTGACAACAGAATCCAGGCGAACACTCCCAGTGCAGTACTGAGGGAGTGCTGCACTGTCGGAGGGTCAGTACTGAGGGAGTGCTGAACTGTCGGAGGGTCAGTACTGAGGGAGTGCTGCACTGTCAGAGGGTCAGTACTGAGGGAGTGCTGCACTGTCAGAGGGTCAGTACTGAGGGAGTGCTGCATTGTTCGAGGGTCAGTACTGAGGGAGTGCAGCACTTCGGAGGGTCAGTACTGAGGGAGTGCTGCACTGTCGGAGGGTCAGTACTGAGGGAGTGCTGCACTGTCGGAGGGTCAGTACTGAGGGAGTGCTGCACTGTCAGAGGGTCAGTACTGAGGGAGTGCTGCACTGTCAGAGGGTCAGTACTGAGGGAGTGCTGCACTGTCAGAGGGTCAGTACTGAGGGAGTGCTGCATTGTTCGAGGGTCAGTACTGAGGGAGTGCAGCACTTCGGAGGGTCAGTACTGAGGGAGTGCTGCATTGTCGGAGGGTCAGTACTGAGGGAGTGCTGCACTGTCGGAGGGTCAGTACTGAGGGAGTGCTGCATTGTCGGAGGGTCAGTACTGAGGGAGTGCTGAACTGTCCGAGGGTCAGGATTGAGGGAGTGCTGCACTGTCGGAGGGTCAGTACTGAGGGAGTGCTGCATTGTCGGAGGGTCAGTACTGAGGGAGTGCAGCAATGTCGGAGGGTGAGTACTGAGGGAGTGCTGCACTGTCAGAGGGTCAGTACTGACGGAGTGCTGCACTGTCGGAGGGTCAGTACTGAGGGAGTGCTGCACTGTCAGAGGGTCAGTACTGAGAGAGTGCTGCACTGTCAGAGGGTCAGTACTGAGGGAGTGCTGCACTGTCAGAGGGTCAGTACTGAGGGAGTGCTGAACTGTCGGAGGGTCAGTACTGAGGGAGTGCTGAACTGTCGGAGGGTCAGTACTGAGGGAGTGCTGCACTGTCAGAGGGTCAGTACTGAGGGAGTGCTGCATTGTCGGAGGGTCAGTACTGAGGGAGTGCTGCATTGTTCGAGGGTCAGTACTGAGGGAGTGCTGCACTTCGGAGGGTCAGTACTGAGGGAGTGCTGCACTGTCAGAGGGTCAGTACTGAGGGAGTGCTGCATTGTCGGAGGGTCAGTACTGAGGGAGTGCTGCATTGTTCGAGGGTCAGTACTGAGGGAGTGCTGCACTTCGGAGGGTCAGTACTGAGGGAGTGCTGCATTGTTCGAGGGTCAGTACTGAGGGAGTGCTGCACTGTCGGTGGGTCAGTACTGAGGGAGTGCTGCATTGTCGGAGGGTCAGTACTGAGGGAGTGCTGCATTGTTCGAGGGTCAGTACTGAGGGAGTGCTGCACTTCGGAGGGTCAGTACTGAGGGAGTGCTGCATTGTCGGAGGGTCAGTACTGAGGGAGTGCTGCATTGTTCGAGGGTCAGTACTGAGGGAGTGCTGCACTGTCGGAGGGTCAGTACTGAGGGAGTGCTGCACTGTCAGAGGGTCAGTACTGAGGGAGTGCTGCACTGTCAGAGGGTCAGTACTGAGGGAGTGCAGCAATGTCGGAGGGTCAGTACTGAGGGAGTGCTGCATTGTTCGAGGGTCAGTACTGAGGGAGTGCTGCACTGTCGGAGGGTCAGTACTGAGGGTGTGCTGCATTGTCGGCGGGTCAGTACTGAGGGAGTGCTGCACTGTCAGAGGGTCAGTACTGAGGGAGCGCTGCACTGTCAGAGGGTCAGTACTGAGGGAGCGCTGCACTGTCAGAGGGTCAGTACTGAGGGAGTGCTGCATTGTCGGAGGGTCAGTACTGAGGGAGTGCAGCAATGTCGGAGGGTCAGTACTGAGGGAGCGCTGCACTGTCAGTGGGTCAGTACTGAGGGAGCGCTGCACTGTCAGAGGGTCAGTACTGAGGGAGCACCGCACTGTCAGAGGGTCAGTACTGAGGGAGTGCTGCATTGTCGGAGGGTCAGTACTGAGGGAGTGCAGCAATGTCGGAGGGTCAGTACTGAGGGAGTGCAGCATTGTTCGAGGGTTCGTACTGAGGGAGTGCTGCACTGTCGGAGGGTCAGTACTGAGGGTGTGCTGCATTGTCGGAGGGTCAGTACTGAGGGAGTGCTGCATTGTTCGAGGGTCAGTACTGAGGGAGTGCTGCACTGTCGGAGGGTCAGTACTGAGGGAGAGCTGCATTGTCGGAGGGTCAGTACTGAGGGAGTGCTGCATTGTTCGAGGGTCAGTACTGAGGGAGTGCTGCACTTCGGAGGGTCAGTACTGAGGGAGTGCTGCATTGTCGGAGGGTCAGAACTGAGGGAGTGCTGCATTGTTCGAGGGTCAGTACTGAGGGAGTGCTGCACTGTCGGAGGGTCAGTACTGAGGGAGTGCTGCACTGTCAGAGGGTCAGTACTGAGGGAGCGCTGCACTGTCAGAGGGTCAGTACTGAGGGAGCGGTGCACTGTCGGAGGGTCAGTACTGAGGGAGTGCAGCAATGTCGGAGGGTCAGTACTGAGGGAGTGCTGCATTGTTCGAGGGTCAGTACTGAGGGAGTGCTGCACTGTCGGAGGGTCAGTACTGAGGGTGTGCTGCATTGTCGGCGGGTCAGTACTGAGGGAGTGCTGCACTGTCAGAGGGTCAGTACTGAGGGAGTGCAGCAATGTCGGCGGGTCAGTACTGAGGGAGTGCTGCACTGTCAGAGGGTCAGTACTGAGGGAGTGCAGCAATGTCGGAGGGTCAGTACTGAGGGAGTGCTGCACTGTCGGAGGGTCAGTACTGAGGGTGTGCTGCATTGTCGGAGGGTCAGTACTGAGGGAGTGCTGCACTGTCGGAGGGTCAGTACTGAGGGAGTGCTGCACTGTCAGAGGGTCAGTACTGAGGGAGTGCAGCAATGTCGGAGGGTCAGTACTGAGGGAGCGCTGCACTGTCAGAGGGTCAGTACTGAGGGAGCGCTGCACTGTCAGAGGGTCAGTTCTGAGGGAGCGCTGCACTGTCAAAGGGTCAGTACTGAGGGAGCGCTGCACTGTCAGAGGGTCAGTACTGAGGGAGTGCTGCATTGTCGGAGGGTCAGTACTGAGGGAGTGCAGCAATGTCGGAGGGTCAGTACTGAGGGAGTGCTGCATTGTTCGAGGGTCAGTACTGAGGGAGTGCTGCACTGTCGGAGGGTCAGTACTGAGGGTGTGCTGCATTGTCGGCGGGTCAGTACTGAGGGAGTGCTGCACTGTCGGAGGGTCAGTACTGAGGGTGTGCTGCATTGTCGGCGGGTCAGTACTGAGGGAGTGCTGCACTGTCAGAGGGTCAGTACTGAGGGAGCGCTGCACTGTCAGAGGGTCAGTACTGAGGGAGTGCTGCATTGTCGGAGGGTCAGTACTGAGGGAGTGCAGCAATGTCGGAGGGTCAGTACTGGGGGAGTGCTGCATTGTTCGAGCGTCAGTACTGAGGGAGTGCTGCACTGTCGGAGGGTCAGTACTGAGGGAGTGCTGCATTGTTCGAGGGTCAGTACTGAGGGAGTGCTGCATTGTTCGAGGGTCAGTACTGAGGGTGTGCTGCATTGTCGGCGGGTCAGTACTGAGGGAGTGCTGCACTGTCAGAGGGTCAGTACTGAGGGAGCGCTGCACTGTCAGAGGGTCAGTACTGAGGGAGTGCTGCATTGTCGGAGGGTCAGTACTGAGGGAGTGCAGCAATGTCGGAGGGTCAGTACTGAGGGAGTGCTGCATTGTTCGAGCGTCAGTACTGAGGGAGTGCTGCACTGTCGGAGGGTCAGTACTGAGGGAGTGCTGCATTGTCGGAGGGTCAGTACTGAGGGAGTGCAGCAATGTCGGAGGGTCAGTACTGAGGGAGTGCTGCATTGTTCGAGCGTCAGTACTGAGGGAGTGCTGCACTGTCGGAGGGTCAGTACTGAGGGAGCGCTGTACTGTCAGACGGTCAGTACTGAGGGAGCGCTGCACTGTCGGAGGGTCAGTACTGAGGGAGTGCTGCATTGTTCGAGGGTCAGTACTGAGGGAGTGCTGCACTGTCGGAGGGTCAGTACTGAGGGAGTGCTGCATTGTTCGAGGGTCAGTACTGAGGGAGTGCTGCACTGTCGGAGGGTCAGTACTGAGGGAGTGCTGCATTGTCGGAGGGTCAGTACTGAGGGAGTGCAGCAATGTCGGAGGGTCAGTACTGAGGGAGTGCTGCATTGTTCGAGCGTCAGTACTGAGGGAGTGCTGCACTGTCGGAGGGTCAGTACTGAGGGAGTGCTGCATTGTTCGAGGGTCAGTACTGAGGGAGTGCTGCACTGTCGGAGGGTCAGTACTGAGGGAGTGCTGCACTGTCGGAGGGTCAGTACTGAGGGTGTGCTGCATTGTCGGAGGGTCAAGAAGGCAGCTCACCACCACCTTCTCAAGGGCAATTAGGGATGGGCAATAAATGCTGGCCAAGCCAACGACGCCCACATCCTTTGAATGAATGATTTTTAAAAAAGAGTTCCAGAGCTTAAGGCCTAGGCAACTGAAGGCACAGCCACCAACACTGGAGTGATAATCGTTAGGGATGTACAGTGGCCAGAATTGGAGGAGCACAGATACCTTGACAGCCAAATCTCTCACATGTATAGATTTGTGTTTGCCGTACCAGAGAATGGTACAGCCTAGAAGGAGGCCATTCAGCCCATCATGTTCATGATGACTGTTTGAAAGAGCTATCAAATTAGTCCCACTTCCCCTGCTCTTTCCCCCGCAAATGTTTTACCTTCAAATATTTATCTGATTCCTTGTTGAAAGTTACTATTGAATCTGCTTCCACCGTCCTTTCAGGCAACGAGTTCCAGATCATCATTATTCACTGTGTAAAAAACATTCTCATCTCCCTCTATGGTTCTTTTGCCAATCCCTTAAAACGTCCAGATTTTTACTTTCAGTACATAAAAATGTAAGAACATAAGATATAGGAGCAGGAGTTGACCATCAAGCCTGCTCCACTGTTTAATATGATCATGGCTGATCTTAGGATTCAACTCCACTTTCCCGCCCGCTCCCCATATCGCTTGATTCCCTGAGAGACCAAAAATCTATCTATCCCAGACTTAAAAATATTCAATGATGGAGCATCCACAACCCTCTGGGGGAGAGAATTCCAAAGATTCACAACTCTGAGTGCAGTAATTTCTCCTCATCTCAGTCCTGAATGATTGACCCCTTATCCTGAGACTGTGTCCCCGTGTTCTAGACTCCCCGACCAGCGGAAACAATCTCTCAGTATCTACCCGATCCAGCCCCTTTAGAATCTTATATGTTTCAATGAGATCACATCTCTTTGTTCTAAACTCCAGAGAGTATAGACAACCCCCTCATCCCAGGAACCAGTTTAGTGAACCTTTGCTCCGTACTGCCTTCAGTTGAAGTATACTCTTTCCCTACAGTAGAAGATTGGATAATGCAGTGAGTCTAATATCTGCTGCAGCAGAAGCAGCGAGCGAAGGCATTATACCCCTCCCTCTCCCAGGGTGGTAAGCAAATTGTAAGTGCCCTTACCATTCCTCCGACAGAGATTAGGGGAGAGAGGGTTCAAAACGAGGAAACTCTCAGCATGAAAACACGAGCGTTGTGATGTTGGTGCTGTGAAATTGAATATAGGAATGTGGAGATGAGATCGGGCTGACGTAACAAATGTTTAACAAAGCAACTCTTGGTTCTGGTTAAGGTTTTCAGAGGCAGGAGGTCAGAGACTGAAAGCCTGAAATAAAATCCTGATAACTTCCTAGCACACAAAGCAGCTCAGATAACCTGACTGAGCACTGCCTGGGAAGCACCTGTTCGTGGGACAGTGAGTTTCAGTTCCTACTGATCAACAAAGAGTCACAGAGGAACAGTTTGGTGTTGTATGCTGGGGAGCGAGGATGTAACTGCTGCGTAAAGAGGTCTAATTTAGGGAGCCAATCTCCGTGTACAAATAGTGTCAGAAACACGTCTGGTGCTATATTAATTCTGGCTATGTAGAGATGTCACTGGCGACTGGCCCCTTGAATACACTAACAAGGGTCCAAACTGGAAATTAATTTGCCCCGAGTGAACAGCTGTTGGACTCACTGCATTATCCAATCTCTCCGCAGCCAATCAGGGGAGGGGTTCTTAAAGAACCACTGGAGACCACCAACAAAACGTATGTTTTTCCAAAGTCGTCCTCTCCTGTCCCCACCTTAATTCAGCAAGCCACTTCCAACCCCCACTAGCCCCAGGACTCACACACCTCCCAGACTCCCCCCACCCTCCCAGACTACCCACCCCACCCTCCCAAACCCTTCCCGCACCCTTCCAGACATCTCCCCCCCACCCTCCCAGACTCGTCTACTGAGGTAGTATGGGCCGAGGTTAGAAACAGGAGAGGTGAGGTCACCCTGTTGGGAGTCTTTTATAGACCTCCAAATAGTTCCAGAGATGCAGAGGAAAGGATAGCGAAGATGATTCTCGACAGGGGCGAGAGTAACAGGGTAGTTGTTATGGGGGACTTTAACTTTCCAAATATCGACTGGAAATACTATAGTTCGAGTACTTTAGATGGGTCAGTTTTTGTCCAGTGTGTGCAGGAGGGTTTTCTGACACAGTATGTAGACAGGCCAACCAGGGGCGATGCCACATTGGATTTGGTACTGGGTAATGAACCCGGCCAGGTGTTAGATTTAGATGTAGGTGAGCACTTTGGTGATAGTGATCACAATTCGGTTAGGTTTACCTTAGCGATGGGCAGGGACAGGTATATTCCGCAGGGCAAGAATTATAGCTGGGGGAAAGGAAATTATGATGCGATTAGGCAAGATTTAGGATGCGTAGGATGGGGAAGGAAACTGCAGGGGATGGGAACAATCGAAATGTGGAGCTTATTCAAAGAGCAGCTACTGCGTGTCCTTGATAAGTATGTACCTGTCAGGCAGGGAGGAAGTTGTCGAGCGAGGGAGCCGTGGTTTACTAAAGAAGTTGAAGCGCTTGTCAAGAGGAAGAAGAAGGCTTATGTTAGGATGAGACGTGAAGGCTCAGTTAGGGCGCTTGAGAGTTACAAGCTAGCCAGGAAGGATCTAAAGGGAGAGCTAAGAAGAGCAAGGAGAGGACACGAGAAGTCATTGGCGGATAGGATCAGGGAAAACCCTAAGGCTTTCTATAGGTATATCAGGAATAAAAGAATGACTAGAGTTAGATTAGGGCCAATCAAGGATAGTAGTGGGAAGTTGTGTGTGGAATCAGAGGAGATAGGGTAAGTGTTAAATCAATATTTTGCGTCAGTATTTACAGTAGAGAAAGAAAATGTTGTCGAGGAGAATACTGAGATTCAGGCTACTAGGCTAGATGGGATTGAGGTTCACAAGGAGGAGGTGTTATCAATTTTGGAAAGTGTGAAAATAGATAAGTCCCCTGGGCCAGATGGGATTTATCCTAGGATTCTCTGGGAAGCTAGGGAGGAGATTGCAGAGCCTTTGTCCTTGATCTTTATGTCGTCATTGTCGACAGGAATAGTGCCGGAAGACTGGAGGATAGCAAATGTTGTCCCCTTGTTCAAGAAGGGGAGTAGAGACAGCCCTGGTAATTATAGACCTGTGAGCCTTACTTCGGTTGTGGGTAAAATGTTGGAAAAGGTTATAAGAGACAGGATGTATAATCATCTTGAAAAGAATAAGCTCATTAGCGATAGTCAGCACGGTTTTGTGACGGGTAGGTCGTGCCTCACAAACCTTATTGAGTTTTTCGAGAAGGTGACCAAGCAGGTGGATGAGGGTAAAGCAGTGGATGTGGTGTATATGGATTTCAGTAAGGCGTTTGATAAGGTTCCCCACGGTAGGCTATTGCAGAAAATACGGAAGTATGGGGTTGAAGGTGATTTAGAGCTTTGGATCAGAAATTGGCTAGCTGAAAGAAGACAGAGGGTGGTGGTTGATGGCAAATGTTCATCCTGGAGTTTAGTTACTAGTGGTGTACCGCAAGGATCTGTTTTGGGACCACTGCTGTTTGTCATTTTTATAAATGACCTGGAAGAGGGTGTAGAAGGGTGGGTTAGTAAATTTGCGGATGACACTAAGGTCGGTGGAGTTGTGGATAGTGCCGAAGGATGTTGTAGGGTACAGAGGGACATAGATAGGCTGCAGAGCTGGGCTGAGAGATGGCAAATGGAGTTTAATGAGGAAAAGTGCGAGGTGATTCACTTTGGAAGGAGTAACAGGAATGCAGAGTACTGGGCTAATGGGAAGATTCTTGGTCGTGTAGATGAACAGAGAGATCTTGGTGTCCAGGTACATAAATCCCTGAAGGTTGCTACCCAGGTTAATAGGGCTGTTAAGAAGGCATATGGTGTGTTAGCTTTTATTAGTAGAGGGATCGAGTTTCGGAGCCACGAGGTCATGCTGCAGCTGTACAAAACTCTGGTGAGACCGCACCTGGAGTATTGCGTGCAGTTCTGGTCACCGCATTATAGAAAGGATGTGGAAGCTATGGAAAGGGTGCAGAGGAGATTTACTAGGATGTTGCCTGGTATGGAGGGAAGGTCTTACGAGGAAAGGCTGAGGGACTTGAGGTTGTTTTCGTTGGAGAGAAGGAGGAGGAGAGGTGACTTAATAGAGACATATAAGATAATCAGAGGGTTAGATAGGGTGGATAGTGAGAGTCTTTTTCCTCGAATGGTGATGGCAAACACGAGGGGACATAGCTTCAAGTTGAGGGGTGATAGATATAGGACAGATGTCAGAGGTAGTTTCTTTACGCAGAGAGTAGTAGGGGCGTGGAACGCCCTGCCTGCAACAGTAGTAGACTCGCCAACTTTAAGGGCATTTAAGTGGTCATTGGATAGACATATGGATGAAAATGGAATAGTGTAGGTCAGATGGTTTCACAGGTCGGCGCAACATCGAGGGCCGAAGGGCCTGTACTGCGCTGTAATGTTCTAATTCTAATTCTAATTCTCCCCCCCACACTCCCAGACTCCTCTTACAATACTTCCAGACTCCACCCACACACCCCTCCCAGACTGTCCCCACCCCTCTGGACTCCCCCCAACCCCTGGACTCCACCCACCCCTCACAGACTTGCCCCATCCAGTCCACACTGGGCTCCTCCACCACAGATTCTCCCCCTGCCTCCCCTGACCCATCAGTGTGTGTATGGTACATTGAGCCTCCCCCTCCCCTTCCTTAGTCTCCCCCAGCCCACAGTGTGAAGTGAGAGGCTCACTGCTCTATTAATTCTGGGGAAAGACGGACAGTTCTTGCACTGACTGCGGTATAAAAGCAGGGTGAATCACTGAGTACAGTGATGTTAATCTTTAGCCAGATTGATACGCGGATGCAAAATCTCCACGTTCACCAGCACACGGGACGATTTATTGCCTGCATGTTGCTGCTCTTAACAACCTGCTATTTACCTCAATGTGATCATAACCAACCCTAACAACACTGACCTGTGTTCAGACAGCATTCCTCTATTCCTGTAAAAGAGTAATCTACTTTCCAGAGTACATCACTGGCTTCAATCGTGCCCCTGTCATTTTTCTGATATTGGCCACAGCCAGAAAATTCTCTCACATATCATCAGCTGCCTGGGCCCTAAACTCTGGAATTCCCTCCTGAAATCTCTCTGCCTCTCTCTCCTCCTTCATGACCCTCCTTAAAACCTATCTCTTCGACAGAGCTTTTGGTCATGTGTCCTAATATCTCCTTATTTGGTCAGTGTTGATTTTCTGTCTGTTTACACGCCTGTGAAGTACCATGGGATGTTTCCATACATTGAAGGCGCTATATAAATGCAAGGTTTAAATTATCAGTTGAAGATATGAACGTGTTAATTGTCCCTCGCGATGGTTCTGGGAGACGGGCAGCAGTGCAAGTTTCTCGGATTTTCTCCTTGTTTAACACTGTACTGCACTCCCAGTGGCAGTTGTTGCATTCTGGTCAGGATCAAGTTGCTCTCCTAGAATCTGCCTGTTTTCCCTCTCCCAGGGGCAAGGAGCAAATTCACAGCCGCTCACTAACTGTAGCAGCCAGCCCCGTTACCTTGAACCAAAGTTGCACTTTTCACTCACAACTGTGCGAGGGTCGTGTGATGTAGTGGTTATGCTACAGGACTGGTGATTCAGAGTCCGCAAAGAAAAACCCAGGGTCAAAAGAACAGCAGTCCAGTGCCAGTGAGATAGACTACCCAGTGCCTGTCTGACCCTGCCAGTGCCAGTACCAGTGAGATAGACTACCCAGTGCCAGAGCCAGTGAGATAGACTACCCTGTGTCAGTGCCAGTGAGATAAACTACCCAGTGCCAGAGCCAGTGATAGACTACCCAGTGTCAGTGCCAGTGAGATAGACTACCCAGTGCCAGAGCCAGTGAGATAGACGACCCTGTGCCAGTCTGACCCTGCCAGTGACGGCAGTCCAGTACCAGTGAGATAGACTACGTGCCAGTGCCTGTGATATAGACTACCCTGTGTCAGTGCCAGTGAGATAGACTACCCTGTGCCAGTGAGATAGACTACCCAGTGCCAGAGCCAGTGAGATAGACGACCCTGTGCCAGTCTGACCCTGCCAGTGACGGCAGTCCAGTACCAGTGATAGACTACGTGCCAGTGCCTGTGATATAGACTACCCTGTGTCAGTGCCAGTGAGATAGACTACCCAGTGCCAGTGAGATAAACTACCCTGTGCCTGATATAGACTACCCTGTGCCAGAGCCAGTGAGATAGACTACGTGCCAGTGCCTGTGATATAGATTACCCTGTGTCAGTGCCAGAGATAGACTACCCAGTGCCAGAGCCAGTGAGATAGACTACCCTGTGTCAGTGCCAGTGAGATAGACTACCCTGTGCCAGAGCCAGTGAGATAGACTACCCTGTGTCAGTGCCAGTGAGATAGACTACCCTGTGCCAGTGCCAGCGAGATAGACGACCCTGTGCCAGTCTGACCCTGCCAGTGACGGCAGTCCAGTACCAGTGAGATAGACTACCCTGTGCCAGTGCCTGTGATATAGACTACCCTGTGCCTGTTCAACCCTGCCAGTGATGGCAGTCCAGTACCAGTGAGATAAACTACCCTGTGCCCGTGCCAGTGAGATAGACTACCCAGTGCCAGGCCAACCCTGCCAGTGACTGCAGTCCAGTGCCAGGGAGATAGACTACCCAGTGCCTGTTCAACCCTGCCAGTGATGGCAGTCCAGTACCAGTGAGATAAACTACCCTGTGCCCGTGCCAGTGAGATAGACTACCCTGTGTCAGTCTGACCCTGCCAGTGACTGTAGTCCAGTGCCAGGGAGATAGACTACCCAGTGCCAGGCCGACCCTGCCAGTGACTGCAGTCCAGTGCCAGGGAGATAGACTACCCAGTGCCAGGCCGACCCTGCCAGTGACTGCAGTCCAGTGCCAGGGAGATAGACTACCCTGTGCCAGTCTGACCCTGCCAGTGACTGCTGCCTACTTCAATCCGACAGCAAACAGAGGATTCGAATGTTATCAACAAAAACCATACAGTGCAATCGGAGAACTCTGATGAGGTTCCTGGAACCAACTTACCCAATTCAGAAGGGTCGCCCAGCTCCATTTTCTTATTGAAGGAAATACAGGCGACTGCAAACAAACATGGCCAACAATGCCAAACCTTCACCGCCTGTCCACCAATCACAAACATCAGCATGGTTGAGGTATAGCTGATAATATTTTTGGGCGTTCTGGAGGCGTGAGGGCTGAGTCAGACAGTGTTTCTGAGACAGGTACCTGAAGGCTCAGGTGCAGGTACAGCACACCAGAGAAACAGAAATCGAAATCAGCCAGTTATGGTCAAGCGATGCCAAGCTGGACTTTTAAAAACTGGAAGGACTCCGGGGGAAGTGAGGGATGTGAGGAGTTTGGGAGATTGGGCAAAGAAAGGGTTTGAATAGCAAATGAAGCATTAAAGTCTTGATCTCAACAAGCAAAAGTCAGGTGTCAGGGAGATTGTGTAGAAAGAAGAGTCAACCCTAGAAAGCTGTGGATGCTCAGTCATTGAGTATATTTTTTTTACTCTTTTATTGGATGTGGGTGTCACTGGTAAGGCCAGCATTTGTTACCCAGCCTTAATTGCCCTGGACAACTGAGTGACTTGCTAGGCCATTTCAGAGGGCAGTTAAGAGTCAATCACATTGCTGTGGGTCTGAAGTCACATGTAGGCCAGAACAGATAAGGACAGAAGATTTCCTTCCCTAAAGGGCATTAGTGAACCAGATGGGTTTTTATGACAGTCAATAATAATTTCATTGCACAATTACTGAGAATGGCTTTCAATTCTAGATTTATTAATTGCATTTAAATTCCACCAGCTGTCGTGGTGGGATTTGACCCATCATCCCCAGCGCATTAGCCTGGACCTCTGGATTACTAGCCCAGTGACATTACCACTACACCACCATCTCCCCAGAGACAGCAGTTGCTAGAATATTGGACATGAAAGCAATCAAAGGATATGGAGATAGGGTGTGAAGGTGGAGTTGAGGTGAAAGATCAGCCATGATCGTGTGGAATGAGGGAGCAGCCTTGAGGGTGATCTACTACTGCTGCTAGTTCTCATGTTCTTAATGGTGTGTGTGGAGGGGCAGCAAGGAGGGCGTGTTCAGGGGAGTTCTGGTAAAACTAAGGGTGGGGGATTTTGGTGATAACCTTTCTAAATAAAACAATAAGGAGAAGCTCCTGACAGGAGTGTAATCAGAAATAAGAAACAGGAGGAGCAGACCATTCAGCCCATCGAACCTGCTCCGCCATTCAATACAATCATGGCTGATCTTCGGCCTCAACTAAACCTTCCCGACACTCCCCATATCCCTTGATTCCCTGAGAGACTAGAAATCTCTCTATCTCAGTCTTAAAAATATTAAACGATGGAGCATCCACAACCCTCTGGGGTAGAGAATTCCAAAGCTTCACAACCCTTTGATTCTAGTAATTTCTCCTCATTACAGTCCTAAATGATCAGCCCCTTATCCTGAGACTGTGTCCCTGCGTTCTAGACTTCCCAGTCAGGGGGAACAACCTCTCTGTGTCTATCCTGTTAAACCCCTTCAGAATCTTTTAGGTTTCAATGAGATCACCTCTCATTCTTCTAAACTCCAGAGAATATGGCCCAACCTACTCTGCCTCTCATCATAGGACAACCCCATGATCCCAGGAACCAAGCTAGTGAGCTTGAATCAATGAAGATCAGTTCTCACCCTGTTCTTTGCTCAGTGTGAGCACCAAGGGAATATTGTCTGCACACACTGTGTTGATACCCAGAAAGCTGGCAGATAACAAAGGGGTTTTGAACACAAGAACAGAAACATTCCTCTAGCCACTGATATACACAAGGAGATTCCAACACCTGTAATGTGGAAGGAGATGATCACAGGAAGATTAAAGATCAGAGAACACAGAGAACATTCAGGTTCCTTTCCATGACTGAAATTCCACAGACTGAACATTAACAAACACCCACAGCCTTTACTGCAGTTTCAAGTCTCGCTACAATTAAAAAATTCAATAACTTGCATTTCTTTAGCACCTTCCATGCTGTCAGGACATCCCAAAGCAACTTAAAGCTGATCAAGTATTTCTGAAGTGATGTATATGTTCACTGTTGTAATGTAGGAAATGAGGCAGACAATTCACACACACAGCAAGATCCCAAAACAGCAATAAGATAAAACTGTTTTAATCGATACTGTTTTAGTGCTGTTGGTTGAGGGATAAATATTGGCCGAGACTTTCCCTGCTTTTCCTTCAAATAGTGGCCGTGGGATCTTTAACATCCACGTGAGAGGTTAGATATGGCTTCAGTCTGACATCTCATCCAAAAACAGCCCCTTCAACAGTGCAGCACTCCCTAGGTACTGAACCTCCAACAGTGCAGCGCTCCCTCAGTACTGACCCTCCAACAGTGCAGCACTCCCTCAGTACTGACCCTCTGACAGTGCAGCACTTCCTCAGTACCGCCCCTCCGACAGTGCAGCACTCCCTCGGTACTGACCCTCCGACAATGAAGCGCTCGCTCAGTGCTGACCCTCCGACAGTGCAGCACTCCCTCAGTACTGACCCTCCGACAGTGCAGCACTCCCTCAGTACTGCCCCTCCAACAGTGCAGCGCTCCCTCTGTACTGTCCCTCCGACAGTGCAGCGCTCCCTCAGTACTGCCCCTCCGACAGTGCAGCGCTCCCTCAGTACTGTCCCTCCGACAGGGCAGCGCTCCCTCAGTACTGTCCCTCCGACAGGGCAGCGCTCCCTCAGTACTGCCCCTCCAACAGTGCAGCACTCCCACAGTACTGCCCCTTCAACAGTGCAGCAATCCCTCAGTACTGCCCCTGTGACAGTGCAGCACTCCCACAGTACTCCCCCTCCAACAGTGCAGCACACCCTCAGTACTGCCCCTCCAACAGTGCAGCACTCCCTCAGTACTGCCCCTCCAACAGTGCAGCACTCCCTCAGTACTGCCCCTCCAACAGTGCAGCACTCCCTCAGTACTGCCCCTCCAACAGTGCAGCACTCCCTCAGTACTGCCCCTCCAACAGTGCAGCACTCCCTCAGTACTGCCCCTCCAACAGTGCAGCACTCCCTCAGTACTGCCCCTCCAACAGTGCAGCACTCCCTCAGTACTGCCCCTCCAACAGTGCAGCACTCCCTCAGTACTGCCCCTCCAACAGTACAGCACTCCCTCAGTACTGCCCCTCCAACAGTGCAGCACTCCCTCAGTACTGCCCCTCCAACAGTGCAGCACTCCCTCAGTACTGACCCTCCAACAGTGCAATGCTCCTTCAGTACTGCATTAGGAGTGAGAACCTGGATTATTTGCTCAAGTCCTTGGACTGGTGTTTGAATTTAGGATCTTTTGACTCAAGATATGATTGTTCAACCAATAAAGCACAGTGCAAGAAATGTACAGAGTCTGACCACACTGACTGGCATGACAACATGACAACATGACAACATGCTGTGTTGAATGATGATTTTTAAATCACTGGTTGGAAATCTGAATTGAATTTTTTTAAAATAAATGCTAAAGATGGCCACCTCAATTTGCATCACTGTAGTTTCCACATTCCAATACACTGAAATGGAGACATCGTGTCTGCACAGACCATCAAGGACAAGGGCCTGGGAGTCTCAGTCAATCACCTATTCTGGTCCCATTAGCACGGAGTCAAGGCCATTACCTGAATATTAAACTGGTGGAGATGAACCACTCAAACCTAATCACTTGACTAAAAGCAGCCTAATTGTGAGAAGGGAATTCCTAGACATGGACTGGTTAAATTGCAAGAGGGAATACACGCTGGTAGCCAACATACTTAAATTACTTGTGACAGTCATGTGACAGGCTCACCCTTTGTTGTTTTCTCTGCAGTCGAAAGACAAGCAGCTAGACACTGACAAGAGACGACCCAAGTGGGGTCACTCCTTCCTTTCTCTCTCCCCAATCCACCTTTCAAGCTTCAACCCTGTTTGCTGACCGTGACCACCCAGGGACACCCCTGCTGCAGACAGAGACTCCTTGAAGGAAATCAGCCACACTGCTGTCTCCAGGAGACCCACTGAATCAGCCGTCCACATCTTTAAATCAGAAGCCTCAGGACCACCAAAGGAATGTCCTCCGAATTCAGCCTGAAGCTAGCTGAGTCACCAACCTCCACAGACTGTATACCCTTTATTTCTCTGGACTCTCATTTGACCAGTCTATCCTTCCCCACTCCATAACCTATTTGTGTGTGTGTGAGAAAGTCTGAGTGTATTTTATTATTTTACTTAGATCAGTTTACGTACAATAAAGCTAATTATTTTCTTTGTTAAACTCAAGTAAACCTGTCCGATTGGTTCATTTTATGATGACAACGTGTAAAAAACTAAATGCTCACTGAATTGGCAAGTATATCCACTTCACAAAGAAATAAACCTGTGGCGATCAAACAAGGAGAGGGAAAAGAGAGGAGCCCTTCGACCCCTCCTCACTTGATCATAACACTGACTTAGAATCAAGATGGTCCAGCACAGAATGAGGCCATTCTGCCCCTCACATTCTGCTGGCTGTCTGTGAGGGGACTTCCCTTTGTCTAAATCCTGCGTTGTTTTCTCGTACCCTTTGAAATTTTTCCTTTTTCAAATATTGCTCCCCTGCCCTTTTAAAAGCTATTCTGCATCCTGCATCGCACAGAGTTTCGGGTTTGTCAGTCCAAGTCTTTACAACGTTCTGTGTAAGAAGTCCCCAAAAGAACTTTATTGTCTGTAAAGCCCTTTGGGATGTCCAATGGTCGTGAAAGGTGCTACATCAATGCAAGCCTTTCTTTTTCGTAAAATAAGTTCTCCTAACCTCTCCTTTTCTTAATTCATTCATGGGATGTGGGTATCACTGGCCAGGCCAGCATTTATGGCCCATCACTAATTGCCCTTGAGAAGGTGGTGGTGAGCTGCCTTCTTGAACCACTGCAGTCCATGTGGGGTAGGTACACCCACAGTGCTGTTAGGAAGGGAGTTCCAGGATTTTGACCCAGTGACAGTGAAGGAACGACAATGTAGTTCCAAGTCAGGATGGTGTGTGACTTGGAAGGGATGAGGACCATAAATTTATTTTTCTAGTTACCATTTCACTGACCAGTGGAAATAGTTTTTTTTCCTTTTTACCTTATTGAAACCTTGTAATTTTGATCCCTTCCATCAGATCTTTTCTCCTCTGCTCCAATGAAAAGAGCCCGAGTGCTTCCAGTCTCTCCTCATGAAGTCCCTCATCCCTGGGATTATCTCAGTCAATCTTTCCCACACCCTCTCCAAGACCCTGTCAATCTTCCTCAGATAAAACAACTGATACTGATATAATATTCTATCGGGGAACTAACCAGTGATTTAAACGGGTTCAGCATTACCTCCAAACCCCGATTTATAAAACCCCTATTTATAAATCCCCGACTTATAAATCCCCGACTTATAAATCCCCGACTTATAAAACCCCGACTTATAAAACCCCGACTTATAAAACCCCGACTTATAAAACCCCGACTTATAAAACCCCGACTTATAAAACCCCGACTTATAAAACCCCGACTTATAAAACCCCGACTTATAAAACCCCGACTTATAAAACCCCGACTTATAAAACCCCGACTTATAAAACCCCGACTTATAAAACCCTGGTTTATAAATCCCCGATTTATAAAACCCTGATTTATAAAACCCCGATTTATAAAACCCTTATAAATACACAAGCCACTGCAGGAACACAGCCGATCAGACAGCATCTCTGGGCAAGTCAGTGCTTTGAGCCTGCAGCCATCTTCAAAAGCTCACCCAAGATGTTAAAACTGATCTGTTTCCCCACAGCTGCTGACAGTCTCCAACATTTCAATTCTTCAGGTCAGGCTTCCTACATCTGTTATATTTCACCTTTTTAGAGTTTTAGCATCTTGTCTTCTCACTATTAAAGATTTATCTGATTTTCATAGATGTAATGGAAATGGCGACACTTCCTGTGGGCTGGTGTGCACTACCATGACAACCAGTTGCTACAGCAACTTGGCAACAGGCGCCAATGTCAAAAACAACAACTCACAGCGTCACTTGACAGCTTCATGTGAGGTACTTGTGACAGAACCTGCCTCTGGTGGATTGGCCTTCACAGCCATCAACAAAGGTGCACCAAGAGAAGACAGCCCACCCAAATGGATTGTTTGCTGTGTGTCCATTATCTTTCGTAGATGGAAGGATGATAACCAAGGGGCCGAACACCTGTTTTCAGCAGCTGTCAGGGACGACTGAGAAACAGCCCGATGTTGGGTCACAGTCTGATGTCTTTCAGGCCTAATTTCGGCCCGGAGATTGTCTCCTCATTTCTCCAGCTTCGTGGGTGCAGATTCACCAGAATGATCTGGTGCTAATACAGTTAAATTACCGAGGCCAGGTTGCATAAACTAGGCTTGGATCCCCCTGTTCATAGATGATTAAGGGTGAACTAATTTCAAATGATTAAAGGGATTTGATAGGCTAGATAGAGAGAAACTATTTTCTCTTGTGGGTGGCGTGAGAATGGAGTCCAGAACAAGGGGAAATAACCTTAAAATTGGAGCCAGGTCGTTCAGGGGTGATGTCAGGAAGCACTCCTTCACACAAAGGGGAGCGGAAATCTGGAACTCTCTCCCCCAAAAAGCTGTTGAGGCCAGAGATTCATTGGAAATGTTGATACTGAGTTTGATTGATTTTTGTAGGGTAAGGGTATTAAGGATTACGGAACCAAAGTGGGTAAATGGATTTAAGGTACAGATCAGCCGTGATCTAACAGAATGGTTCAAGGGGCTGAATGGCCTCCTCTTGTTCCTGTATAAAGTGGGAAAAATGAAGCAGCCAATCTCTTCTCCACTGGGCACATCCTGGGATGATTTCAACCCAGGGAAGTGGATTGTACCTCAATGATTGTTTTGATTCTGCACGTTGTCACCATCTCACAGATTCCTGGTGCAAACTGCACAGGTTACCATGGCAACCAACCGGTTAATGCTGAACATTCCATTAGAGTGGAATTCCAAATGACTGAAGGTAAGTCATGTAATTGACTGTAAATCAGAGAGGCGGATGAAATGTAACCATTCGAGGGTGAGTTATACAGGAGTCACTCACTAAGACAGCAAGCATGGAGAGTACTGGAACTGTAAATCCTGTTTCCTGCCCTGCGGCCTTTCTCTGCTTTTCAGCTTGCAACATCAGAGAGAAGACAGACTGACTGTGGAGCTCACTATCACGGGCAGTGGGTGAGGCGAATAACGTAGATGCATTTAAGGGGAAGTTACTTAAGCACATGAGGCAGAAATAGGAACATAGGAACAGGAGTAGGCCATTCAGCCCATCGGTCCTGCTCTACCATTCAATACGATCATGGCTGATCATCTACTTCAATGCCTTTTTCCCACACTATCCCCATATCCCTTTATATCATTGGTATTTAGAAATCTGTCAATCTCTACTTTAAACATACTCAATGACTGAGCTTCCACAGCTCTCTGGGGTAGAGAATTCCAAAGATTCACAACCCTCTGAGTAAAGAAATTTCTCCTCATTTCTGTCCTAAGTGGCTTCCCTTTATTGTGAAATTGTGTCCCCTGGTTCTAGACTCCCCAACCAGGGGAAACATCTTAACTGCATCTACCCTGTCTATTCCTTTAAGTATTTTGTAGGTTTCAATGAGATCACCTCTCATTCTTTGAAACTCTAGCGAATACAGGCCCAGTTTCACTATAATTATAAAGGGGGTGCAGGAGCAGAGGGACCTGGGGATGCTATGGCAGCATTCCGCACAAGTGCAGGTCCTCTGCTCTTTTTCTCCACACAGGAGAGATGACCATGACCAGTTCCGAGGAAGGGTCACTGACGCGAAACGTTGACTCTGCTTCTCTTTTCACAGATGCTGCCAGACCTGCTGAGTGGTTCCAGCATTTCTTGTTTTTATATTAAACAACAGCATAGACCTGTTTGGCCAAATGGCCTGTTTCTATGGTTGGGGCCTAACCAGAGCTTTATAAAGGTTCAGCATAACTTCCCTGCTTTTGTACTCAATGCCTCTATTTATGAAGCCCAAGATCCCATATGCTTCACTAACCACTCTCTCAATATGCCCTGCCACCTGCAAACATCGAGGCACATGCATCCCCAGGTCCCTCTGTTCCTGCACACTCTTTGGAACTGTGCCATGAAGTCTATAGTGTCTCATCCTATCATTTCAGCTTAAATGCATCACCTCACACTTGTCTATATTATATTCCATCTGCCACTTGTCTGCCCATTCTGCTAGTCTATCTTGTCCTGTTGTAGGCAGTTTGTATCATCCTCACTGTTTGCCACTCCTTCAAGTTTGGTATCATCGGCAAATTTTGAGATTCTATTCTGTATTCCAATATCCAGTCATTTATTTATAGCAAAAAATGCAGTGATCCCAGCACTGACCCTTGGGGAACACCACTGTCTACCATCCTCCAGTCTGAAAAACACTCATTTACCACGACTTGTTGTTTTCTGTCCTTAAACCAATTTTCTATCCAAGCTGACACTGACCCTCCTATTCCATGAGCCTCAGTTTTGTTAAGCAGCCTTTTATGTGACACTTTATCAAACGCTTTCTTAAAATCCAGAGACAACATCCACCTTCATCAAACTTCTCTGTTACTTCATCAAAAATTGAATTAGATTAGTCAAGTATGATCTGCCTTTTACAAATCTGTGCTGGCTCTCCTTAAGTAACTCAAATCTCTTGAAGTGCCTGTTGATTTTTGTCCCCTGATTATTGTTTCTAAAACCTTACCCATCACTGATGTTAAACTAACTGGTCTGTAGTTACTAGGACTGTCCTTACACCCTTTCTTGAATAAGGGTGTCACATTTGTCACTCTCCAATCCTCCTCTGTATCTAGGGAAGGTTGGAAGATTATGACAAGCCCTTCCACTATCTTCACCCCCACTTCCTTTAGCAACCTGGGATGCAAACCATCTGGACCAGGCGACTTATCTACTCCAAGTATAGCCAGCCTTTCCTGAACATTCTTCCTATCTGTATTCACTCCATCCATTACCTCTACCATCTCCGCTTCTACTGACATTTAGTCAGCATCCTCTTCCTTAGTAAACACCAATACAAAGTACTCATTATGTATTCTAGTCTTGTCCTGTGTGCTGAAGCAGTATCACCCTTCTTATCCATAATAGGACCCACCCTACCTCTTACGTTGTAAGCTGTTGCTCAGTTAGCAGCACTCTTGCCTCAGAATCACAAGGTTCTGGATTCAAGTCCCACTTCAGGGCTTGAGCACAAAAATCAAGGGGTCATGAAATATATTTAGCAAACAGGGTTAAGGAAAATCCCAAAGCCTTTTATTCATATATAAGGAACAAGAGGGTAACTAGAGAAAGGATTGGCCCACTCAAGGACAAAGGAGGAAAGTTATGCGTGGAGTCAGAGAAAATGGGTGAGATTCTAAACGAATACTTTGCATCGGTATTCACCGAGGAGAGGGACATGACGGATGTTGAGGTTAGGAACAGATGTTTGATTACTCTAGGTCAAGTCGGCATAAGGAGGGAGGAAGTGTTGGGTATTCTAAAAGGCATTAAGGTGGACAAGTCCCCAGGTCCGGATGGGATCTATCCCAGGTTACTGAGGGAAGCGAGAGAGGAAATAGCTGGGGCCTTAACAGATATCTTTGCAGCATCCTTAAACACGGGTGAGGTCCCGGAGGACTGGAGAATTGCTAATGTTGTCCCCTTGTTTAAGAAGGGTAGCAGGGATAATCCAGGTAATTATAGACCGGTGAGCCTGTCGTCAGTGGTAGGGAAGCTGCTGGAGAAGATACTGAGGGATAGGATCTATTCCCATTTGGAAGAAAATGGGCTTATCAGTGATAGGCAACATGTTTTTGTGCAGGGAAGGTCATGTCTTACCAACTTAATAGAATTCTTTGAGGAAGTGACAAAGTTGATTGATGAGGGAAGGGCTGTAGATGTCATATACATGGACTTCAGTAAGGCGTTTGATAAGGTTCCCCATGGTAGGCTGATGGAGAAAGTGAAGTCAAATGGGGTCCAGGGTGTACTAGCTAGATGGATAAAGAACTGGCTGGGCAACAGGAGACAGAGAGTAGCAGTGGAAGGGAGTTTCTCAAAATGGAGACGTGTGACCAGTGGTGTTCCACAGGGATCCATGCTGGGACCACTGTTGTGCAGAGAACACAGGCCTTGTAAACCATCAGCTAGGCTCTCAGGGTCAGCTAGGTGTTATTTTATGTGCAAGTAGGCCAAAGGGGTAGCTATTTTCCCCATGCTTGTATCGAGCCCTGCATCAAGGGACAGATTGTCTGTCACCGTGGACCCAAGGCAGCAGAATTTGGCTACGATCAGATAGGCAAGAATAGAGACACACCTAGGTTTACCTCGAGGGACTGTCAACACAAGCTGCAAAGATTTTCTGTAATATCTCATGTTTGTTTTCTGTTTTTTATTCTATTTATAGTTAAGTTGATATCACCAGGGGAGATTTATCCCTCAGGAGCTGAGGTGTTCAGAGCTGAAACAGCACAGTTCACATCAGCTGATATGTCAATCTTCCCACTGTGCATCAGGAGAGTTTATGTAAACTACACCTCATCACACAATACTAAACACAAACTTGTTCCAGTCAACTTCTCGTCATGTCATCTAGATCCCACATTTAAAGAGACAGGCACTTGAATCTGTTGACTATGAGGGGCACTTTGTTAATTGGCTTAATCTAGATCCTGTACTGGGCACAAAACAAACAATGAAATAGTTTTTGAAGTGCAGTCACTATCATAATGTAAGAAACTCAGGAGCCTATTTCCACACAGCAAGCTCCCACAAACAGCAATATGATAATGATTTAAAGATATGTTTTTTTAGTGATGTTGGTGGGGGATAAATTTTGTCCAGGACACCGACGGGAACTCCTGTCAGCTCCCTTTCTTCGTAATAGTGGATCTTAATGCCCATCTGAAAGGGCAGACAGGCCTCAGTTTAACATCTCATCCGAAAGGTGACACATCTGACAGTGCAGCATTCCTTCAGTACTGACCCTCCGACAGTGCAGCACTCCCTCAAGTACTGACCCTCAGACAGTGCAGCTCTCCCTCAGTACTGACCCTCCGACAGTGCGGCACTCCCTCAGTACTGACCCTCTGACAGTGCAGCACTCCCTCAGTACTGACCCTCCGACAGTGCAGTGCTCCCTCAGTACTGACCCTCTGACAGTGCAGTGCTCCCTCAGTACTGACCCTCCGACAGTGCAGTGCTCCCTCAGTACTGACCCTCAGACAGTGCAGCTCTCCCTCAGTACTGACCCTCCGACAGTGCGGCACTCCCTCAGTACTGACCCTCTGACAGTGCAGCACTCCCTCAGTACTGACCCTCCGACAGTGCAGCACTCCCTCAGTACTGACCCTCCGACAGTGCAGTGCTCCCTCAGTACTGACCCTCCGACAGTGCAGTGCTCCCTCAGTACTGACCCTCTGACAGTGCAGTGCTCCCTCTGCCTAAGATCATGGGGTCAAATCTCTGGTCTGAGACTTGGAAACAAACTGAATATATTTGAACTATGCTGATGTCAGTGCATTGATCATTAGACGGACACATACAATAATGATCGACAGAGCACCTCTGACATGTGGACAGGTGTAGCCTAGTAACAGGTGTACCATCCATTGACAGGTGAACTGCTCGGTGAACAGGTGGACCATCAACATGCAGTGGACCGTCGGTGGATGGGTGTGTAGTCCAGGGTGACCTTGACATTCCCATTGCCTTGCCACCTGTCTCGCTTTTTAAAAAGCCTCCTGAGCCCTAACTCTCTGAGATGACCTTTCTTGACCTCAGCTCACAAGTCTTCATCAGTGCTCAGTTAGTTTTCTGTCTGTGAAGGGGTTTGGACTATGTGGAAGATTCTTCACACATCTACCTGGGCCCTGAGGAATCGACTGTTGATTCAATTTGTTTCTTTGTGTGAGAGATGTTGGCAAGATCTTGGCAAGAAGCAGACAGCAGCATCTTATATTGTTCGAGAATGTTTTGTCAAGTGTTTCGGGTGTTATTTCTATTTAAAGGAGCTGGGTAAATTGTTGAAAACCTGTCTTTTGCACCAGGCTGTGCTCAGAGCAATAATTCACTGACACATACGATGCAATTAGTCACAGCGTCAAACATTGACTGAAGGAGCCGAGAGCTCATACACCACAGTGAGACAGAGTATTGCACTGAGCTCACTAACTCAAAGAAGCAGGGGCCCATCTGATGAAAGGGCTGTGAATATCTGAGATTCATCAGTTACAACACCTCTGGGACAAAAGGAACTGGTCAAAGCTGAAATAAAAGCTAAAGGCAAGGACTGCAGCCTCAATCTACTGTCTCACCTTCAAACCCTCAGAGAAAAGAACTTACTGAGAGACAAAATGTTGAAGCTTTTGAGTTGAACCAAAGTTTCCTCCTACAGTAATTTTCAAAGATAGTAAACTTAACATGAGGTGGGGGAGGGGAAGAGGGAACTTGCTGAATAAAATACAACCTGTACATTGCTTCTGCCCAATAAACTAGCAACGCAGCTTTCTTTCAAACACATCAACCTTTTACAAGTTGTGAAAACAGTTCTCAAAGTTAAGACTCACTGTGGATTTAACGTTCAAACAGTAGCTGCAGTTCAAACAGAGATTAGACTGTTCCTTTCCTCCTCTCACTTCACACAGCCTGGTGTCCGGGTTAAAAGTAACTCGCTGGAAAAAACAGTCGCTGCTCCTCCTTGTCAATTGTATTCCACGGGGGAAAGAGAGAGAAGTGACAGGCTACTCACAGTCCAACACTAAAACACTCTGCTTCTCTCGATACAGCCAGTGGGAATAAACTCGATGCAGTGCTCTGATTACAAACAGCCACTCCCACCTTCACAACCAACCAGCATCTCACTGCCCCCAGGTGTGGGTGGATCCTCAGAATTTAAATGACACTTTCCATCCCTTCTTTAACTGGTTTTCGGAGATAAAATTGATAATGATATTGGAGGAACTGTTTGTCACCACCCTGTGAAATAATACACACACAATCTTTCCTTTATAAACACTAAGTCTCTCTCAGTCAGACGTCACCTCAGGTGCAGGAAGAGCTGCTTCACTTCCTGATGAAGTCACTGAGTTTACCTGTCAGCTGAGTGTTAATGTGTTCAGTGAGGTGAGTGCACTGAGAACCACACAGTAAACAAATCACATTCAAACTGGATCTACCAGCTTTCCAGAGCCTCAGTGCAAACGAACATACGGATTAGCAACAGGAGTAGGCCACTCGGCCCCTCGAGCCTGCTCCGCCATTCAATAAGTTCATGGCTGAACTGATTATTCCACATTTCCACCTACCCCCGATAACCTTTCACCCCTTGCTTATCAAGAATCTATCTAGCTCTGTGTTACAAATATTCAAAGACTCTGCTTCCACTGACTTTTGAGGAAGAGAATTCCAAAGACTCACGACCCTCTGAGAGAATTTTTTTTTCCTCATCTCTGTCTTAAATGGGTGACCCCTTATTTTTAAACAGTGACCCCTAGTTCTAGATTCTCCCACAAGGGGAAATATCCTTTCCACATCCACCCTGTCAAGACCCCTCAGGATCTTATATGTTTCAATCAAGTCGCCTCTTACTCTTCTAAACTCCAGCGGATACGAGCCTAGCCTGTCCAATCTTTCCTCATAAGACAACCCACCCATTCCAGGTATTAGTCTAGTAAACCTTCTCTGAACTGCTTCCAACACATTTACATCCTTCCTTAAATAAGGAGACTAATACTGTACACAGTACTCCAGATGTGGTCTCACCAATGCCCTGTATAGCTGAAGCATAACCTTCCTACTTTTGTATTCAATCCCCCTCGCGATAAATGATAACATTCTATTGGCTTTCCTAATTACGTGCTGTACCTGCTTACTAACCTTTTGTGATTTATGCACTAGGACACCCAGATGCCTCTGCATCTCAGAGCTCTGCAATCTCTCACCATTTAGATAATATGCTTCTTTTTAATTCTTCCTGCCAAAGTGGACAATTTCACACTTTCCCAGATTATACTCTATTTGCGAGGTCTTTGCCCACTCATGTAACTTATCTATATCCCTTTGTCACCTCCTTATGTCCTCTTCACTAGTTACTTTCCTACCTATCATTGTGTCATCAGCAAATTTAGCAACCATACCTTCAGTCCCTTCATCTAAGTCATTTTTATAAATTGTTAAAAGTTGAGGCCCCAGCACAGATCCCTGTGGCACACCACTCGTTACATCTTGCCAGCCAGAAAATTACTCATTTATGCCTACTTTCTGTTTCCTGTTAGCTAGCCAATCTTTCATCCAGGTCACTATTTTACCCCCTACACCATGAGCTTTTATTTTCAGCAATAACCTTTGATGTGGCACTTTATCAAATGCCCCCTTTATCCACAGCACATGTAACTCCCTCAAAGAGCTCCAATAACCTGATTAAACATGATTTCCCTTCCACAAATCATGTTGACTCTACCTGATTACCTGGAATTTTTCTAAATGCCCTGCTGTACCATCTTTAATAATAGCTTCTAACATTTCCCCTAAGACAGATGTTGAGCTAACTGGCCTATAGTTTCCTGCTTTCTGTCTCCCTCCCTTTTTGAATAAAGGAGTTACATTCGCTATTTTCCAATCTAACGAAACCAGTTCAATCTATTCTGGTCCAGTCCTGTTCAGTCCAGTCTATTCCAGTCCAGTTCAGTCTATTCCAGTCCAGTTCAATCTATTCTGGTCCAGTCCTGTTCAGTCCAGTCTATTCCAGTCCAGTTCAGTCTATTCCAGTCCAGTTCAGTCTATTCCAGTCCAGTTCAATCTATTCTGGTCCAGTCCTGTTCAGTCCAGTCTATTCCAGTTCAGTCCAGTCTATTCTGGTCCTTTTTAGTCTATTCCAGTCCAGTTCAGTCTATTCCAGTCCAGTTCAATCTATTCTGGTCCAGTCCTGTTCAGTCCAGTCTATTCCAGTCCAGTTCAGTCTATTCCAGTCCAGTTCAATCTATTCTGGTCCAGTCCTGTTCAGTCCAGTCTATTCCAGTTCAGTCCAGTCTATTCTGGTCCTTTTTAGTCTATTCCAGTCTAGTTCAGTCTATTCTGGTCCAGATCAGTCTATTCCAGTCCAGTTCAGTCTATTCTGGTCCAGTCCTGTTCAGTCCAGTCTAATCCAGTTCAGTTCAATCTATTCCAGTACAGTTATGTCTATTCCAGTTCAATCCAGTCTTTTCCAGTTCTGTCCAGTCTATTCCAGTCCAGTCCAGTAAAGTTCAGTCTATTCCAGTCCAGGTCAGTCTATTCCAGTCCAGCTCAGTCTATTCTGGTCCAGTCCTGTTCATTCCAGTCTATTCCAGTCCAGGTCAGTCTATTCCAGTCCAGTGCAGTAAACTTCAGTCTATTCCAGTCCAGTTCAGTCTATTCTGGTCCAGTCCTGTTCAGTCCAGTCTATTCCAGTCCAGTCCAGTCTATTTCAGTTCAGTCGAGTCTATTCCAGTCCAGTCCAGTCCAGTCTATTCCAGTCCAGTCCAGTCAATTTCAGTTCAGTCCAGTCTATTCCACTCCAGTCCAGTCTATTCCAGTCAAGTCCAGTCTATTCCACTCCAGTTCAGTCTATTCCAGTCAAGTTCAGTCTATTCTGGTCCAGTCCTGTTCAGTCCAGTCTATTCCAGTTCAGTCCAGTCTATTACAATCCAGTTTAGTCTATTCCAGTCCAGTTCAGTCTATTCTGGTCCAGTCCTCTTCAGTCCAGTCTATTCCAGTCCAGTCCAGTTCAGTCTGTACCAGTCCAGTTCAGTCTATTCTGGTCCAGTCCAGTCTATTCCAGTCCAGGTCAGTCTATTCCACTCCAGTCCAGTAAATTTCAGTCTATTCCAGTCCAGGTCAGTCTATTCCAGTCCAGTCCAGTATAGTTCAGTCTATTTCAGTCCAGGTCAGTGTATTCCAGTCCAGTTCAGTCTATTCTGGTCCAATCCTGTTCAGTCCAGTCTATTCCAGTCCAGTCCAGTCTATTTCAGTTCAGTCGAGTCTATTCCAGTCCAGTCCAGTCCAGTCTATTCAAGTCCAGTCCAGTCTATTTCAGTTCAGTCCAGTCTATTCCACTCCAGTCCAGTCTATTCCAGTCAAGTCCAGTCTATTCCACTCCAGTTCAGTCTATTCCAGTCAAGTTGAGTCTATTCTGGTCCAGTCCTCTTCAGTCCAGTCTATTCCAGTCCCATCCAGTTCAGTCTGTTCCAGTCCAGTTCAGTCTATTGTGGTCCAGTTCAGTCTATTCCAGTCCAGTTCAGTCTATTCAGGTCCAGTCCTGTTCAGTCCAGTCTAATCCAGTTCAGTTCAATCTATTCCAGTACTGTTATGTCTATTCCAGTTCAGTCCAGTCTTTTCCAGTTCTGTCCAGTCTATTCCAGTCCAGTCCAGTAAAGTTCAGTCTATTCCAGTCCAGGTCAGTCTATTCCAGTCCAGCTCAGTCTATTCTGGTCCAGTCCTGTTCATTCCAGTCTATTCCAGTCCAGGTCAGTCTATTCCAGTCCAGTGCAGTAAACTTCAGTCTATTCCAGTCCAGTTCAGTCTATTCTGGTCCAGTACTGTTAAGTCCAGTCTATTCCAGTCCAGGTTGGTCTATTCCAGTCCAGTCCAGTAAAGTTGAGTCTATTCCAGTCCAGGTCAGTCTATTCCAGTCCAGTTCAGTCTATTCTGGTCCAGTCCTGTTCAGTTCAGTCTATTTCTGTGCAGTCCAGTCTATTCCAGTCCAGTCCAGTCTATTCCAGTCCAGTCCAGTCTATTCTGGTCCAGTCCTGTTCAGTTCAGTCTATTTCTGTTCAGTCCAGTCTATTCCAGTCCAGTCCAGTCTATTTCAGTTCAATCCAGTCTATACGTCCAGTCCAGTCTATTCCAGTCCAGTCCAGTCTATTCCAATCCAGTTCAGTCTATTCTGGTCCAGTCCTGTTCAGTTCAGTCTATTTCTGTTCAGTCCAGTCTATTCCAGTCCAGTCCAGTCTATTCCAGTCCAGTCCAGCCTATTCTAGTCCAGTCTATTCTAGTCCAGCCCAGTCTTTTCCAGTTCAGTTCTGTCTATTTCAGTTCAGTCTGATCTATTCCAGTCCAGTCCAGTCTATTCCAGACCAGTCCAGTCTATTCCAGTCCAGTTCAGTGTATTCTGGTCCAGTCCTGTTCAGTCCAGTCTATTCCAGTCCAGTCCAGTCTATTTCAGTTTAGTCCAGTCTTTTCCAGTCCAGTATATTCCAGTCCAGTCCAGTCTATTCCAGTCCAGTCTAGTCTAGTCCAGTCTATTCCAGTCAAGTTCAGTCTATTCTGGTCCAGTCCTGTTCAGTCCAGTCTATTCCAGTTCAGTCCAGTCTATTATAGTCCAGTTTAGTCTATTCCAGTCCAGACCTCTTCAGTCGAGTCTTTTCTGGTCCAGTCCAGTTCAGTCTATTATGGTCCAGTCCAGTCTATTCCGGTCCAGTCCAGTCTATCCAGTCCAGTTCAGTCAAGTTCAGTCTATTCTGGTCCAGTCTATTCCAGTCCAGTCTATTCCAGTTCAGTCCAGTCCATTCCAGTCCAGTCCAGTCTAGTCCAGTCTATTCAAGTCCATTCCAGTCTTTTCCAGTTCAGTTCTGTCTATTTCAGTTCAGTCTGGTCTATTCCAGTCCAGTCCAGTCTATTCTGGTCCAGTCCTGTTCAGTCCAGTCTATTCCAGTCCAGTCCAGTCCAGTCCAGTCCAGTCTATTTCAGTTCAGTCCAGTCTATTCCACTCCAGTTCAGTCTATTCCAGTCCTGTTCAGTATATTCTGGTCCAGTCCTGTTCAGTCCAGTCTATTCCAGTTCAGTCCAGTCTATTACAGTCCAGTTTAGTCTATTCAAGTCCAGTTCAGTCTACTCTGGTCCAGTCCTCTTCAGTCCAGTCTATTCCAGTCCAGTCCAGTTCAGTCTGTACCAGTCCAGTTCAGTCTATTCTGGTCCAGTCCAGTCTATTCCAGTCCAGGTCAGTCTATTCCACTCCAGTCCAGTAAAGTTCAGTCTATTCCAGTCCAGGTCAGTCTATTCCAGTCCAGTCCAGTATAGTTCAGTCTATTTCAGTCCAGGTCAGTGTATTCCAGTCCAGTTCAGTCTATTCTGGTCCAGTCCTGTTCAGTCCAGTCTATTCCAGTCCAGTCCAGTCTATTTCAGTCCAGTCGAGTCTATTCCAGTCCAGTCCAGTCCAGTCTATTCCAGTCCAGTCCAGTCTATTTCAGTTCAGTCCAGTCTATTCCACTCCAGTCCAGTCTATTCCAGTCAAGTCCAGTCTATTCCACTCCAGTTCAGTCTATTCCAGTCAAGTTCAGTCTATTCTGTTCCAGTCCTGTTCAGTCCAGTCTATTCCAGTTCAGTCCAGTCTATTACAATCCAGTTTAGTCTATTCCAGTCCAGTTCAGTCTATTCTGGTCCAGTCCTCTTCAGTCCAGTCTATTCCAGTCCAGTCCAGTTCAGTCTGTACCAGTCCAGTTCAGTCTATTCTGGTCCAGTCCAGTCTATTCCAGTCCAGGTCAGTCTATTCCACTCCAGTCCAGTAAAGTTCAGTCTATTCCAGTCCAGGTCAGTCTATTCCAGTCCAGTCCAGTATAGTTCAGTCTATTTCAGTCCAGGTCAGTGTATTCCAGTCCAGTTCAGTCTATTCTGGTCCAGTCCTGTTCAGTCCAGTCTATTCCAGTCCAGTCCAGTCTATTTCAGTTCAGTCGAGTCTATTCCAGTCCAGTCCAGTCCAGTCTATTCCAGTCCAGTCCAGTCTATTTCAGTTCAGTCCAGTCTATTCCACTCCAGTCCAGTCTATTCCAGTCAAGTCCAGTCTATTCCACTCCAGTTCAGTCTATTCCAGTCAAGTTCAGTCTATTCTGGTCCAGTCCTCTTCAGTCCAGTCTATTCCAGTTCAGTCCAGTCTATTACAATCCAGTTTAGTCTATTCCAGTCCAGTTCAGTCTATTCTGGTCCAGTCCTCTTCAGTCCAGTCTATTCCAGTCCCATCCAGTTCAGTCTGTTCCAGTCCAGTTCAGTCTATTCTGGTCCAGTCCAGTCTATTCCAGTTCAGTTCAGTCTATCCTGGTCTAGTCCTGTTCAGTCCAGTCTATTCCAGTTCAGTTCACTCTATTCCAGTCCAGTCCTGTCTATTCCAATCCAGTCCAGTCAAGTTCAGTCTATTCCAGTCTATAAAAACAAGAAATGTTTTGGGACAGTGACCCTTCTTCGGATCTTCGAACGGGGTTCCGATGAAGGGTCACTGACCCGAAACGTTAACTCTGCTTCTCTTTCCACAGATGCTGCCAGACCTGCTGAGTGAATCCAGCATTTCTTGTTTTTATTTCAGATTTCCAGCATCCGCAGTATTTTGCTTCTATTCCAGTCTATTCCAGTCCAGTCCAGTAAAGTTCAGTCTATTCTAGTCCAGTTCAGTCTATTCCAGTCCAGTCCTGTCTATTCCAGTCCAGTCCAGTAAAGTTCAGTCGATTCCAGTCCAGTTCAGTCTATTCCAGTCCAGGTCAGTCGATTCCAGTCCAATTCAGTCTATTCCAGTCCAGGTCAGTCTATTCCAGTTCAGTCCAGTCTATGCCAGTCCAGTTCAGTCTATTCCAGTCCAGTTCAGTCTATTCCAGTTCAGTCCAGTCTATTCAAGTCCAGTTCAGTCCATTCCAGTCCAGTTCAGTCTATTCCAGTCCAGTTCAGTCTATTCCAGTTCAGTCCGGTCTATTCCACTCCAGTCTGGTCTATTCCAGTTCAGTCCAGTCTTTCCAGTTCAGTCCCGTCTTCCCAGTTCAGTCCAGTCTATTCCAGTCTAGTTCAGTCTATTCCAGTCCAGTCCAGTCCATTCTGGTCCAGTCCTGTTCAGTCCAGTCTATTCTAGTCCAGCCCAGTCTATTCCAGTCCAGTCCAGTCTATTCCAGACCAGTCCAGTTTAGTCTATTCCAGTCCAGTTTAGTCTATTCCAGTCCAGTTCAGTCTATTCTGGTCCTGACCTGTTCAGTCCAGTCTATTCCAGTCTATTCTGGTCCTGTCCTGTTCAGTCATGTCTATTCCAGTCCAGTTCAGTCTATTCCTGTTCAGCCCAGTCTATTCCAGTTCAGTCCAGTCTATTCCAGTTCATTCCAGTCTATTCCACTTCAGTCTGGTCTATTCCAGTTCAGTCCAGTCTATTCCAGTTCATTCCAGTCTATTCCACTTCAGTCTGGTCTATTCCAGTTCAGTCCAGTCTTTCCAGTTGAGTCCAGCCTATTCCAGTTCAGTCCAGTCCAGTCCAGTTCAGTCTAGTCCAGTCCAGTTCAGTCTAATCCAGTTCAGTCCAGTCTATTCCAGTTCATTCCAGTCTATTCCACTTCAGTCTGGTCTATTCCAGTTCAGTCCAGTCTTTCCAGTTCAGTCCAGCCTATTCCAGTTCAGTCCAGTCCAGTCCAGTTCAGTCTGGAGGCCAAGCTATAGACACTGCGATGCATCAGGGAGGGGGAAAGTTACCTGGACATTTTGTACCCGGAGGCAGTCACACCCCTTAGGATAGGGTCTTCTGATTTGGTCAGTGATCAGGGACAGGAGGGTGTGAATGTGAGTGAGGCAGGTAAGGGGATCGCGAAGGCAGAAGTGGAAGTGCCTCAGCCCGTGCAATTGTGCAACAGGTTTGAGGTTCTTTCAGCTTGTATGGATGAGAGTGAAGGTGACAGGGTGGATGAGCAAACTGATCATGGCACCATGTTACAGGAAGCCATTCAAGTAGGGGAGTAAATAGGAATGTAGTGGTAGTAGGGGACAGTATGGTCAGGGGGATAGACACGGTTCTCTGAAGCCAAGAGCAGGAGTCCAGAAGGCTGTGTTTATTGCCCGGTGCCAGTGTTCGGATCATCTGCTTAGGACTTGAGATGAATTTGCAGTGTGAGAGGGAGGATCCAGTTGTCGTGGTCCACATGGGTACCAGCGACATAGATAGGACTAGGAAAGAGGTCCTGTATATGGAGTATAAACAGCTAGGGGCTAAATTAAAAAGCAGAACCTCAAAGGTAATAATCTTTGGGTTATTACCTGAGCCACGAGCACATTGGCTTAGGGTAAATAAGATTAGCGAGTTAAACGTGTGGCTCAAAAATTGGTGTGGGAGAAATGGGTTTCGATTCATGGGGCACTGGCACCAGTACTGGAGAAAGTGGGAGCCGTACCGTTGGGATAGTCTTCACCTGAACTGTGCTGGGACCAGGGTTCTGGCGAGTCGTATAACCAGGGTGGTAGAGAGGGCTTTAAACTAAATAGTGGAGGTGAGGGATCAAGTGAGGGAGGACGTGATAATTTGACGAGAGAGGAGAAGGCAAGAGAGCAAAATAGCAATAAGAGTAATGATAATCAGAGTGTGGCAGGAAGGGACAGAGCGTACAAAATTAAGATTGAGCCAGCAGATATGACTAGAGGTTGTGAACTAACAGAGTGGGGGAGGGTTTGGGAGAAGTGAGATTTAGAAATCCAAAGAGAAAAGCCGAGGCATTGGAAGAGTATAGCATTGTGGGTAAAGGCAAGCAGAATGGGACAGGAAGGGACAGAGTTTAACAGAAACTCTACATCAGCAAATAAGGTCATTGAAGAGAACAGAAGCAAAAAAATGAAATTAAAGGTTCTATATCTGAATGCGTCAAGCATTGCAATAAGTAAATGAACTAGTGGCACAAATTGAGGTACATGATTTAGATCTAATCGCCAATACAGAGATATGGTTACAAGGTGATCAAGGTTGGAAAATAAATATTCCAGAGTACACAATATTTCAGAAAGACAGACGGAACAGCAAAGGAGGAGGGGTAACACTAATGATAAAGGATGACATAAGGACATTAGTGAGAAAGGATCCGGCCTCAGAAGATCATGAAGTAGAATCAGTTTGGGTGGAAATAAGGAACAGCAAGAATCAGAAAACACTGTGGGAGTGGTTTATAGAACCCCTAACAGTAGTTATACTGTTGGACAGAGCATTAAACAAGAAATTATTGGAGCTTGTAACAAATGCAATGAAATAATTGTGGGGACTTTAATCTTCATATAGCCTGGGACAACGAAATTGACAGGAGTAGTCTAGAAGATGGTCTGGAAGATGAGTTTGCAGAATGTTTTTGGGACAGTTTCTTGGAGCAATATGTTGTGGAGCCAACTAGGATAAAGCTATCTTAGATTTAGTATTGTGTAATGAAGCAGGGTTAATTAGTAATGTCATAGTAAAAGATCTACTGGGAAACATTGATCATAACACCATTGAATTCCATGATAAGTTTGAAAGTGACATGCTTCAATCACAAACAAGAATCTTCAACTTAAATAAAGCCAATTAGGTAGGCATGAGGGAGAACTGACTAAGGTGAATTGGGTAAATAGACTAAAAGATATGGCGGTAAATGAACAGTGGGAAACCTTTAAAGAAACTATTCAAAATGTTCAGGAAAGATACATCCTTTGAAAAATAAAATCTCAGCCAGAAAGACCCATTCGTGACTCACTCAGGAAGTTAAGGACAGTATTAGATTAAAACAAAAGGCTTATAATGTTGCAAAATAAAGTAAACAAAGTCTAAGGTTTGGGAGTGTTTTAGAAACCAACAAAGGGCCACCAAAAAGTTGATAAAAAGGAAAAAAATAGAGAGAGTAAACTAGCCAGCAATATAAAAACAGATTGTAAAAGCTTTTATAAGTATATCAAAAGGAAGAGAGTAGCAAAAGCAAACGTTGATCCCTTGGAAACAGACAGGAGAAATTATCATGAGGAATGAGGAAATGGCAGAGGAATTGAACAAATATTTTGTGTCTGTCTTCGCAGAAGAAGAAACAAGTTCCAGTCTGGAAATAAACAGTAACCTAGGGGCTAAAAAGAGTGAGGAAATTAAGGAAATTCTTATCAGCAGAGAAAAAGTATTCAGGAAACTTAAGGGACAAAAATGTGACAAATCTCCAGGACCTGATGGCCTACACCCTAGGGTTCTAAAAGAGATAGCTGCAAATATAATGGATAAGCTAGCTATGATTTTCCAAAATTCCTTAGATTTGGGAATGGTCCCATCAGATTGGAAGTTGGCAAAATGTTACACCGCTTTTCAAGAAAGGAGGGAGAGAGAAAACAGGGAACTACAGGACAGTTAGCCTAACATCAGTCGTTGGAAAAATGCTGGAATCTATTATTAAGGAAGTCTCAACAATGCACTTAGAAAAGCACAGTATGATTAGAACAAGACAACATGGTTTTACTAAAGGAAAATCCTGTTTGACAAACATATTCGAGTTTTTTGAGGATTTAACTAGTAGGGTAGATAAAGGGGAACCAGTAGATGTAATATACCTGGATTTCCAAAAGGCATTCGATAAGGTCCCACACAAAAGATTAATTGGCAAGATAAGGGCTCATAGTGTTGGGGGTAATATATTTGCGTGGATAGATGATGGTTAACAGACAGGAAGCAATGAGTGGGCATAAATGGGGCATTTTCAAGTTGGCAGACAGTGAATAGTGGAGTGCCGCAAGGATCAGTGCTGGGGCCTCAGCTATTTACACTCTATATTAATGACTTGGATGAAGAGACAGAGAGTAATTTATCTAAGTTTGCTGATGATACAAAGCTCGGTGGAAAGGTAAGCTAGGGACCCGGGTTCGATTCTGGGTACTGCCTGTGCTGAGTTTGCAAGTTCTCCCTGTGTCTGCGTGGGTTTCCTCCGGGTGCTCCGGTTTCCTCCCACATGCCAAAGACTTGCAGGTTGATAGGTTAATTGGCCATTATAAATTGCCCCTAGTATAGGTAGGTGGTAGGGAAATATATAGGGACAGGTGGGGATGTGATAGGAATATGGGATTAGCGTAGGATTAGTATAAATGGGTGGTTGATGGTCGGCACAGACTCGGTGGGCCGAAGGGCCTGTTTCAGTGCTGTATCTCTAAACTAAACTATGGGGAGCACACGGAGGCTGCAAAGAGATATAGACAGGTTAAGTGAGTGGGGGACAAGATGGCAGATGGAATATAATGTAGGGAAGTGTGAAGTTAAGCACTTTGGTTATAAGAATAGAAAAGCAGAATATTTTTTAAAAGGTGTGAAACTTGTAAGTGTCGATGTTCAAAGAGACCTGGGGTACTAGTATAAGGAACGCAGAAAGTTAACATGGAGGTACAACAAGCAATTAGGAAGGCAAATGACACATTGGCCTTTATTGCAAGGGGATTGGAGTACAGGAATAAGGGAGTATTGCTACAATTGTACAGGTTTTTGGTGAGACCACATCTGGAATACTGTATAACAAAGATTTACTAAATTGGTCCCTGGGATGAGGGGGTTGTCCTATGATGACAGACTAAGTAAACTGGGCCTATATTCTCTGGAGTTTAGAAGAATGAGATGTGATCTCATTGAAACATTTAAGATTCTGAAGGAAATAAAAACAAGAAATGCTGGAACCACTCAGCAGGTCTGGCAGCATCTGTGAAAAGAGAAGCAGAGTTAACGTTTCGGGTCAGTGACCCTTCTTCGGAAGATTCCGAAGGAGCTGGATCGGGTAGACACTGAGAGATTATTTCCGCTGGTCGGGGAATCTAAAACACGGGGGCACAGTCTCAGGATAAGGGACTGATCATTTGGGACTGAGATGAGGAGAAATTATTACACTCAGAGGGTTGTGAATCTTTGGAATTCTCTACCCCAGAGGGTTGTGGATACTCCATCATTGAATACATTTAAGACTGGGATAGATAGATTTTTGGTCTCTCAAGTAATCAAGGGATATGGGGAGCAGTCGGGAAAGTGGAATTGAATCATAAGATCAGCCATGATCATATTGAATGGCGGAGCAGTCTCGATGGGCCATATGGTCTACTGCTCCTATTCCTTCTGTTCTTGTGTACTGAGGGAGTGCTACACTGTCGGAGGGGCCATGCTGAGGGAGTGCTGCACTGTCGGAGGTGCTGTTGTTCAGATGAGATGTCAAAGCAAGGCCATATCTGTCCTCTCAGGTGAATGTATAAAATTCCTTGGCACAATTCAAAATAGAGCAGGGGAGTTTTCCTTGGTATCCTGGCCAATATTTATCCCACAAAACAGCATCACTAAACAGATTATCTAGTCATTGTCACATTGCTATTTGTGGGATCTTGCTGTGTGCAGATCAGCTGCTGCATTTCCTACATTACAACAATGACTACACTTCAAAAGTACTTCATTGGCTGTCAAGCACTTTGGAATGTCTGGAGACTGTGAAAGGCTTTCTTTAAAGTTTTTTCTCTTTTGTTGTCTCCACTTGTGGAAATGTTTTCATTTTTACCACATCAAAAGCTGCCTGGTGGATGGAACCTCCTCCAGCTGACCTGTGGGATGGGGTGCGGGGTGGGGAGGAATGATTAGGGAAGGGCTGCTCTCTGTTCACACCACTCTGGTATTATTCCTCCTTTTGTTGGTGACCCTGTTCTGCATTCTGTGAAAGCAGGGCGGTTTCACCGAGAGGAGGCAGAAACTGAGAGCTGCATTAGGCCATTGTATCTTTTCATCAGGCTGGGCACAGGAACCTGTTGGAGTGAAACCAGATAAGCAAGGTATGCACTGGAAAGTAACACATCACTCAGGAATGCTGGCTCGTGTGAGAGACACTGCAATGATGACCTGAAGCAAACACTTGTGCTGAATCTCATTCACAACTCCCCAGTGAGCCGAGTGGGTATCTGTCTTTAAAATGATTAAGCGACCCGAGAAGAGTAGATGTAGTGAAACTATTTCTTCCGCTGTGTGTGCATAACAAGAGGGCATGATCTCAGAATTCGAGCCAGGCCATTCAGGGGTGATGTCAGGAAACAGTTCTTTACACAAAGGCAAGTTTAAATCCGGAACCCAAAGAGCTGTGGGTTCTGGGTAAAGGTCAGCAAATGAACCCCGACCCGAGGCTGACCCGGCTCGAAGTCCTTCCATTTTTTCACGCGCCCGACCCGACCCGACCCGACCCGACCGTCAATTAACTTACCTTCCGTTTTTCACTTGTGCACAAGCTTAACAAAACTGTAACTAAACCACCTTTCTAGTCCAAAATGGACATTAACAGTGGAGTCACTTACCTGAGGTTGTGATAGAGAGTCTCCGACCCGGCCCGACCCGACCTGACCCGAGCCCGAATGCCGGACCCGACTCGTGGGGTCCCGTTCGGTTCGGGTCGGGTAGCCGGCCTTTAGTTCTGGGGGTGATTTAAGAGTTTTCAAGACTGAGAATGATCCAGTTTTCTTGGCTAAGGGTGTCATGAAATATGGGGCAAAAGCGGAAAAATGGGGTTGAGACACAGATCAGCTATAATCTGATAGAATAGCAAAGCAACAACAACTCGCATTTATATTGCACCTTTAACTTAGTAAAACATAGGAACAGGAGTAGGCCTTCACAGAACGTTATTGAGAAAAATTTCACAACGAGCCACATAAGGAGATATTAGGGCAGGTGACAGAGAAACATAGAAAGATAGAAAATTGGAGCAGGAGTAGGCCATTCGGCCCTTCGAGCCTACTCCACCATTCATTATGATCATGGCTGATCATCCAAATCAGTAACCTGTTCCCACTTTCGCTCCATATCCTTTGGTCCCTTTCGCCCCAAGAGCTATATCTAACTCCTTCTTGAAAACCTACAATGTTTTGGCCTCAACTGCTTTCTGTGGTAGCAAATTCCACAGGCTCACCACTCTCTGGGTGAAGGAATTTCTCCTCATCTCAGTCCTGAAAGATTTACCCTGTATCCTTAGACTATGACCCCTGGTTCTGGACTCCCCCACCATCGGGAACATCCTTCCCGCATCTACCCTGTCAAGTCCTGTTAGAATTTTATAGATTTCTATGAGATTCCCCCCTCACTCTTCTGAACTCCAGCGAATATAATCCTAACCGACTCAATGTCTCCTCATACGTCAGTCCCGCCATCCCAGGAATCAATCTGGTAAACCTTCGCTGCACTCCCTCTATAGCAAGAACATCCTTCCTCAGATAAGGAGACCAAAACTGCACACAATATTCCAGGTGTGGCCTCACCAAGGCCCTGTATAATTGCAGAAAGACATCCCTGCTCCTGTACTCGACTCCTCTCGCTATGAAGGCCAACATACCATTTGCCTTCTTTACCACCTGTTGCACCTGCATGCTTACCTTCAGCGACTAACTCACCCTCCCACCCAGTTTTGTGTCATCTGCAAATTTGGAGATATTACATTTAGTTCCCTCATCTAAATCATTAATATATATTGTGAATAGCTGGGGTCCGAGCACCGATCCCTGTGGTACCCCACTAGTCACTGCCTGCCATTCAGAAAAAGACCCATATATTCCTACTCTTTGTTTCCTGTCTGCCAACCAATTTTCTATCTGTCACAATACTTTTTAAAATTTTTAAAAATAAAATAAAAATACACTACCCCCAATCCCATGCACTTTAATTTTACACACTAGTCTCTTATGTGGGACTTTGTCAAAAGCCTTCTGAAAGTCTAAATAAACCACATCCACTGGCTCCCCCTCATCAACTCTACTAGTTACATCCTCGAAGAATTCTAGTATATTTGTCAAACATGATTTCCCATTCGTAAATCCATACTGACTCTGTCTGATGCTCCCACTGTTCTCCAAGTGCTCTGCTATAAAATCTTTCATAATGGACTCTAAAATTTTCCCCACTACCGACGTCAGGCTGACTGGTCTATAATTCCCTGCTTTCTCTCTACCTCCCTTTTTAAATAGTGGGGTTACATTTGCTACCCTCCAATCTGTAGGAACTGTTCCAGAGTCTATAGAATCTTGGAAGACGATCACCAATGCATGCACTATTTCTAGGGCCACTTCCTTAAGTACTCTGGGATGTAGATTATCATGCCCTGGGGATTTATCAGCCTTCAATCCCATCCATTTCCCCAACACCATTTCTCTACTAATACTGATTTCCTTCAGTTCCTCCCTCTCACTAAACCCTGTGTTCCCCAACATTTCTGGTATGTTATTTGCTCTTGCACTCTATGCCCTTATTAATAAAGCCCAGGATACTGTATGTTTTATTAACTGCTCTCTCAACCTGTCCTGCCACCTTCAATGACTTATACACATATACACCCAGGTCCCTCTGCTCCTGCACCCCCTTTGGAATTGTTCCCTTTATTCTATATTGTTTCTCCATGTTCTTCCTACCAAAATGAATCACTTCACATTTCTCTGCATTGAACTTCATCTGCCACCTGTCTGCCCATTCCACCAACTTGTCTATGTCTTCTTGACATTCTACATTATCCTCCTCACAGTTCACAATGCTTCCAAGTTTCATATCATCTGTAAATTTTGAAATTGTGCCCTGTACACCAAGGTCTAGGTCATTAATATATATTAGGAAAATCAAGGATCCCAACATTGATCCCTGGGGAACTCCACTACGAACCTTCCTCCAGCCCGAAAAACATCCATTAACCATCACTCTCTGTTTCCTGTCACTCAGCCAGTTCCATATCCATGTTGTTACTGTCCCTTTTATTCCATGAGCTATAGGTTTTCTCACAAGTCTGTTGTGCGGTATTGTATTAAATGTCTTTTGGAAGTCCATATACACCACATCACAGAGTTGTTACAGTTCAGAAGGAGGCCATTCGGCCCATCGTGTCCACACCAGCTCTCTGAAAGAGCAACTCCCTCAGTTCCATTCTCCCACCTTCTCCCTGTAACCCTGCACATTCTTCCTTTTCATATAACTGTCTAATTCCCTTTTGAATGTTCCAATTGAACCTGCTTCCACCCCGTTCTCAGGCAGTGCATTCCAGACCTTAACCACTCGCTACGTGAAAAAGTTTTTCCTCATGTCACTTATGCTTCTCTTACCAAATACTTTAAATCTGTGTCCTCTCGTTCTTGATCCTTTCATGAGTGGGAACAGTTTCTCTCTATCTACTCTGTCCAGACCCCTCATGATTTTGAATATCTCAATCAAATCACCTCTCAGCCTTCTCTTCTCCAAGGAAAACAGTCCTAACTTCTCCAATCTATCTTCATAACTGAAATTCCTCATCCCTGGAACCATTCTTGTGAATCTTTTCTGTACTCTCTCCAATGCTCTCACATCCTTCCTAAAGTGTGGTACCCAGAACTGGACACAATACACCAGCTGAGGCTGAATTAGTTCAAGTTATACAAGTTCAACATAACTTTCTTGCTCTTTTACTCTATGTCCCTATTAATAAAGCCCAGGATACTGTATGCTTTATTAACTGCTCTCTCAACCTGTCCTGCCATCTTCAATGATTTATGCACATATACATCCAGGTCCCTCTGCTCCTGCACCCCCTTTAGAATTGTACCCTTTTTATTCTATATTGTCTCTCCAAGTTCTTCCTACCAAAATGAATCACTTCACATTTCTCTGCATTGAACTTCATCTGCCACCTGTCTACCCATTCCACCAACTTGTCGATGTCCTTTTGAGGTTCTACTCTATCCTCCTGACAGCTCACAATGCTTCCAAGTTTTGTATCATCTTCTTTGGCCTCCTTATCTCGAGAGACAATGGGTAAGCGCCTGGAGGTGGTCAGTGGTTTGTGGAGCATCATCTGCAAACTTTGAAATTGTGCCCTGTACACCAAGGTCAAGGTCATTAATCATCAGGAAAAGATCAACTGCATTGCCCTGAACAACCCTCTCTGTTACCTCCTCAAAAAACTCCAGCAGGTTAGTTAAACATGAACCTTAAGAATCTTAAGAAATCTGTGCTGCCTTTCTTTAATTAACCTGCATTTGTCCATGTGATGATTAATTTTGTCCCAAAATATTCTTTCGAGAATTTTTCCTCGCATCGAAATTAAACTGACTGGCCTGTAGTTTCTGGGCTTACCACAATGATTTCAGGTTCTGCAAAACAGGAAGTCTTTATAAAAGCTTGATTTGAGCTAGGAATAGGCTTGATGTATTATGGAAATTCTCTCTGCCCCTGGGTGAGTGAGGGGAAATCAGACAGATTACTGCTGCTGATCCATGACCCCCACATGAATGTGTGCACGTGTGTGTATCTGTGCATGTGAGTGTGTATCTGTGCTTGTGAGTGTGTATCTGTGCATGTGAGTGTGTATCTGTGCATGTGTGTGTGTATCGGTGCATGTGAGTGTGTATCTGTGCATGTGTGTGTGTCTGTGCTTGTGTGTGTGTATCTGTGCATGTGTGTGTGTATCTGTGCATGTGAGTGTGTATCTGTGCATGTGTGTGTGTATCTGTGCATGTGAGTGTGTATCTGTGCATGTGTGTGTGTATCGGTGCATGTGTGTGTGTATCTGTGCATGTGAGTGTGTATCTGTGCATGTGTGTGTGTATCGGTGCATGTGAGTGTGTATCTGTGCATGTGGGTGTGTATCTGTGCATGTGTGTGTGTATCGGTGCATGTGAGTGTGTATCGGTGCATGTGAGTGTGTATCTGTGCATGTGTGTGTGTATCGGTGCATGTGTGTGTGTATCGGTGCATGTGAGTGTGTATCGGTGCATGTGTGTGTGTATCGGTGCATGTGAGTGTGTATCTGTGCATGTGGGTGTGTATCTGTGCATGTGAGTGTGTATCTGTGCATGTGAGTGTGTATCTGTGCATGTGGGTGTGTATCGGTGCATGTGAGTGTGTATCGGTGCATGTGAGTGTGTATCTGTGCATGTGTGTGTGTATCTGTGCATGTGAGTGTGTATCGGTGCATGTGAGTGTGTATCTGTGCATGTGTGTGTGTGTATCTGTGCTTGTGTGTGTGTATCTGTGCATGTGAGTGTGTATCGGTGCATGTGAGTGTGTATCTGTGCATGTGTGTGTGTATCGGTGCATGTGGGTGTGTATCGGTGCATGTGAGTGTGTATCTGTGCATGTGAGTGTGTATCGGTGCATGTGAGTGTGTATCTGTGCATGTGTGTGTGTATCGGTGCATGTGAGTGTGTATCTGTGCATGTGAGTGTGTATCGGTGCATGTGAGTGTGTATCTGTGCATGTGTGTGTGTATCGGTGCATGTGAGTGTGTATCTGTGCATGTGTGTGTGTATCTGTGCATGTGTGTGTGTATCGGTGCATGTGAGTGTGTATCTGTGCATGTGTGTGTGTATCTGTGCATGTGTGTGTGTATCGGTGCATGTGAGTGTGTATCTGTGCATGTGTGTGTGTATCGGTGCATGTGGGTGTGTATCTGTGCTTGTGTGTGTGTATCTGTGCTTGTGTGTGTGTATCTGTGCATGTGAGTGTGTATCTGTGCATGTGGGTGTGTATCTGTGCAACTGAGTGTGTATCTGTGCTTGTGTGTGTGTATCTGTGCATGTGTGTGTGTATCGGTGCATGTGGGTGTGTATCTGTGCATGTGGGTGTGTATCTGTGCATGTGTGTGTGTATCTGTGCATGTGTGTGTGTATCGGTGCATGTGGGTGTGTATCTGTACATGTGAGTGTGTATCTGTGCTTGTGAGTGTGTATCTGTGCATGTGAGTGTGTATCTGTGCATGTGTGTGTGTATCGGTGCATGTGGGTGTGTATCTGTGCATGTGGGTGTGTATCTGTGCTTGTGAGTGTGTATCTGTGCATGTGAGTGTGTATCTGTGCATGTGGGTGTGTATCTGTGCAACTGAGTGTGTATCTGTGCTTGTGTGTGTATATCTGTGCATGTGAGTGTGTATCGGTGCATGTGAGTGTGTATCTGTGCATGTGAGTGTGTATCTGTGCTTGTGTGTGTGTATCTGTGCATGTGAGTGTGTATCTGTGCATGTGAGTGTGTATCTGTGCTTGTGTGTGTGTATCTGTGCATGTGTGTGTGTATCTGTGCTTGTGTGTGTGTATCTGTGCATGTGTGTGTGTATCTGTGCTTGTGTGTGTGTATCTGTGCATGTGGGTGTGCATCTGTGCTTGTGAGTGTGTATCTGTGCATGTGAGTGTGTATCTGTGCATGTGTGTGTGTATCTGTGCTTGTGTGTGTGTGTATCTGTGCATGTGGGTGTGCATCTGTGCTTGTGAGTGTGTATCTGTGCTTGTGTGTGTGTATCTGTGCATGTGGGTGTGCATCTGTGCTTGTGTGTGTGTATCTGTGCTTGTGAGTGTGTATCTGTGCTTGTGTGTGTGTATCTGTGCATGTGTGTGCGTATCTGTGCTTGTGTGTGTGTATCTGTGCATGTGGGTGTGCATCTGTGCTTGTGAGTGTGTATCTGTGCATGTGAGTGTGTATCTGTGCATGTATGTGTGTATCTGTGCTTGTGTGTGTGTATCTGTGCATGTGTGTGTGTATCTGTGCATGTGGGTGTGCATCTGTGCTTGTGAGTGTGTATCTGTGCATGTGAGTGTGTATCTGTGCATGTGTGTGTGTATCTGTGCTTGTGTGTGTGTATCTGTGCATGTGGGTGTGCATCTGTGCTTGTGAGTGTGTATCTGTGCATGTGAGTGTGTATCTGTGCATGTGAGTGTGTATCTGTGCTTGTGTGTGTGTATCTGTGCATGTGTGTGTGTATCTGTGCTGTGTGTGTGTATCTGTGCATGTGGGTGTGCATCTGTGCTTGTGAGTGTGTATCTGTGCTTGTGTGCGTGTATCTGTGCATGTGGGTGTGCATCTGTGCTTGTGAGTGTGTATCTGTGCTTGTGTGTGTGTATCTGTGCATGTGGGTGTGCATCTGTGCTTGTGAGTGTGTATCTGTGCATGTGAGTGTGTATCTGTGCATGTGTGTGTGTATCTGTGCTTGTGTGTGTGTATCTGTGCATGTGGGTGTGCATCTGTGCTTGTGAGTGTGTATCTGTGCTTGTGTGTGTGTATCTGTGCATGTGGGTGTGCATCTGTGCTTCTGTGTGTGTATCTGTGCATGTGGGTGTGCATCTGTGCTTGTGAGTGTGTATCTGTGCTTGTGAGTGTGTATCTGTGCTTGTGTGTGTGTATCTGTGCATGTGAGTGTGTATCTGTGCTTGTGTGTGTGTATCTGTGCTTGTGAGTGTGTATCTGTGCATGTGGGTGTGTATCTGTGCTTGTGTGTGTGTATCTGTGCTTGTGTGTGTGTATCGGTGCATGTGAGTGTGTATCTGTGCTTGTGTGTGTATCTGTGCATGTGTGTGTGTATCTGTGCTTGTGTGTGTGCATCTGTGCTTGTGAGTGTGTATCTGTGCTTGTGTGTGTGTATCTGTGCATGTGTGTGTGTATCTGTGCTTGTGTGTGTGTATCTGTGCATGTGTGTGTGTATCTGTGCTTGTGTGTGTGTATCAGTGCATGTGGGTGTGTATCAGTGCATGTGGGTGTGTATCTGTGCTTGTGTGTGTGTATCTGTGCTTGTGTGTGTGTATCTGTGCATGTGTGTGTGTATCTGTGCTTGTGTGTGTGTATCGGTGCATGTGAGTGTGTATCAGTGCTTGTGTGTGTGTATCTGTGCATGTGAGTGTGTATCTGTGCTTGTGTGTGTGTATCTGTGCTTGTGAGTGTGTATCTGTGCATGTGTGTGTCAATCTGTGCATGTGGGTGTGTATCTGTGCTTGTGTGTGTGTATCTGTGCTTGTGTGTGTGTATCGGTGCATGTGAGTGTGTATCTGTGCTTGTGTGTGTATCTGTGCATGTGTGTGTGTATCTGTGCTTGTGTGTGTGCATCTGTGCTTGTGAGTGTGTATCTGTGCTTGTGTGTGTGTATCTGTGCATGTGTGTGTGTATCTGTGCTTGTGTGTGTGTATCTGTGCATGTGTGTGTGTATCTGTGCTTGTGTGTGTGTATCTGTGCATGTGTGTGTGTATCTGTGCTTGTGTGTGTGTATCAGTGCATGTGGGTGTGTATCTGTGCTTGTGTGTGTGTATCTGTGCTTGTGTGTGTGTATCAGTGCATGTGTGTGTGTATCTGTGCTTGTGTGTGTGTATCTGTGCATGTGTGTGTGTATCTGTGCTTGTGTGTGTGTATCAGTGCATGTGGGTGTGTATCTGTGCTTGTGGGTGTGTATCAGTGCATGTGTGTGTGTATCTGTGCATGTGAGTGTGTATCTGTGCATGTGTGTGTGTATCTGTGCTTGTGTGTGTGTATCTGTGCATGTGAGTGTGTATCTGCTTGTGTGTGTGTATCTGTGCTTGTGAGTGTGTATCTGTGCATGTGAGTGTGTATCTGTGCTTGTGTGTGTGTATCTGTGCATGTGAGTGTGTATCTGTGCTTGTGTGTGTGTATCTGTGCATGTGAGTGTGTATCTGTGCATGTGTGTGTGTATCTGTGCATGTGAGTGTGTATCTGTGCTTGTGTGTGTGTATCTGTGCATGTGTGTGTGTATCTGTGCTTGTGGGTGTCAATGGAGGAGGGTGCAGAGGTTGGGCAAGCAAGGCTGTGGAAGACTTTGGACATGAGGGTGTGGCCTCTTTAAGTTTAATACAGTGACGAGAGAGACCTTTGAAACCATTGTCGATTGTTGTCAAAACCCATCTGGTTCACTAATGTCCTTTAGCAAAGGAAATCTGCTGTTCTTACCTGGTCTGGCCTCCGTGCGACTCCAGACCCACAGCAATGTGGTTGACTCTTAACTGCCCTCTGACATGGCCTAACAAGTCACTCAGCTGTCAAGAGGAATTAGGGATGGGCAATAAATGCTGGCCTTGCCAGCGACGCCCACATCTCAAAAAAACGAATAAAAAAAGAATGGCTGCGAAAAACCCCATAGCATTTCTCAAAGGTTGGTGGGGAGGTCAAAGCAAGAACTTGTATCCGTATAACATCTTTCACAACCGTAAGATGTCTCAAAGTGCTCCACTGTAGCAATGAAGCAAATGTGATGGCTAATTCACACACAGCAGAGAGACATACAAATGGTGAGGAGAAATAGAGGCAGAGTGAGGAGAGAGAGAGCGAGACAGAGAAGAGAGAGAGAGAGAGGAGAAAGAGTTCGACAAACTGAAACAGTGTAAGACAGAGAGGGATAGAAGTAACCATGGACAAAATAAGAAGGAGGGACAGAGAGAGAGAGTGAGGCAGTGAAGGATGGAGTGACTAAAATCTTGGTCAAAGAGATGGGTTTTGAGGAGGGACTTTAAGAGGAGAGGGAAGTGGAGAGGGAGGCAAGGTTTAGGGAGGGAATTAACAGAAATATGAAAAGGTTGATTGCCATATGTAATGGTTACATTCTGAGTATGGAATAAGTCTAATACTTAAAGTATTTCCTGAAGGGTTTGACTTATGCTGGGTTATGTCCATCCACGTAAAGAACTTCAGTGAACAGGAACTCTGCGATACAACTCCCAGTATCACTATCTCTGATTACAGTTACACAAAGCACATGGCTTGCTCTGATCTCTAAAAACACATCTGGTCAGAAAAGTTGCAAAACCCATTTCCTATTTTTAAACAGTAAATTCCACCCGAGGGCATAACAACTCAGTCTCAATCACATGCTGAAAATTGCAAACTAATCCTTCTGCTTCAGGTATTTAACATGTCCCTGGGTTGACCGCCTCTTGCCAAATTCCTCAACAATATTTCACTTTGGTACAGACTGAGGATGGTGTGCTTTCACCATCCAGTCCCAAAGTTAACTGCTGTCCCATGGCATTGCTCCAGGTGAGCTGCATGGATTTGCTGCTTTGTAACATTGCAAGTGTTGCGACAACACAATGCACGAGGTATTATTCCGCTGTTAAGTTGCAGCTGGGTTAGACGTGGACTGCACCTTTAAGGTCAAAGCCTAATTGTAATTGTTGGTAATGAATTTCCTGGTGCAATCAGTTTTCATTCCCCAGTGGTGCAGTGGTTAGCACCGCAGCCTCACAGCTCCAGCGACCCGGGTTGGTTCTGTGTACTGCCTGTGCGGAGTTTGCAAGTTCTCCCTGTGACCACGTGGGTTTCTGCCAGGGGCTCCGGTTTCCTCCCACAGTCAAAGACTTGCAGGTTGATAGGTAAATTGGCCATTGTAAATGGCCCCTAGTGTAGGTAGGTGGTAGGAGAATTGAGGGAAGGTGAGGATGTGGTATGGAATGTAGGATTAGTATAAATGGGTGGTTGATGGTCGGCACAGACTCGGTGGGCTGAAGGGCCTGTTTCAGTGCTGTATCTCTCCATGACTCTTATTTAAGGCCTTAATTCTGTAACCAGGAACCTGGGCTGCAGTCAGTTCACACCACACAGATAATGGGCACACTTCGGCTCCTTGCTGCCTCTCTGTGGGCTCTTTTTCTATGTTTTCTGTGTTTTCTATATAAATGCAAGTTGTTGTTGATCAAAGATCAGCTGATCTCCCAAGCCTTTGACTGTCTCCTGTCCATCCACACTCACAAACTATCGAATGGATGTAGATGGGGATCTTTTTATTCATTCTCGGGATGTGGCTAGACCAGCATTTATTGCCCATCCCTAATTGCCCTTGAGAAGGTGGTGGTGAGCTGCCTTCTTGAACCGATGCAGTCCATGTGGGGTAGGTACACCCACAGTGCTGTTAGGAAGGGAGTTCCAGGATTTTGACCCAGTGACAGTGAAGGAACGGCGATATAGTTCCAAGTCAGGATGGTGTGTGACTTGGAGGGGAACTTGCAGGTGGTGGTGTTCCCATGCATCTGCTGCCCTTGTCCTTCTAGGTGGTAGAGGTCACGGGTTTGGAAGGTGCTGTCTAAGAAGCCTTGGTGCATTGCTGCAGTGCATCTTGTAGATGGTAAACACTGCTGCCACTGTGCATCGGTGGTGAAGGGAGTGAATGTTAGTGGATGGTGTGCCAATCATGCAGGCTGCTTTGTCCTGGATGGTGTTGAGCTTCTTGAGTGTTGTTGAAGCTGCACCCATCCAGGCAAGTGGAGAGTATTCCATCACACTCCTGACTTGTGCCTTGTAGATGGTGGACAGGCTTTGGGGAGTCAGGAGGTGAGTTACTCGCCTCAGAATCCCAGCCTCTGACCTGCTCTTGTAACCACAGTGTTTATGTGGCTGGTCCAGTTCAGTGTCTGGACAATGGCAGCCCCCCAGGATGTTGATAGTGGGGGATTCAGCGATGTCAATGCTATTGAACATCAAGGGGAGATGGTTAGATTCTCTCTTGTTTGAGATAGTCATTGCCTGGTACTTGTGTGGCGTGAATGTTATTTATTAGTTACTATTTTATTATTTATGGCCTCGAGTTCTGGTCACCCTCACAACAAGTGGAAACATCTTTTTCTTAATGCACTGCAAAGACATGGTGCCCAGTTTAAGGGTAGTAGGTCATGACCTTTCAACTTTCATTCGTGCAACACTGAGACTGTCCTGATGAGGCTTTGTTTGGAGGTTCACAGTAATCTTGTGGGAATCTCAGAGGCAGGCTGGGTGCTCAGTATCCTATTGTTGGGCTTCCTCTCCATTCTTTCAGTTCCACGGCAGTGTCAGTGACAGTCAGACTTAATCCTCAGATAAATTAATTCAGCCTGATGACATGAGGCTGAAATCTGGACTGTGCCAACACCAAAACCTCAACTAAACCGTTTCACAAAACTATATCCCTAAGACATTGTCCAATCACCCTGTTACACTATGTTCAAATGTGCATTCAAATTCCTCCATGGCCTCGCCCCTTCCTATCTCTGTAAACTCCTCCAGCCCTACACCCCTCCCTAGCTCTATTCTCCTCCAGCCCTACACCCCTCCCTAGCTTTAATCTCCTCCAGCCCGACAATAGTGTGAGATCTCTGCACTCCTCTAATTCTGGCCTCTTCAGCATGCCCGATTTTAATTGCTCCACTTTTGGTGGCTGTGCCTTTGTCTGATGAGGCCATAAACTCTGGAATTCCCTTCCTAAACCTCACCACCTCTCGATCTCTTTCTCCTCCTTTAAGATGCCCAGTAAAACCTGCCTCTCTGAGCTGTCCGAATATCTCCTTATGTGGCTCGATGTCATATTTTGTATTATATTGCACTTGTCAAATGCCATTGGAAGTTTTATTACATTAAAGGCGCTATATAAATACAAGTTGTTGTTGAAGTTTATAGCTTACACCAGTTGCTCTCTCTGACAGCGTTGTAATATGAACAGAGGTAGAATATAAATCTTTAAATGTCTTCTACCGGCTAGTCTCATATGTCTCCTTTCACAAAGCGATACCAACACACCACGGAAGAAATTACTCAGGTTTATGGGATTTAACGCTGGTTATGTGATATCCTGCTACTGGGATCGCCTCACAGCGACCAAATCAACACGGAAGGCAGCAGTTACGGGTTATAAGTCCAGCTCAATTGGCGTAGAGATTGGGCGCCACGGGTTGCTTTTGTCGGTGGGAGAGGTCATTGCATCTCACTGGACAGTTACCGCCCGCCTCAAACGGGCACCCCCCGGTCAAAAAGGTTCTGTCCCGCCACAGTCCACCTGCTTCAATGGGTGCTTGGAGCTCAGGGTCATTGCCCGAAAAGTGGACTGCAACACCGCACTAAACAGCACGACCAAAAAAGGAAAGAAGGTACCAGTCCTTCGTTTTGCAAGCTGGAACGTCAGAACTATGTGTCCTGGCCTGTCGGAAGACCTTACACAAATCAACGATTCTCGGAAGACCGCCATCATTAACAACGAGCTCAGTAGACTCAATGTCGACATTGCAGCACTTCAGGAGACACGCCTCCCTGTGAGTGGATCTCTAAGAGAGCAAGACTACACCTTCTACTGGCAGGGTAGGGTGCCTGAAGAACCAAGACAGCATGGAGTGGGCTTCGCCATCAGAAACTCTTTACTCAGCATGATAGAGCCTCCCTCAAATGGCTCGGAACACACACTGTCCATTCGACTGCTCACCGCCTCTGGTCCAGTACACCTACTCAGCATCTATGCTCCAACACAGGGCGGCACAGTGGCGCAGTGGTTAGCACCACAGCCTCACAGCTCCAGCGACCCGGGTTCAATTCCGGGTACTGCCTGTGTGGAGTTTGCAAGTTCTCCAGGTGTCTGCGTGGGTTTCCTCCGGGTGCTCCAGTTTCCTCCCACATGCCAAAGACTTGCAGGTTGAGAGGTAAATTGGCCATTATAAATTGCCCCTAGTATAGGTAGGTGGTAGGGAAATATAGGGACAGATGATGATGTGGTAGGAATATGGGATTAGTGTAGGATTAGTATAAATGGGTGGTTAATGGTCGGCACAGACTCGGTGGGCCGAAGGGCCTGTTTCAGTGCTGTGTCTCTAAATCTAAATCTAAAAATCTAAACACTCTGCTCCCCACCTGAAGTTAAAGACCAGCTCTACGAGGAACTCCATAATATCATTAGTAGCATCCCCAATACCGAACACCTGTTCCTGCTGGGGGACTTTAACGCCAGAGTTGGGGCCGACCATGACTCATGGCCCTCCTGCCTTGGGCGCTATGGCATTGGAAGGATGAATGAGAATGGACAGAGACTGCTGGAGTTGTGTACCTATCATAACCTCTGCATCACCAACTCGTTCTTTCATATGAAACCCTGTCACCAGGTTTCTTGGAGGCACCCAAGATCACGTTGTTGGCACCAGCTGGACCTCATCGTCACAAGGCGAGCCTCCTTGAACTGTGTTCAAATCACACGCAGCTTCCACAGTGCTGACTGCGACACCGACCACTCCCTGGTGTGCAGCAAGGTTAGACTCAGACCAAAGAAGCTGCATCACTCCAAGCAGAAGGGCCACCCGAGCATCAACACTGGCAGAATTTCTTATCCACAGCTGTGATGTAAGTTTCTAAATTCACTTGAAAAAGCCCTTCAAAACACTCCCACAGGGGATGCTGAGACTAAGAGGGCCCACATCAGAGACGCCATCTATGACTCAGCAATGACCACCTATGGCAAACGTGTGAAGCAGAATGCAGACTGGTTTCAATCTCACTTTGAAGAGCTGGAACCTGTCATAGCCGCTCAGCACATTGCACTGCTGAACTACAAGAAAGCCCCCAGCGAGTTAACATCTGTAGCACTTAAAGCAGCCAGAAGCGCTGCACAAAGAACAGCCAGGCGCTGTGGAAATGACTACTGGCAACACCTATGCAGTCATATTCAGCTGGCCTCAGACACTGGAAACATTAGAGGAATGTATGATGGCATTAAGAGGGCTTTTGGGCCAACCATCAAGAAGATCGCACCCCTCAAATCTAAATCAGGGGACACAATCACTGACCACTGCAAGCAAATGGACCGCTGGGTGGAGCACTACCTAGAACTGTACTCCAGGGAAAATGTTGTCACTGAGAGCGCCCTCAATGCAGCCCAGTCTCTGCCAGTCATGGATGAGCTGGACATACAGCCAACAAAATCGGAACTCAGTGATGCCATTGATTCTTTAGCCAGCGGAAAAGCCCCTGGGAAGGACAGCATTACCCCTGAAATAATCAAGAATGCCAAGCCTGCTATACTCTCAGCACTACATGAACTGCTTTGCCTGTGCTAGGACGAGGGAGCAGTACCACAGGACATGCGCGATGCCAATATCATCACCCTCTTTAAGAACAAGGGTGACCGCGGTGACGGCAACAAATACCGTGAAATCTCCCTGCTCAGCATAGTGGGGAAAGTCTTCGCTCGAGTCGCTTTAAACAGACTCCAGAAGCTGGCTGAGCGTGTCTACCCTGAGGCACAGTGTGGCTTTCGAGCAGAGAGATCGACCATTGACATGCTGTTCTCCCTTCGTCAGGTACAGGAGAAATGCCGTGAACAACAGATGCCCCTCTACATCGCTTTCATTGATCTCACCAAAGCCTTTGACCTCGTCAGCAGACGTGGTCTCTTCAGACTACTAGCAAAGATCGGATGTCCACCAAAGCTACTAAGTATCATCACCTCATTCCATGACAATATGAAAGGCACAATTCAACATGGCGGCATCTCATCAGACCCCTTTCCTATCCTGAGTGGTGTGAAACAGGGCTGTGTTCTCGCACCTACACTTTTTGGGATTTTCTTCTCCCTGCTGCTCTCACATGCGTTCAAGTCTTCAGAAGAAGGAATTTTCCTCCACACAAGATCAGATGGCAGGTTGTTCAACCTTGCCCGTCTAAGAGCGAAGACCAAAGTACAGAAAGTCCTCATCAGGGAACTCCTCTTTGCTGACGATGCTGCATTAACATCTCACACTGAAGAGTGTCTGCAGAGTCTCATCGACAGGTTTGCGGCTGCCTGCAACAAATTTGGTCTAACCATCAGCCTCAAGAAAATGAACATCATGGGACAGGACGTCAGAAATGCTCGATCCATCAATATCGGCGACCACACTCTGGAAGTGGTTCAAGAGTTCACCTACCTAGGCTCAACTATCACCAGTAACCTGTCTCTCGATGAAGAAATCAACAAGCGCATGGGAAAGGCTTCCACTGCTATGTTCAGACTGGCCAAGAGAGTGTGGGAAAATGGCGCACTGACACGGAACACAAAAGTCCGAGTGTATCAAGCCTGTGTCCTCAGTACCTTGCTCTACGGCAGCGAGGCCTGGACAACGTATATCAGCCAAGAGTGACGTCTCAATTCATTCCATCTTCGCTGTCTCCGGAGAATCTTTGGCATCAGGTGGCAGGACCGTATCTCCAACGCAGAAGTCCTCGAGGCGGCCAACATCCCCAGCACCTACACCCTACTGAGCCAGCGGTGCTTGAGATGGTTTGGCCATGTGAGCCGCATGGAAGATGGCAGGATCCCCAAAGACACATTGTACAGCGAGCTCGTCACTGGTATCAGACCCACCGGCCATCCATGTCTCCGCTTTAAAGACGTCTGCAAGCGCGACATGAAGTCCTGTGACATTGATCACAAGTCGTGGGAATCAGTTGCCAGCATTCGCCAGAGCTGGCGGGCAGCCATAAAGGCGGGGCTAAAGAGTGGCGAGTTGAAAAGATTTAGCAATTGGCAGGAAAAAAGACCGAAGCGCAAGGAGAGAGCCAACTGTGTAACAGCCCCGACAACCAATTTTATCTGCAGCACCTGTGGAAGAGTCTGTCACTCTAGAATTGGCCTTTATAGCCACTCCAGGCGCTGCTTCACAAACCACTGACCACCTCCAGGCGCTTACCCATTGTCTCTCGAGACAAGGAGGCCAAAGATACGGAAGAAGATAAGATATGTGATATCTTTCACTCATCATCTCTTACCAGACTGACAACTGTGACAGGCTAGTGATCACCATTACCTCGCCATATCCACCAATACTCCCAGGGGGAGTTCAGGGAGTTAGGTAGAAAGTTAAAAGACAGGACCTCTAGGGTTGTAATCTCGGGATTACTCCCTGTGCCATGTGCCAGTGAGGCTAGAAGTAGGAAAATATTGCAGCTAAACACGTGGTTGAACAGCTGGTGGAGAAGGGAGGGTTTCAGATATCTGGACCATTGGGATCTCTTCAGGGACAGATGGGACCTGTACAAGAAGGACGGGTTGCATCTAAACTGGAGGGGCACAAATATCCTGGCTGCGAGGTTTGCTAGCGTCACTCGGGAGGGTTTAAACTAGTGTGGCAGGGGGGTGGGAACCAGAGCAGTAGGTCAGCAAGTGAAATAAATGAGGGGGACATAGTAAATAAGGCCAGCAAGACTATGAGGAAGAGCAGGTAGGGAGATGTTGCTGAGCTCAGCGGGACTGGTGGTCTGAAGTGCATTTGTTTCAATGCGAGAAGTATAACAGGTAAGGCAGATGAACTTAGAGCTTGGATTAGTACTTGGAAATATGATGTTGTTGCAATTACAGAGACTTGGTTGAGGGAAGGGCAGGATTGGCAGCTAAATGTTCCAGGATTTAGAAGCTTCAGGCGGGATAGAGGAGGATGTAAAAGGGGTGGGGGAGTTGCATTACTGGTTAAGGAGAATATCACAGCTGTACTGCGGGAGGACACCTCAGAGAGTTCATGCAGCGAGGCAATATGGGTGGAGCTCAGGAATAGGAAGGGTGCAGTCACGATGTTGGGGGTTTTCTACAGGCCTCCCAACAGCCAGCGGGAGGTAGAGGAGCAGATATGTAGACAGATTTTGGAAAGATGTAAAGGTAACAGGGTTGTGGTGGTGGGTGATTTTAACTTCCCCTATATTGACTGGGACTCACTTAGTGCAAGGGGCTTGGATGGGGCAGAATTTGTAAGGAGCATCCAGGAGGGCTTCTTGAAACAATATGTAGATAGTCCAACTAGGGATGGGGCCGTACTGGACCTGGTATTGGGGAATGAGCCCGGCCAGGTGGTCGAAGTTTCAGTAGGGGAGCATTTCGGGAACAGTGACCATAATTCCATAAGTTTTAAGGTACTTGTGGATAAGGATAAGAGTAGTCCTCGGGTGAAGGTGCTAAATTGGGGGAAGGCTAATTATAACAATATTAGGCAGGAACTGAAGAATTTAGATTGGGGGCGGCTGTTTGAGGGTAAATCAACATCTGACATGTAGGAGTCTTTCAAACGTCAGCTGATTAGAATCCAGGACCAGCATGCTCCTGTGAGAAAGAAGGATACGTTTGGCAAGTTTCGGAAACCTTGGATAACGCGGGATATTGTGAGCCCAGTCAAAAAGAAAAAGGAAGCATTTGTAAGGGCTGGAAGGCTAAGAACAGACGAATCTCTTGAGGAATATAAAGACAGTAGGAAGGAACTTAAGCAAGGAGTCAGGAGGGCTAAAAGGGGTCATGAAAAAAGTCATTGTCAAACAGGATTAAGGAAAATCCCAAGGCTTTTTATACGTATATAAAGAGCAAGAGGATAACCAGGGAAAGGGTTGGCCCACTCATGGACAGAGAAGGGAATCTCAGTGTGGAGCCAGAGGAAATGGGCGAGGTACTAAATGAGTACTTTGCATCAGTATTCACCAAAGAGAAGGACTTGGTGGATGATGAGCCTAGGGAAGGGAGTGTAGATAGTCTCAGTCATCTCATTATCAAAAAGAGGAGGTGTTGGGTGTCTTGCAAAGCATTAAGGTAGGTAAGTCCCCAGGGCCTGATGGGATCTACCCCAGAATACTGAGGCAGGCAAGGGAAGAAATTGCTGGGCCTTGACAGAAATCTTTGCTTCCTCATTGGCTACAGGTGAGGTCCCAGAGGACTGGAGAATAGCCCATGTTGTTCCTTAGTTTAAGAAGTGTAGCAAGGATAATCCAGGAAATTATAGGCCGGTGAGCCTTACGTCAGTGGTAGGGAAATTATTAGAGAGGATTCTTCAGGACAGGATTTACTCCCGTTTGGAAACAAAAGGACTTATTAGCGAGAGGCAGCATGGTTTTTTGAAAGGGAGGTCGTGTCTCTCTAATTTGATTGAGTTTTTTGAGGAAGTGACGAAGATGATTGCTGTAGGAAGGGCAGTGGATGCTATCTATATGGACTTCAGTAAAGCCTTTGACAAGGTCCCTCATGGCAGACTGGTACAAAAGATGAAGTCACACGGGATCAGAGGTGAGCTGGCAAGATGGATACAGAACTGGCTCTGTCATAGAAGACAGAGGGTAGCAGTGGAAGGGTGCTTTTCTGAATGAAGGGATGTGACTAGTGGTGTTCTGCAGGGATCAGTGCTGGGACCTTTGCTGTTTGTAGTATATATAAATGATTTGGAGGAAAATGTAGCTGGTCTGATTCGTAAGTTTGCGGACGACACAAAGGTTGGTGGAGTTGCGGATAATGATGAGGATTGTCAGAGGATACAACAGGATATCGATCGGTTGGAGACTTGGGCGGAGAAATGGCAGATGGAGTTTAATCCGGACAAATGTGAGGTAATGCATTTTGGAAGGACTAATGCAGGTGGGAAGTGTACAGTAAATGGCAGAACCCTTAGGAGTATTGACAGGCAGAGAGATCTGGGTGTACAGGTCCACAGGTCACTGAAGGTGGCAACGCAGGTGGATAAGGTAGTCAAGAAGGCATACGGCATGCTTGCCTTCATCGGTCGGGGCATAGAGTATAAAAATTGGCAAGTCATGCTGCAGCTGTACAGAACTTTAATTCGGCCACACTTAGAATATTGCATGCAATTCTGGTCGCCACACTACCAGAAGGACGTGGAGGCTTTGGAGAGGGTACAGAAGAGGTTTACCAGGATGTTGCCTGGTCTGGAGGGCATTAGCTATGAGGAGAGGTTGGATAAACTCGGATTGTTTTCACTGGAACAACGGAGGTGGAGGGGTGAAATGATAGAGGTTTACAAAGTTATGAGCGGCATGGACAGAGTGGATAGTCAGAAGCTTTTTCCCAGGGTGGAAGAGTCAGTTACTAGGGGACATAGGTTTAAGGTGCGAGGGGCAAAGTTTAGAGGGGATGTGCGAGGCAAGTTCTTTACACAGAGGGTGGTGAGTGCCTGGAACTTGCTGCCGGGGGAGGTGGTGGAATCAGGTACGATAGAGACGTTTAAGAGACATCTTGATAAATACATGAATAGGAAGGGAATAGAGGGATACGGACCCCGGAAGTGCAGAAGGTTTTAGTTTAGGCAGGCATCAAGATCAGCGCAGGCTTGGAGGGCCGAATGGCCTGTTCCTGTGTTGTACTGTTCTTTGTTCTTTAATACCTCGCCATATCCACCAATACCTCACCCGTCTCTCAATGTGCCAAAATGATACTGGGCTTAAAGACTTAAATTTTGAGGACAGTTTGTACAGAATAGGCTTGTATTCTCTTGCATTTCGAACATTAATGTGTGATCTGATCAAGGAGTTCAAGATGATTAAAGGAGTTGAATGTGTAGATAGAGAAGAACTATTTCCTCTGGTGGGCGAGTCCAGAACCCGGTGCCATAACCTTCAAATTCAAGCCAGGCCACTCAGGGGTGATGTCAGGAAGCACTTCTTTACACAAAGGTTAATGGAAATCTGAAACTCTCTCTCCCCAAAAACTGTTGAGGCTGAGGGTCAATTACATACAAACACATGAATTAGGAGCAGGAGTAGGCCACTCGGCCCCTCAAACCTGCGCCACCATTCAATAAGATCATGGCTGATCTGATTGTAACCTCAACTCCACATTCCCGCCTACCCCCGATAACCTTTCCCCCCCCCTTGCTTATCAAGAATCTATCTACCTCTGCCTTAAAAATATTCAGACTCTGCTTCCACCGCCTTTTGAGGAAGAGAATTCCAAAGACTCACGACCCTCTGAGAGAAAAAATTTCTCCTCATCTCCTCATCTGATTACCTTGAATTTTTCTAAGTGCCCTGCTGTAACATCTTTAATAATAGCTTCTAACATTTTCTCTGTGACTGATATTAAACTAACTGTCCTCAAGTTCCCGCTTCCTGTCTCCCTCCCTTTTTGAATAAAGGGGTTACATTCACCATTTTCCAATCTAATGGAACCTTCGCCAAATCTAGGGAATTTTGGAAAATTTAAACTAATGCATCAACTATCTCACTAGCCACTTCTTTTAAGACCCTAGGATGAAGTTCATTAGGACCCGGGGACTTGTCAGCCCGCAGCTCCAACAATTTGTTCAGTACCGCTTCCCTGGTGATTGTAATTTTCTTGAGTTCCTCCCTCCCTTCCATTTCCTGATTTACAACTAATACTGGGATGCTACTTGTATCCCTTTTTTTATTCGTTCATGGGATGTGGGCATCACTGACTAGGTCAGCATTTATTGCCCATCCCTAATTGTCCTTGAACTGAGTGGCTTGCTAGGTCATTTCAGAGGGCACTAAAGAGTCAACTACATTGCTGTGGGTCTGGAGTCACATGTAGGCCAGACCAGGTAAGGACAGCAGATTTCCTTCCCTAAAGGACATTAGTGAATCAGATGGGTTTTTATGACAATCGACAATCGAGGTGGTGGCATAGTGGTAATGTCGTTAGACTAGTAATCCAGAGACCAGGCTAATGCTCTGGGCACACGGCAGATGGTGGAATTTAAGTTCACTTTAGAGAAAAAATTCTGTATAGTTAAGACCGATGTAAAATACCTGTTCAATTGATCTGCCATCTCCTTATTTTCCCTTATTAATTCCCTGTGCTCACTTTCTTTCGGACCAACGCTCACTTTGTTAACTCTGTTCTTTTTGGAGCTTTCAAGATGATATTTTTGTTGGGTCAGTGTACAAAGGGAAATGGATCAAAGTTGGGTAAATGGAGTTGAGGCACACATCATCCACAATCTAATTGAATAGCAGAACAGGGTCAATAGGCTGAACGGCCTCCTCCTCTTGCTCATGTTCCCATATCCCACCACTACCTAACTATATCCCACCATTACTGGACCATATCCCACCAAACCCTTACCATATCCCACCAATACCTTACCACATCCCACCATTACGTTACCGGTGGCACAGTGGTGCAGTGGTTAGCACCGCAGCCTCACAGCTCCAGTGACCCGGGTTCGGTTCTGGGTACTGCCTGTGCGGAGTTTGCAAGTTCTCCCTTTGCCTGCGTGGGTTTCCGCCGGGTGCTCCGGTTTCCTCCCACCACCAAAGACTTGCAGGTTGATGGGTAAATTGGCCATTATAAATTGCCCCTAGTGTAGGTAGGTGGTAGGAGAATGGTGGGGATTTGATAGAGAATATGGGCTTAATGTAGGATTAGTATAAGTGGGTGTTTGTTGGTCGGCACAGACTCGGTGGGCCGAAGGGCCTGTTTCAGTGCTGTATCTCTAAAAAAAAAATCCCACCAATACCTTACCAGACTCTACCAGTACCTCAACATCCAACTATGTATAAGCTAAAGATTGGGGGTTAAATGGGAAACTCTCCATTGGCTGAAGTCGTGCTGGAAGCAAAAGGAAGATGTTTGTGGTCTTTGGAGGCCAATCATCTCAGCCCCAGGAAATCACTGCAGGGGTTCCTCTGGGCAGTACCTTCAGCTCCTTCATCAATGACCTGCCCTCCATCATTCACCAAACACAACCCAGGGTGGAAAGATTCTGATCAGTTCAATTGGGAAAAACTATCTCCAATGGTGAGTGATTCAGTCATTAGATCAAATAAATAAAATGATCAGGAAAAAAAGGGAGAGGTTTGGAGAATTTTATTTGATGCAGGTCTGTGTTAGAGCATGGAATGATCTACCAGAAACAACAGCTTTTAAAGAACAAGTGGATAAATATCTGAAAAATAACATTTTTGAAGTGTATGGAGAAAGAGCTGTGGAGTGGGACTAAAAGGTGAATTCTATCAGAGAGCCAACATGGTTACAATGGGCCAGATGGCTGCCTTTTGTGCTGTAAAATGATATGGTTTGATGGTGACTGGATTGCTGGATGTTTTTCACAGTTGAAGTGGATGTAGTAGGAAGATTTCACACACTCACAATCTGCTTTAGCTTAATCCTAGTCACAGCACTGTGAGAGGTTTATATTGAATTGGTTCATTGATTTGAATTGTTTCCCTCCACCTGCATTCTACCTTGTGAGACTTGTGGGTCTCCAGCAGCTCAGAGACAGACCAGCCAGGACTCTAAACATCAACAGTCCCATTTCTTTCTGTTTTACGTTGCAAGTTGTTTTGATCTGGAATGCGCTGCCTGAAAGGGCGGTGGAAGCAGATTCAATAGTAACTTTCAAAAGGGGAATTGGAGAAATACTGGAAGGGGAAAAAATTCAAGGCTATGGGGAACGATCAGGGGACTAATTTTTATTCATCTTGGGATGTGGGCATCATTGGTAAGGCCAGCATTTGTTACCCATCTGTCATTGGTCTTGAGAAGGTGCTGGTGAGCTGCTGAAAGTGTAGCAGTTTAGTATAACTGAGTGGCTTGCAAGGGATCAACCGCATTGCTGTGTGTCTGGAGACACACAGGTCCAGACCAGGTAAGGACAGCAGGTTTTCTTCACTAAAAGGCATCAGATGGGTTTTTACTACAATCCAATAGTATCATGATCACATTACTGATCATGGATTTTTATTCCCGATTTATTTAATTAACTGAACATAAATTCCCCAGCTGCCGCCGTGAGATTTGAACTCATGCTTCTGAATTATCAGTACAGTTCCTTCATTACTAGTCCGATAATATATCCACTATGCTGGCATACCCCACTTTCAAAGAGCTGCCACAAACATGTGGGCCAAATTGTCTCCTTCTGTCTTTTATGCTTCTCTGAGCCTCACTGGTGGCCAGTTTAAATGTATCCGTTGTGTTTTATGGGCCGTGTGAGGTCAGTACGTTGGGAGCTGGTGATGTTGGCACATATCTCACTCAGTACAAAAATAGCTTTACTTAGTGGGCTCCTCATTTTTGAGGCTAACCTTGACATGACTTTTTCTTTATTCCTCCAATACTTGCTACAGATCACAGCCCAATAGCCAAGAACACACATTAAAGGAACTAATTAAACAACTTGCCAACGCCAGGTTAGTCAAGTCAGCAGACAAGCAGTAAAATCGAAATCACGCTGCGCCAATCTAATAAAAACCATCGCTAAAGAATTAGCATGAAATCATGCTGTGTTATTAAATTAACACTCGGAATCCAGAGTAACTTGGGGCTTTGCAGTCCAACAAACTTACAGTGCCTTGAAATCTAACAGTAGTTAGTTAAAAAAAAACTTTTAGCCACAAGAAGAAACTTGTGGAGACATCTTAATTGCAGCTATGAAAAATGAATCTATTGGAAAGTTTACAGCTCAGTGTAAAAGTCAGCCCAACAAACTCCAGGAGGGAGCCAGGTCATAGTCCAGGGTTGGTGGTCAGTCAGCTGATCTCAATTAGGGTAAGAAAATTGACCAGTGTTCCTGGGCGAAGGGTGAGGAGTAAATTTAATACAGAATTATAAATCTCCCTGCTCGGAAGTTGTAACTGTGTGAGTGTGTATGTGTAAGCAGTGTGTGGGTGTGACTGTGAGGATGAGATGGTGTGTGTGTCAGTGAGTGTGTGTGAGATTGTGACTGTGTGGGTGACAGAGTGTGAGATGGTGTGAGTGTGCTTTTCCTTGCAGGACACCACTGGTGATATTCTGCCCATCATCCCTACCTTGTCTCCTTCCGCTCAGCCAATTTCCTAACCAGAGGTGGCGATAACAGAAGGGCTTGCCATTATCTTCCAATCTTCCCTGGATATGGGGGAGGTGCCAGAGGATTGGAGAGTAGCAAATGTGACACCTCTATTCAACAAAGGGTGTAAGGACAGTCCTAGCAACTACAGGCCAGTTAGTTTAATATCCGTGAACACACAAGAACACAAGAAATAGGAGCAAGAGTGGACCATATGACCCATCGAGCCATTCAAAACAATCATGGCGGATTTTATGATTCAAATCCACTTTCCCGCCTGCTCGCCATACCCTCTGATTCCCTGAGAGACCAAAAATCTATCTATCTCAGCCTTAAATGTATTCAGCGATGGAGCATCCACAACCCTCTGGGGTAGAGAATTCCAAAGATTCACAACCCTTTGAGTGCAGTAATTTCTCCTCATCTCAGTCCTGAATGATCGGCCCCTTATCCTGAGACTGAGCCCCCGTGTTTTAGATTCCCCAACCAGCGGAAATAATCTCAGTGTCTACCCTATCCATCCCTTTTAGTATCTGTTTCAATGAGATCACCTCCCATTCTTCTAAACTCCAGAGAATACAGGCCCAATTTACTTAGTCTCTCATCATAGGACAACTCCCTCATCCCAGGGACCAATCTAGTGAACCTTCGCTGCACTGCCTTCAGTGCAAGTATATCCTTTCTTAAATGTGGAGACCAAAACTGCACACAGTATTCCAGATGTGGTCTCACCAAAACCCTGTACAATTGTAGCAATACTCCCTTATTCCTGTTCTCCAATCCCCTTGCAATAAAGGCCAACATGTCATAGAGTTATAGAGTTGTACAGCATAGAAACAGGCCCTTCGGCCCACCGCGTCCATGCCAATCACAATGCCTATCTATACTAATCCCACCTGCCTGCATTAATTCCATATCCCTCTATGCCTTGCTCATTCAAGTATCTGTCCAGATGCCTCTTAAATGTCGCTACTGTTCCTGCCTCCACCACCTCCTCAGGCAGCTCATTCCAGATACCCACTATTCTTTGTGTGAAAAATTTACCCCTTTGATCCCCTTTAAACCTCCTCCCTCTCACCTTAAATCTATGCCCCCTAGTTTTAGTCATTCCTACCATGGGAAACAGACTTTGGCTATCTACCCTATCTATGCCTCTCATAGTTTTATATACCTCTATCATGTCCCCTCTCAGCCTCCTTCGCTCCAGGGAAAACAGACCCAGCCTATCCAATCTCTCTTTATAACTCAAGCCCTCCAAACCAGGCAACATCCTTGTGAATCTTTTCTGCACCCTCTCTAGCTTAATCACATCTTTCCTGTCGTGCGGCGACCAGAACTGCACACAGTACTCCAAATGCGGCCCAACCAACATTATATACAACTGTAACATGACGTCCCAACTCTTGTACTCAATGCCTCAGCCAATGAAGGCAAGCATGCCATACGCCTTCTTCACCACCCTGTCTACCTGTGTTGTCACCTTCAAGGAACTATGTACTTGCACCCCAAGGTCTCTCTGCTCAACAACACTCCCCAGGGCCCTGCCATTCACTGTATATGTCCTGCCCTGGTTTAACTTCCCAAAATGCATCACTTTGCACTTGTCTGCATTAAATTCCATTTGCCAATCCCTTGCCCACTTTCCCAGTTGATCTATATCCTGTTGTAACCTTAGACAACCTTCTTCACTGTCCACTATACCACCAATTTTGGTGTTATCTGCAAACTTACTAATCATGCCCCCTACATTCACATCCAAGTCATTAATATATATGACAAACAACAGAGGGCCCAGCACAGATCCCTGCGGCACACCACTGGTCACCGGCCTCCAATCTGAAAAACAACCCTCCACTACCACCCTCTGCCTCCTATCACCAAGCCAATTTTGTATCCAATTTGCTAGCTCACCCTAGATCCCATGTGTTTGAACCTTCCGGACCAGCCTACCATGCGGGACCTTGTCAAAGGCCTTGCTAAAGTCCATGTAGACAACGTCCACTGCCCTGCCCTCGTCAATCCTCTTGGTCACCTCCCCAAAAAACGTAATCAAATTCGTGAGACATGATTGCCCACGCACAAAGCCATGCTGACTATCCCTAATCAGACCTTGCCTTTCCAAATGCATATAAATCCTGTCTCTCAGAATCCCTTCCAATAACTTTCCCACCACTGATGTAAGGCTCACTGGCCTGTAGTTCCCTGGCTTATCCCTGCTGCCCTTCTTAAATAAAGGCACAACATTAGCTATCCTCCAGTCTTGCGGTACCTCACCTGTGGCTAACGATGATACAAAAGTCTCTGCCAGGGCCCCAGCAATCTCCTCCCTTGCTTCCCATAGTATCCTAGGATGCACATGGTCAGGCCCTGGGGATTTATCCACCTTAATGTACTTCAAAACCTCCAACACCTCCTTTGTAAGGTTGATATGCTCCAGGATATCGCTGTTCCCTCCCTTGAACTCATGAGCTTCCATGACCTTCTCCACGGTAAATACAGACGCGAAGTATTCATTTAAGACCTCACCCATTTCCCGTGTCTCCACACATAGATTGCCACACTGTTCATTAAGAGGACCTACTCTCTCCCTAGCTACCATTTTACTCTTAATATACTTATAGAATCTTTTAGGATTCTCCTTTATCTTAACTGCCAGGGAAATCTCATGGCCCCTTTTTGCCCTCCTAATTTCCTTCTTAAGTGTACTCCTACATCCCCTATACTCCTCGAGGGACTCGCTTGATCCCAGCTGCCTATACCTGACATATGCCTCCTTCTTTGTCCTGACCAGACCCTCAATATCCCTCGTCAACCAAGGTTCCCTAAACTTGCCAGCCTTGCCCTTCAATCTAACAGGAACATGCCGGCCCTGAACTCTTCCTATCTCACTTTTAAAAGCCTCCCACTTGCTAGACGTCCCTTTACCTTCATTTGCCTTCCTAATTGCTTGTTGTACCTACATGTTAACTTTCTGCGTTCTTTGTACAAGCAAACCCAGGTCTCTTTGAACATCGACACTTACAAGTTTCACACCTTTTTAAAAAATATTCTGCTTTTCTATTCTTTGACCAAAGTGCATAACTTCACAACATCTGCGATATTTTGCTATAATATTAGTGTTAAATTCACTGCCACTTCTTTTCCGGGAATGCCTACCTTGAAGAAGTTCTGCTCTTCTCTCCGACGGGATTTTTGTTTGTCTCTTTTACCTTGTTCACCTTTATTGCTTTCCATTTCCCTCCTGGTGTTTGATAAAGTGTCTATCAAAACTTGTTTTCACAGCTACATCTCCTTCCTCAGTGACTGTCTCCGGCTCCAACTTATTCCACGCAGATTCCAACTGCAGTTTCATCCTTCCTGTTTTGAATCCACCCGGGATTACAGATATCTCCGAGAAATACAACGTTCCTCGGACTGCTGTTCTTGCTGCATCCTGAGATCCACACTCAGTGCTATGCGCCGCCACATTCACACACTGGACCTCTCTCTCCAGCAGCACCACCTCACCTTATCTCAAAGCTGTTCTACTCCGCAGTTTCATTTCATCTTTCGTCTAATCCGACGCATTAACAAAAAACTTTTTTTCTTCCTTTCAGGTGTTAAGGAACGCAAGCTCCGGCAGCTGATGGGGACTAATGCCCCTCCAGATCCTTCTTCCCCTTCACTTCCCTCTGACCCCACCCCTTCAGATCTGACCCCTTGCCGTGTATTCACTATACCCTCTGACCTCCCCCTCTCTGATGCTGAACGTTCTGTACTCAGCAAAGGTCTCAGTTTTATCCCCTTACATCCCCACCTCAATGAATTTCACGCTCGGCATGACGTTGAGCTCTTCTTCCGTCGCCTCTGCCTCCGGGCTCACTTCTTTGACCAGGAGTCCTCCCCCCGACCAGCAGACCCATTCACCCACCTCCAGTATACTCCTTCCACCTGGACCCCTCCCCCTGGCCTCTTACCCGCTCTTGATCTTTTCATTGAAAACTGTTGACGAGACATCGGTGTCTCAATTTCTCTGCTCCTCTCACTCACTCTAATCTGTCTCTCTCTGAACTTGCTGCATTCCATTCTCTCAGGTCTAACCCCGACATTATGATCAAACCTGCAGACAAGATTGGTGATGTTGTTATCTGGCGTACCGACCTCTACCTTGCAAAGGCTCAGCGCCAACTCTCAGACACTTCTTTCTACCTCCCTCTGGACCATGACCCTACCACTGAACATCAAGCTACCTTCCACAGGACTGTCACTGACCTCATCTCCTCTGGAGATCTTCCCTCTACAGCTTCCAACCTCATAGCCCTGCAACCCCGGACAGCCCGCTTCTACCTCCTTCCCAAAATCCACAAACAGGACTGTCCCGGCAGACCCATTGTTTCAGCCTGCTCCTGCCCCACTGAACTTATTTCTTCCTATCTTGACTCTATCTTTTCTCCCCTGGTCCAGGCTCTTCCCACCTACATTCTGACGCCCTACATCATTTTGACAATTTCCAGTTTCCTGGCCCTAACCGCCTCCTCTTCACTATGGACGTCCAATCGCTCTACACCTCCATCCTCCACCAGGACAGTTTGGGGGCTCTCCGCTTCTTCCTTGAACAGAGGCTCAACCAGTCCCCATCCACCGCCACCCTCCTCCGCCTGGCTGAACTTGTTCTCACATTGAACAACTTCTGCTTCAACTCCACTCACTTCCTTCAAGTAAAATGTGTTGCTATGGATACCCGCATGGGTCCTAGTTATGCCTGTCTTTTTGTGGGATATGTCGAACATTCCTTGTTCCAGTCCTACTCAGGCCCCCTCCCCCAACTCTTTTTCCAGTCCATTGATGACTGTATCGGTGTCGTTTCCTGCTCCCGCCCCGAACGGGAAAACGTTATCAACTTTGCCTCTAATTTCCACCCTTCTCTCACCTTTACATGGTCCATCTCTGACACTTCCCTTCCCTTCCTCGACTTCTCTGTCTCCATCTCTGGGGATAGGTTGTCTACTAATATCCATTATAAGCCCACCGACTCCCACAACTACCTCGACTACACTTCTTCACACCCTGCCTCCTGTAAGGACTCCATTCCATTCTCCCAGTTTCTCCGTCTCCGATGCATCTGCTCTGATGATGCTATCTTCCATGAGAGCGCTTCTGATATGTTTTCCTTTTTCCTCAACTGAGGATTCCCCCCCACTGTGGTTTACAGGGCCCTCAACCGTGTCTGGCCCATTTCCTGCACCTCTACCCTCACCCCTTCCCCTCCCATTTAGAACCGCGACTGGGTTGCTCTTGTCCTCACTTTCCACTCCACCAGCCTCCACATCCAAAGGATCATCATCCGCCATTTCCGCCACCTCCAGCATGATGCCACTACCAAACGCATCTTCCCCTCCCTTCCCTTGTCAGCATTCCGCAAGGATCGTTCCCTCCACAACACCCTGGTCCACTAATCCATTATCCCCGACACCTTGTCCCCTTCCCACGGCACCTTCCCATGCAATCGCAGGTGGTGTAATATCTGCCCTTTTACTTCCTCTCTCCTCACTATCCCAGGCCCCAAACACTCCTTTCAGGTGAAGCAGCGATTTACTTGTACTTCTTTCAATTTATTATATTGTATTCGCTGCTCACAGTGTGGTCTCCTCTACACTGGGGAGACCAAACACAGACTGGGTGACTGCTTTGTGGAACACTTCCGCTCAGTCTGAAAGCAGGACCCCGAGCTTCCGATTGATGGCCATTTCAACACTCCCCACTGCTCTCATGTTCACATCTCTATCCTGGGATTGCTGATCAACGCAAACTTGAGGAACAGCATCTCATTTACCGATTAGGCACACTACAGCCTGCCGGACTGAACATTGAGTTCAATAATTTCAGAGCATGATGGGCCCACTTTTCTATTTTTATTTATTTTTTTATTTTTATTTTATTTTAGTTTGTTTCATCATTTTTTTTTACCATGTGCCTGTCCACTGTTTTTTTTCATGTTTGTGCTTTTGACCAGGGCTGTTCATTATTCTGTCATTTAACACCCTCTCTGCACTAACGCTTTGTCTTTCAGCACACCATTAACATACCGTTCGCCTTTGTTCCGTGACCTTCTGGTCAGTTATTCTCTGTGACCTTGTCCTACCAACACATTCTCTTTTGTTATCTCTTGCCCCATCCCCGCTTTACTTGCTTATAACCTTTTATATTTGTCAGTTCTGATGAAGGGTCACAGACCTGAAACATTAACTCTGCTTCTTTCTCCACAGATGCTGCCAGACCTGCTGAGTATTTCCAGCATTTTTTGTTTTTATTGCGTAACGTAACACTTCATTTTCCATCTTGTTGTCCACTTACTTAACCTGTCTATATCTCTTTGCAGCTTCCCCACAGCTTACCTTTCCACCGAGCTTTGTATTATCAGCAAACTTAGATACATTACTCTGTTTCTTCATCTAAGTCATTAATATAGATTATAAATAACTAAGGCCCCAGCACTGATCCTTGAGACACTCCACGAATTACTGCCTGTCAACTTGAAAATGCCCCTTTTAGAACCATAGAAAAGTTATTGCACAGAAAGAGGCCATTCAGCCCATCATATCTGCACCAGCTGAAAAAACTAGCTGCCCAATCTAATCCCACCTTCCAGCACCTGGTCCGTAGCCTTGCAGGTTACAGCACTTCAGGTGCAGGTCCAAGTACCTTTTAAATGAGTTGAGGGTTTCTGCCTCCATCACTGTTCCTGGCAGTGAATTCCAGACACCCACCACCCTCTGGGTGAAAAATTTTTCCTCATGTCCCCTCTAATCCTTCTACCAATCACCTTAAATCTGTGTCCCCGGTACTTGACCTCTCCGCTAGGGGAAACAGGTCCTTCCAGTCTACTCTATCTCGGCCCCTCATAATTTTGTACACCTCAATTAAGTCACCCTTCAGCCTCCTCTGTTCTAAGGAAAACAACTCTAACCTATCCAATCTTTCCTCATAGCTGCAACTTTCAAGCCCTGGCAACATTCTTGTAAATCCCTTCTGTATTCTCTCCAGAGCAATTATGTCCTTTCTGTAGTGTGGTGACCAGAACTGTACACAATAATCCAGCTGTGGCTGAACCATCATTTTATACAGTTCCAGCATTACATCCCTGCTTTTGTATTCTATACCTCAGCCAATAAAGGAAAGCATTCCATATGCCTTCTTCATCACTCTATCCACCTGTCCTGCCAACAGGGACCTGTGGACATGCACTCCAAGGTCTCTCACTTCTTCTACCCCTCTCAACATCCTCCCGTTTATCTTTGTGTTACGAGCTCACAGGACACCAGTCCGGTGTGTACTAAGTCTTTATTGAAACTGATTGTGCTGGCTGCTTGCAGTCAGAGCCCCTCATGGTAGAGGTCACATGACTACAGCAAGCCAGGAGGCACATTGGTATAGTACTGCATTTCTATCCAAATATCCTCTTTTCATACAAAAAGACCAAAAAAAAAATTGCATGCATTATTACTGACACTGCGAGTTGCCCAAGTTACCCATTATGTACACAACTGTTCTCATGCATTAGTGGTTCGTCATTCTTCTTAGTCTCTGCACATTCATTGCATGCATAATCATTAAATCGTGTTGGTCTCTTAATGGTGCACGTGCACGTTAGTTGTTCATTTGGTTGATTTTTCTTCTCCAGCGAGTGTCGTTTCCTTGTTGGCATGGTAACTGTTGTTCCATTTCCATTGTTGGGGTGTTGTGGACCAATGGAGCGGATGGTTATTCTGTGGTAAGTGCAGTTGGTGAGTTCTCATCTTCCTGATTGGCCGCCTGCCGTGAAGCTTCTCCAGTGCGTGTGTGTCTGTGGTTGTGATGGTATCTCTGGTCCTTCATATCCACCGCAAACCAGCGAGGTGAAAACTGCTCTATGCAGGTCCCAAGTTGCCACTTGGGCTGACTCTTGTTGAGTAGGTTTGTACCCTGACTGACTCTCCAATGCTCAATTCTGGCAATGGTTCGGCAGTTTTATCAAAATGAAATTGCTTTCTGCCATTTCACCTTGATTTTGTCTCTGCCCATTCTGCAGAATCTGAGCGCTCCTTCCCCACAGCCTCCACCTCCGGCACCTGGGCAGACAATTGCCAGATCTTCCCCTTTCTCACCACCTGTATGACTCGAGTCACCTTGCGACTGGAAAAGGCGTTCTCGTTCCAGCGCTGGTGCCCTCTCCTGTAGGCCTGGGTTACCAGTCCAAGCTTTAGACTTGCTGTGGCTGAGATGAGTGGCTTTTGCTTGCAGTCGTTGATCTGGAACTCCAGATCTTCATTCTTGCCATTGCATTGAGCTCTCAGAGTAACTTGTCCTCTTGGCACTCGTATGGTGCCATCATACAGCCTCAACCATACCATTGAGGGTTTCATTTTTGGATTGCCACGTTGAGCCATTTCGCACAGGTCTGTGAAGGTCATGATGTTGTATGATGCACCGGTGTCTATCTGACACTTTATGTTGGCTTGATATTCTCCTTCTGCAGTCATTATTCCAACAGTCACAAACCATTTATCACCAATCGACCTGACTGAACCAACCTGTTGTATGTTGTATAGTGATTCGTTAGAATCTTCAGCTGACACCTCTCCAGTGACCATCTGTACCTGCTTGTTGTGCTTCCTTCTAGACAAGCACTGTGTGCAACATGATTCAGCTTCTTGCAGTGAGAACACAGCTCTCTCCATGCTGGACACGCCTTCTTTTCCTATGGGTGATGTCCTCCGCCGTATTTGCATCCTGTCCTTTGTCCGTAATCTTTCTGCCCTTTTGGCCTGGAATGTCTGTCAGTATAATGCAAGGCCTGGTCTGTTCTGCCATGAATATGCTCTAGCTGCTGATTTACAACCTCAGCACTTCTGCCCTTATCAATCACTTTCCTGAGAGTCAGTTTCTCCTCGCTCAGTAGACGTGCGCTCACCACGGGATCTCTTATGTCTAATACAATCCTTTCTTTAATTGGATCATCTTTTAGTTGCGCAAATTCACAGGATTCTGTGAGCTGTGTTAGTGCAGTCACATATTGATCAATGGACTCTGCTTGAGAGAAGTCCCAGATTTCTTTCTTTCTTTTGGGCCTCCTTATCTCGAGAGACAATGGATACGCGCCTGGAGGTGGTCAGTGGTTTGTGAAGCAGCGCCTGGAGTGGCTAGAAAGGCCAATTCTGGAGTGACAGGCTCTTCCACAGGTGCTGCAGAGAAATTTGTTTGTCGGGGCTGTTGCACAGTTGGCTCTTCCCTTGCGCCTCTGTCTTTTTTCCTGCCAACTGCTAAGTCTCTTCGACTCGCCACATTTTAGCCCTGTCTTTATGACTGCCCGCCAGCTCTGGCGAATGCTGGCAACTGACTCCCACGACTTGTGATCAATGTCACAGGATTTCATGTCGCGTTTGTAGACGTCTTTAAAGCGGAGACATGGACGGCCGGTGGGTCTGATACCAGTGGCGAGCTCGCTGTACAATGTGTCTTTGGGGATCCTGCCATCTTCCATGCGGCTCACATGGCCAAGCCATCTCAAGCGCCACTGACTCAGTAGTGTGTACAAGCTGGGGATGTTGGCCGCCTCGAGGACTTCTGTGTTGGAGATACGGTCCTGCCACCTGATGCCACGTATTCTCCGGAGGCAGCGAAGATGGAATGAATTGAGACGTCGCTCTTGGCTGGCATACGTTGTCCAGGCCTCCCTGCCATAGAGCAAGGTACTGAGGACACAGGCCTGATACACTCGGACTTTTGTGTTCTGTGTCAGTGCGCCATTTTCCCACACTCTCTTGAACTATATGAACTAATATAATAAAAACAGATATGAACTAATTAAGTTGCAAGAGGAAATATACATTGAGCAATCATGTGACAGGCCCACCATCTGTGTGTTTTAGGTTGGCTTTTCTCTCTGCAGCAGACAAGCGACCAACACTGATCAGAAGAGACCCAAGTGCGGTCTCTCCCCAGTGCACCTGGCAAGTTTTGAACCCAGCTTGTTGGCTGTAACCACCTAAGCATCATGTGGCAGACAGAGATGCCATGAACGAACTCATCCTCATTGCTGTTTTCCAGGAGGACCACCAGATCTACTGACCACATCTACAAGCCAGAAGCCTCAGGACCACGAGTTCATCCAGAAGACAACCGAATCACCAAACTCTACAGACTATATACCCCTTTTTGTTGCTCCGGACTCTAAACTGACAAATTATCCTTCCCCACTCTGTAACTTATTTGCATGTGCATGTGTGATTGAAAGTTAGAGCATAGTTTATTCTTTTACTTAGATCGGTTTAGGTACAATAAAGTTAATTTCTTTGTTAAAATCAAGAAAGCCTGCCCAATTAGTTCTTTTATGTTCATAGCATGTAAATAGTGAAGCACTCACTAAATTGGCAAGTACATTCACCTTTAAAAAGGAATACACCCTGTTGTGGTCAAACAAGGAGAGAGAAAAGAGGGAGCCCTTCACCCCTTCTCACCTGATCATAACAGGATGCAATTTGAAAAGAGATGCAGGAGTAAAGGGACCTGGGAGTATATGTGTACAAATTACTGAAGGGTGGCAGGGCAGGTTGAGAAAGTGATTAATAATGCGTATGGGATCCTGGGCTTTATAAATAGGGGCATAGAGTACAAAAGCAAGGAAGTTATGGCCAACCTTTATGAAACACTGGTTTGGCCTCAACTGGAGTATTGTGTCCAATTCTGGGAACGACACTTTAGGAAGGATGTGAAGGCATTAGCAAGTGTGCAGAAAAGATTGACAAGAATGGTTCCAGGGATGAGGGACTTCAGTTATACGGACAGATTGGAGAAACTGGGATTGTTCTCCTTGGTGAAGAGAAGGTTGAGAAGAGATTTGATAGAGTTGTTCAAAATCATGAGGGGTCTAGACCCGAGTAGAAAGGGAGAAACTGATCCCATTGGCTGAAGGACTGAGAATCAGAGACACCGATTTAATGGCGAAAGAACCAGAGGGGACATGAGGAAAAGTTGCTTTACCCAGAGGGTGGTTAGGATCTGGAATGCGCTGCCTGAGAGTGTGGGGAGGTAGGTTCCATTGTGACTTTCAAAAGGGAACTGGACAAGCACCTGAAGAAAAAAGGTTTGCAGGGCTACAGGGAAAGAGCGGGGGAGTGGGATTAGGTGAGTTGCTCTTGCAGAGAGCATACATGGACATGTTGGGCTGAATGGCCTCCTTCTGTGCTGTAAGCATTTTATGATTTTATATACATAACTCCAGTCCCACATCAATATGGTTGACTTATAACAGTCCTCTGATATGACTTTGCAAGACCCTCAGTTGGATCAAACACAGAAGGCAGCCCATCGCCCCCCTCTCAGGGGAGTAGAGATGGCCAATACATGCAATGTCCATATCCTGAGAATGAAACATAATGAAATCAGAGAGCAGGGTCCCAGTGATGGGAAGAGAAAAGGGAAGAAAACTGGAGGAGGGGGATCAAAAAAAAAGGATCTTTGGAGCAGAGTTGGGGTGAGAAGGTTAAAGACAGGAGATATTGCAACAAACTGCACCTCCCCCACTGAATGATTGCCATTCTTTCACATGAGATCATCTCTCAACAATAACAATGCTTTTGCTGTTCTGAAGAAACTAATTTAGTAGTTCTGAAAAGGGAAAGGAGGATTCATTCCGGAAATTCTTCAGCAAGTCATCTGCTCTGTGGTTTGCAGAACTCACTCATGGCCTGGAACCTGCAGAATGTGATTGAAGAGAAGTTCTTCAACACCAATTAAAAGGAATTAAATGAAACAATTCTCATACAGTCACCCAGAGTCTGAGTAATAAGGGTATGAGAGAGAGTGGACAATCACTGTGACCTGTCACCATGGAAACGAGATCAGACAGCAGGGAGTCTGGAAGGCACTGTCGTTGAGTGTTCACAATCATAAGTGTGTCTTTACACAATCGTAGTGTGAAGGGGGTTTTGCTTCACACCAGTGCTGCAGTAACCGTGTAAATGTGACTCGACACTGACAATGATTGGGAGTGAGCAGAACAGAGTCTCACTCCTCTTTGATCTTCATCAGTGTGGATTGAACATCCAGTTACACAACATAACAACAAAAACTTGCATTTATATAGCACTGTAATTCCTGATGCCAGATTGGAAGTCACTTCTGCATATGCACATACACCCTGTATTAGGCCCGCCCATGCATGTGCAGTTTTTCCGATCTGTGATGTCACCTTTAAGCCGTGTACTAATGCCAGTAACATTGAAATCAGCTTTTTATTTGTAGATTTTTATGAAAACTCTACTCAAATTCTCAAACCACAGTGGTGGGATTTGAGCTGCCAATCTCTGGATTACTAGTCCACTAGTATAACCTGACACTCTAATGCCCCTAACATCTCCTTTCACTGTAGTTGTAAGTGTATGATACAAATCCTGGTTGGGTGCTGCTTATTCTGCACTTTAGGTACAATAATTTCTAGGAATGATGTTTAACATTTAAGAAGACACAGGAGACTGACTGAATCCTTTGGATTGAACAGATTGAGACACATGACAATATCAGGTGGTGAGGTTTCTGCAGTGACGTTTACAGCAGCTGACCGATGGAATATATTAAATGACAGAGTTGCACATTGTTAGCTCTCACCTCAGAAACGTTTGCCCCCAATGTTGACAATCCTGATCCAATGTCGCAAGGAATGCTGAAAAGTGGTAATGGCCTACGAGGTTAGTAGAGTAGCTGTGTCCAAGCTAATGTCCCAAACCCTGGGAACTCCATTGATTGGCTGGTTGGTCCTGCATGAATTTTGTGGGGTTGGAGCTCAGTGAAGAGCTGTTTATAGCAGTGTAGCCCCCACCTCCCTCCCCTTCCCTTCCCCTTCCCTTCCCCTCCCTCCACCTCCCTTCCCTCCCCTTCCCTCCTTCTCCCTCCCTCCCCCTCTACCCCCCCACCCCCCACCGGTGGATAAACCCTAAACCAGAACCTCCAGATGGTGTCAACAACTCCAGATCAATGCAATTGAATGGAAGTTGGATTTAAACATTTTGATGCTGCCATTGGCAGGTTTCTGTGAAGGTCAGGAAACCCAAACCTTAGACACCAGTTCGTGGAAAAAAATCCCCCTCCAAAACTAACATTTAAAACTTCCAAAGTGCATGCACCATCTGGATGCAAAGTGAGTTTTATGTATATTATATATATTAAATACAAACCTAACAGCTTGACCGTTGCCAAGTGCCATGCCCGTTTCTTACCAACCCTGATGTCAATGATGGTGGTGTAGTGGTTATGTCACTGAACTGGTAATCCAGAGGCCCATGCTAACACCTTAGGGACATGGGTTCAAATCTGACCATGGCAGCTGGTTGAATTTAAATTCAATTAATTAATAATTTTTTTAAAAACTCTGGAATTGGAAGCTAGTCTCAGTAATGGTGCCATGAAACTATCATGGATTGTCATAAAAACCCATCTGTCTCACTAATGTCCTTCAGGGAAGGAAATCTGCTGTCCTTACCTGGTCTGGCCTACATGTAAATCCAGACCCACAGCAATTAACTGCCCTTTGAAATGGCCTAGCCAGCCACTCAGGCCAAGGGCAATTAGAGATGGGCAATAAATGCTGGTCTTGCCAGCGATGCCCACATCCGATGAAAGAATAAAAAAAACGAGGGCATGTCTGCAAGAGGTGCCCTCCCCTCTCAGTCCTCTGAGCTCCTTTGCACAGGCCTGAGGGGACTCTGTGAAGATCCACACAATCTTTGATGCAGGGAGCTGCCTAGGATGTCATTGGCTTTGACTGCAACTGCGCATGGGCAGGAAGTGCAGTCCCTGCAGCTGCAGCATCAACAAATACAGCCATTATATACCAGCTTTAAAGTAGCACCTAGACCCTGTGCATTCTGCCAGTGGATCTGCTCTCAATAAATACCCGTCTACATAACCAGACCTATGCAACTTACGTTTTCCACGTGCCCTTTGGGTGCATGTTTTGGCTGCTGCTCTGTACCTCAGTCTGAGGGCATCACTTCTATTTCCAATTTTTTCTCTCCCCTTTTTTCGATTCTTTTCTCTTTACCCCTCTGAGACCCCTCTCTCCTGTTGTCATGCCTCCTTTCACTTCTCCATTCTGGTACTCTGCCCTCCCAATTCCTCACCTCAACCCTTCAGCACTCCTCAACCTTTCTACTCTCCTGCAGCCGTCCCAAGCTTGACTCCCTCTCAGATAAGCCTACAGCGTCCCTCGGTGCCTCTGTGGACATCCTCCGACAGGCTCCTCGAGGCACTCAGTGCAGCAACACCAACTGCCCCATCCTACTCTCTCATCAATCTCCCGCCCAATACACCCACTGGGGCTAATCTTCCCGATCACCTTCCTGTCCAACTGAGCCCACTCACAGCTAACCCTGTGGACTCTGTCAGTGGATCAGCTCTCACCGTCGCTCTCAGCGTCTCCCTCCAGAGTGTCCATTCACTTGTGAACAAGGTCTCTGTTATCTATGAGCTTATTGTAGATAATTATATCGACATCATGATCTTAACGGAAACCTGGCTGAGGGGTGATGACACCTTCCCCCTAAATGAAGCCTCCCCTCTGGCTCCATCTTCCACCCCTCCCTGACTGTCGCGGTGGTGGTGCGGCTCATCACCAAATCACACCTTGGCCTGAACCCCCCCTCCCCCCCGCTCCGCTGGCACTTTCTCCTCCTTCAGGCATCTCACTTTGTTCCATCCCACTCATCTTTTGTTTAAAATCCTCATTCTCTACTTCCCTCTCAACTACAATAAAAGTTTTCTCACCGAGATATCTTCACTGCTTTCCTCACTCAGCCTCTGCACCAAACAACCTCTCATCCTCAGTGATTTCAATCTCTATCTTAACTCATCATGTTCTCTCTCCTCTGAGTTCACTTCCCTCTTATCCTCCATAAATCTCTCCCTCCATGAAAACTCCCCTACCCATATTCACAGCCTTCCCCTCGAACTTACCATCTCACATGGCCTCACTACTCCCATTGTATCAATCACAGCACTTTGTATTACTCACCACCCACATCCCACTTTCGCTTTCCAATCCTACCTCCGTCTGTATCATTGCTAGATATAACTCTCCTCCAGTTCTTTGACAACTACACTTTCAAAATCCTAACTGTCTAATTGTTGGCCTCCTGGCCAGCCTCCGACATTCTACTCTTCGTAAACTCAAGGTCATCCAAAACTCTGCATTCTATGTCCTTGCTGGCACCAACTCCCATTCACACATTACCCCGGTGCTCACTGACATACTTCGGCTCCCAGTTAAGCAATGCCTCGATTTTAAGATTCTCATCCTTGTTTTCAAATCCCTCCATGGCCTCGCCCCTCCCTTTCTCTGTAACCTCCTCCAGTCCTACAATCCTCCCTATCTCTGTAACATCCTCCAGTCCTACAACCCTCCCTATCTCTGTAATCTCCTCCAATCCTACAACCCTCCCTATCTATGTAACCTCCTCCAGTCCTACAATCCTCCCTATCTCTGTAATCTCCTCCAGTCCTACAACCCTCCCTTTCTCTGGAATCTCCTCCAGTCCTACAACCCTCCCTATCTCTGTAATCTCCTCCAATCCTACAACCCTCCCTATCTCTGTAACCTCCTCCAGTCCTACAACCCTCCCTATCTCTGTAATCTCCTCCAGTCCTACAACCCTCCCTTTCTCTGTAATCTCCTCCAATCCTACAACCCTTCCTATCTCTGTAACCTCCTCCAGTCCGACAACCCTCCCTATCTCTGTAATCTCCTCCAGCCCTTACAACCCTTCCTATCTCTGTAATCTCCTCCAGCCCCTACAACCCTCCCTATCTCTGTAACCTCCTCCAGCCCCTACAGCCCTCCCTATCTCTGTAACCCCCTCCAGTCCTACAACCCTCCCTATCTCTGTAACCTCCTCCAGTCCTACAACCCTCCATATCTCTGTAACCCCCTCCAGTCCGTACAACCCTCCCTATCTCTGTAACCTCCTCCAGCCCCTACAACCCTCCCTATCTCTGTAACCTCCTCCAGCCCCTACAACCCTCCCTATCTCTGTGACCTCGTCCAGTCCTACAATCTTCCCTATCTCTGTAACCTCCTCCAGCCCCTACAACCCTCCCTATCTCTGTAACCTCCTCCAGCCCCTACAACCCTCCCTATCTCTGTAACCTCCTCCAGCCCCTACAACCCTCCCTATCTCTGTAACCTCCTCCAGCCCCTACAACCCTCCCTATGTCTGTAACCTCCTCCTGCCCCTACAACCCTCCCTATCTCTGTAACCTCCTCCAGCCCCTGCAACCCTCCCTATCTCTGTAACCTCCTCCAGCCCCTACAACCCTCCCTATCTCTGTAACCTCCTCCAGCCCCTACAACCCTCCCTATCTCTGTAACCTCCTCCAGCCCCTACAACCCTCCCTGTCTCTGTAACCTCCTCCAGCCTCTACAACCCTCCCTATCTCTGTAACCTCCTCCTGCCCCTACAACCCTCCCTATCTCTGTAACCTCCTCCTGCCCCTACAACCCTCCCTATCTTTGTAACCTCCTCCAGCCCCTACAACCCTCCCTGTCTCTGTAACCTCCTCCAGCCCCTACAACCCTCCCTATCTCTGTAACCTCCTCCAGCCCCTACAACCCTCCCTATCTCTGTAACCTCCTCCAGCCCCTACAACCCTCCCTATGTCTGTAACCTCCTCCTGCCCCTACAACCCTCCCTATCTCTGTAACCTCCTCCAGCCCCTACAACCCTCCCTATCTCTGTAACCTCCTCCAGCCCCTACAACCCTCCCTATGTCTGTAACCTCCTCCTGCCCCTACAACCCTCCCTATCTCTGTAACCTCCTCCAGCCCCTGCAACCCTCCCTATCTCTGTAACCTCCTCCAGCCCCTACAACCCTCCCTATCTCTGTAACCTCCTCCTGCCCCTACAGCCCTCCCTATCTCTGTAACCTCCTCCAGCCCCTACAACCCTCCCTATCTCTGTAACCTCCTCCAGCCCCTACAACCCTCCCTGTCTCTGTAACCTCCTCCAGCCCCTACAACCCTCCCTATCTCTGTAACCTCCTCCTGCCCCTACAACCCTCCCTATCTCTGTAACCTCCTCCTGCCCCTACAACCCTCCCTATCTTTGTAACCTCCTCCAGCCCCTACAACCCTCCCTGTCTCTGTAACCTCCTCCAGCCCCTACAACCCTCCCTATCTCTGTAACCTCCTCCAGCCCCTACAACCCTCCCTATCTCTGTAACCTCCTCCAGCCCCTACAACCCTCCCTATGTCTGTAACCTCCTCCTGCCCCTACAACCCTCCCTATCTCTGTAACCTCCTCCAGCCCCTACAACCCTCCCTATCTCTGTAACCTCCTCCAGCCCCTACAACCCTCCCTATCTCTGTAACCTCCTCCTGCCCCTACAAACCTCCCTATATCTGTAACGTCCTCCAGCCCCTACAACCCTCCCTATCTCTGTAACCTCCTCCAGCCCCTACAACCCTCCCTATCTCTGTAACCTCCTCCTGCCCCTACAACCCTCCCTATCTCTGTAACCTCCTCCTGCCCCTACAACCCTCCCTATCTTTGTAACCTCCTCCAGCCCCTACAACCCTCCCTATCTCTGTAACCTCCTCCTGCCCCTACAACCCTCCCTATCTCTGTAACCTCCTCCTGCCCCTACAACCCTCCCTATCTTTGTAACCTCCTCCAGCCCCTACAACCCTCCCTGTCTCTGTAACCTCCTCCAGCCCCTACAACCCTCCCTATCTCTGTAACCTCCTCCAGCCCCTACAACTCTCCCAGATCTCTGTTCTCTAATTCTGGCCTCTTGAGCATCCCTGATTTTAATCGCTCCACCATTGGCGGCCGTGCCCTCAGAGGCCTGGGCCCCGAGTTCTGGAATTCCCTCCTTAAACCTCTCTGTCTCTCTACCTCTCTTTCATTAATACACTCATTAAAAGCTTCCTCTTTGATCAGATGTTTGGTCACCTGCGCTAGTATCGCTTTTTGTGGTTTGGTTTTAAAACACTCCCATGAAGCACCTTGGGACAGTTTAGTATGTTACATTCGCTAGATAAATACAAGTTGTTTTTGTAGTTGTAGCAAAATATCAAGGCAATTCACGCCAATGAGTTCTTCGGACAAGTGATTGAAAGTTTGGTCAAAGAGGTAAGTTTTAAGGAGTATCGAGGTGGAGAGGATTAAGGAGGTTTGGTTCCAGAGTTCAGGGTCCAGGCAGCTGAAGGTACAACTGCCGTGAGTGGAACGATTAAAATCGGGGATCGACAAGAATCTGGAATTCTAGTGTTGCTTCATTTATTTTGAAAACTTCAAATATCAAATATATTTTTACAACGCATTCCTCTCACTACATTTCAGTTACAAACAGGATGTACTCGAGAGATTCAGTCTCAGGGACATGAGACAGACTCCCCTCACATCTCGGCAAATAATGTATTGAATCAATCCTTTGTGTAATCTCAAACATTGTGACAAAAAGACAGCAATAAAGGAAATCTGATTTGCTGCTCTAACGCTTCAGCCTGCTTCATTGTGACAAACACGGGTGATGACTCAAGCCTCGCACTCTGACACCTGACACTATTTATCTCCTGCCTAAAGAATAGTCACTTTGATCAAACAAGAGAGAATTCCGAAGAGGGTCAATCTTTGAAACCCAAGCTGCGAACCTGCAGCACACATTAAATCAGCAGCAAGCATTGTGTTGGAGGTCAAAGGGGGGTTCTGCTCGAAATCATGCACCCTGGAGTGAACAGGTCTTGGGTCCCCAGAGTCCAGCTCCTTTATTTACCAGTGGGTTTGCTGGAGATGAAACTCCCCAGCTTTGAGAAAAGGTGTTTCAAATGGGACTCTGTGGAAGTGCAGTCAGCGTGTGTCAGTGGGAGACCAGATTTAATCAGTGTCAGACTTCCCACACGAAATGAGAATTGGTGGAACGAGAGGGGATCAAATAATCTGACACTAAAAAGAAACAAGTTAACTTCAGATTGTCAACTAACCTTGAAGAACTCGTCTTTGTATAGAGACTGTTATTGTGCAAAAACATCCCAAAACATTTTACAGAGGTCTGCTCAATGTGGAGCACTCTCGTCTCTGAGTCAGAAAGTTGGGGTTCAAATCCAACTCGAAACTTGATCACAAAATCTCAGCTGACTCTCCTGAGGGAGTGCTGCACTGTTAGAGGGTCAGTACTGAGGGAGTGCTGCACTGTCAGAGGGTCAGTACTGAGGGAGCGCTGCACTATCGGAGGATCAGGACTGAGGGAGCGCTGCACTGTGGGAGGGTCAGTACTGAGGGAGTGCTGCACTGTTGGAGGATCAGTGCTGAGGGAGCGCTGCACTGTAGGAGGGTCAGTACTGAGGGAATGCTGCACTGTGGGAGGGTCAATACTGAGGGAGTGCTGCACTGTCAGAGGGTCAGTACTGAGGGAATGCTGCACTTTCGGATGGTCAGTACTGAGGGAGTGCTGCACTGTCAGAGGGTCAATACTGAGGGAGTGCTGCACTGTCAGAGGGTCAGTACTGAGGGAGCGCTGCACTGTCAGAGGGTCAGTACTGAGGGAGTGCTGCACTGTTAGACGGTCAGTACTGAGGGAGTACTGCACTGTCAGAGGGTCAGTACTGAGGGAGCGCTGCACTGTGGGAGGGTCAGTACTGAGGGACTGCTGCACTGTTGGAGGATCAGTGCTGAGGGAGTGCTGCACTGTCAGAGGGTCAGTACTGAGGGAGTGCTGCACTGTGGGAGGGTCAATACTGAGGGAGTGCTGCACTGTCAGAGGGTCAGTACTGAGGGAGTGCTGCACTTTCGGATGGTCAGTACTGAGGGAGTGCTGCACTGTCAGAGGGTCAATACTGAGGGAGTGCTGCACTGTCAGAGGGTCAGTACTGAGGGAGTGCTGCACTGTCAGAGGGTCAGTACTGAGGGAGTGCTGCACTGTTAGACGGTCAGTACTGAGGGAGCGCTGCACTGTTGGAGGATCAGTGCTGAGGGAGCGCTGCACTGTGGGAGGGTCAGTACTGAGGGAGTGCTGCACTGTTAGACGGTCAGTACTGAGGGAGTGCTGCACTGTTGGAGGGTCAGTACTGAGGGAGTGCTGCACTGTTGGAGGGTCAGTACTGAGGGAGTCATGCACTGTTGGAGGTGCCATCTTTTGAATAAAATGTTAAACTGAGGCCCATTTGCCATCTCAGGTGCATGTAAAAGATCCCACAGTCACTGTTGAATGAAGAGAAGGGGCATTATCCCAGTGGCCTGGGGTTATTTTTTAATCCTTCTACCAACAGAGAAAAAGAAGACAGACTTGCACATATAGCACACTGAAACAGATTATCTGATCATTTTTCACATTGCGGATTGTGGGATCTTCCTGTGCACAAAACAGACACAACGTTTCCTACATTACAACAGTGACTCCACTTCAAAAGCACTTCTTTAGCACAAATGCAGAACTTCCATTGGCTGAGTGCCTGTCACAGGAGCCCAGGAGCTGGAGAAAGTTTCCAGTGACTCTGTTTTATCGGCAGGAATACTGTGCTGCACCAAATGAGGCAATGGTAGGTTCGAGGGGACGTACCCGACACTGGGCGATTTTTGAAGAAGCTCTTTTTCACAGTAATGGGTTCAGATGTCACAGACCCCATGACCTGTTGCTTCCTGGGGGAAAATGTGGACATTGTCCATCCCCCAGCCTCAATCTGCATCTCTTCACTGTTCGAAGTCCCAACCCACACACCTTACTGGCCATCCCTCCCACCACTGTGGGCAAGGGTCATGGGCAGATGTAATCCTGTGTAACTGGCCCTGATTTGACCCCAAGCTATCATTGAGCTTCATGTTCAATGTGAAACATTTCTCCATGAAGATATTTGGATGACTGGTCCCAGACTTTTCATGAACAGAATATGGTGACCCAGCAAAAGGGCCCAGAAATTAGGAGGAATTCTATCCTGTTACATTTTTCAAAAGGAATTCTGTCTTTTAAAAAAAGACTGATGTCTTCAGAAGCTGCTCAAAACATGGAAAATGGATGATCTAGGAAGGACTGAACTCTATTTAACCTCTAACAAAATGGAGTGGATCCTATTAGATCTGTTGTTGCTTCTCTTTAATTATCTTTCAGCCAGATTATCGGGGCTCATTTGTACGTCATTTACATATAGCGACAGAGGGGCTGGAAATTTACTGGGGACATCAGGTATTACTGTTCACCTCCTTTGTGAGGAGACACAGAAAGAGTATTTTTAATCAGAGACTCTGTCGGACATCGTGATGAAAGTATTATCACTTAATTGTTCTCTTATGGTAAGGGAATGTCTACTTGGTAATTCCCGTCCATTCTATCTGCTTTCAGCTCCCTCAGTCGGGGAAGAACTTGCATTTATATAGCATCTTTCACAACCTCAGGACATCCCAAAGTGCCTCACAACCAATGTCTTTTGAAGTGCAGTCACTAATGTAGGAAACACAGCAGCCAATCTGCGCACAGCAAGTTTCAACAAACAGCAATGAGACAAAGATAATCTGTTTTAATGATGTTGATTGAATTATGAATATTGGCCCCAGGACACTGGAGGGTATTCCTCTGCTCTTCGAATAGTGCCAGGGCTCAAATGCAGCCATCTGAGAGGGCAGACTGGTCTGTGCATTCCAGTGAGAGTCAGTGTGTGTGGAACCCGTACCCCAGTGAGAGTCAGTGTGTGTGTGGAACCCTCACCCCAGTGAGAGTCAGTGTGTGTGGGACCCGTACCCCAGTGAGAGTCAGTGTGTGTGTGGAACCCTCACCCCAGTGAGAGTCAGTGTGTGTGGGACCCGTACCCCAGTGAGAGTCAGTGTGTGTGTGGAACCCTCACCCCAGTGAGACTCAGTGTGTGTGGAACCCTCACCCCAGTGAGAGTCAGTGTGTGTGTGGAACCCTCACCCCAGTGAGACTCAGTGTGTGTGTGGAACCCTCACCCCAGTGAGAGTCAGTGTGTGTGTGGAACCCTCACCCCAGTGAGACTCAGTGTGTGTGTGGAACCCTCACCCCAGTGAGACTCAGTGTGTGTGTGGAACCCTCACCCCAGTGAGAGTCAGTGTGTGTGGAACCCTCACCTCAGTGAGAGTCAGTGTGTGTGGAACCCTCACCCCAATGAGACTCAGTGTGTGTGGAACTGTGTACCAGGGAGAGAAAGATGGCGAAAGATAGAAGATAAATTTGGCACGCAATGCAATGAAATGTTTAGTTTAGTTTAGTTTAGTTTAGAGATACAGCACTGAAACAGGCCCTTCGGCCCACCGAGTCTGTGCCGACCATCAACCACCCATTTATACTAATCCTACACTAATCCCATATTCCTACCACATCCCCACCTGTCCCTATATTTCCCTACCACCTACCTATACTAGGGGCAATTTATAATGGCCAATTTACCTAATGAGAGGTTGCTCTGTATGGAAAGGGTTAATAAAGGCCTGGCTTTCTGCTACAATAGAGTGACATGTGAGTGGGTTCTCAGTCTCTCCTGCACTCCAACAGGTGCCTGTTTCCTTTCACACTCAAGCAATTTCATTTTGTTTAACAATATCCAATTGGGACAGTCCACCCGGGGCAGCAGATGCACCTTCTGCCCACTCCCCCCACCCCCGACCCATGCTCAACATGATGCAGCCTGGACTGTTCTTTCATTGACCCATGACTGGATAAATTCCTGGACTGTTCTGCAGCAATCGTTCGCAGACAGACGCTGAGATCTGCTTACTGTACCTGGAGTCAGTGCGTCGTCACTCTGTCCACCTTCAAGCTGCTGTGTCCAGTTTCTGTCCGGAGTGTTAACACTGAAACCCTGGCTCTCTCACTTTCAAACCAGGGAGGGGGGGGAGCGGGTGCTGGCGGCTGTAGTGTGATGACTGCCAGACCTGAGTGCTGAGCTGCATCACGTCGCCTTGGTTACACACTTTATCCGCTTTCAGAAGGGAAGGTTGACCAATGGAGAGTCTTTACCCTTTTCATTGAACAGATTAAGTAGCAGCCATGTGACGCTGATGTTCCAGTCAGTGAGCAGCTCCTGCCAAGACTGGATGTAAACACAGTAATTGTACTGCATTGCTGTTCACCCCAATACACTACCCCTGCTCAAGACCAGCACTGACTCATGGTACAATTTTTACAATTATTTAAAAAAAAAACACACTTCCTTTTTAAAAATTCGATCTAACAGAATATATAAACAAGGTCAGATATTAAGAGGCAGTTTGATTGGATGAATAAAGTGTTCTTTTTTAAAACCCTGAAGATTTATAGGAAGGCAAAGAGTGAGGGAGGAGAGGAACTCCGCAGATTTGAAACCCTGGACGGGAAAGATTTAGAGAGGGAGACGGTGAGATGAGATTAGATTTCAGCGCAGTGAGAATGTGGGGCTGAATACTGGAGTCGAGAAGGAACAGCAGAGAATAGATTCGGAGAAATACTCAGCATCGCAGTAACATAGAAAGAGAAAATAAAGAGAAAGGAAGGAAGGAGGGATAGATGGAGGAGGCTGGAGGGAGGGAAAGAGAGAGGAAGGGAAGGTTGAAAGGAGAGAGGCAGAAGCTGGAAGGGAGAAAGTGAGGGGAAGGAGGGAGGGAATGGGAGTGGAAGGGAAGGAAGAAAAGAGAGAGGGAGAAAAGAGAGAGGGAGAAAAGAGAGAGGGAGAAAATTGCTGCCACATTTCGACATTTAAACAGTGACTACCTTTCCAAAGTTCTGTGTTGTCTGTAAAGCACTTTCGGACATCCTGAGGCAGTGAAAGGTGCTATAGAAATGCAATTCTTTCTTTCCGATGAAAGGTCATTGACCTGAAATGTTAACTCTGCTTCTCTCTCGACAGGTACTGACTGACCTGCTGAGTATTTCTAGCACTTTCTGTTTTCATTCCAGTCTTTCTTTCTATCAATGTGTGAAATCCATGTCTCGTTACAACACAGATAGCCCAGCGTTGAAGGATAGTACTGGAGCCGAGTCTTTAGACATTTACAGGCGTTTGTTTATGATATATTCCACACCACCAACCCAACAGCCAGACTTTCAATCTGCTGCTATGTATAGGAGCACAGGTGAACTCCCACTTTATACCCATCACTTGAATACAACTAAACACCCAATAGCAACAAGAGGAAAAGCTATTATTTCACACAGCGAGTGGTTAGGATCTGGAATGCACGGCCTGAGAGTGTGGAGGCAGATTCAATCGAGGCACTCAGGAGGGATTGGATAATTATCCGAAGAGAAAAGAATTTCAGGGCTATGGGGAAAAGACAGGGGAGTGGGACTAGGTGAGTTGCTCTTGCAGGGAGCTGGCACAGACACGACAGGCCGAATGGCCTCCTTCTGTGCTGTAACCATTCTATGATTCTATAACACACAATTAACTTACTCTGCCTTTAATATCTGACAGTCAGGGAGGACTGCTAGCTTCTCCATGCCAAGGCACCAAACTCACAGTTGGAACAGAAACTGAGCCCAGTTGGGTCTGCCACTGGAAGGAGGCTGTGAATGGGGCCAAGTGTGCTGCCCACACCATGAAAGGACGGAACGTTCTAGAGGGCCACGGTGGACAACCCCCGGTCGAGGGGGACCGATTAAGAGACCAAAAATTAAAGTGCAGGAAGCTAAAAATAAAAGTAAAGCAAATAATTTATGAAAGAAAGGAAAAGACTTGCATTTCTATAGCGCCTTTCACAACCACCAGATATCTCAAAGCACTTTACAGCCAATAAAACACTTTTGAAGTGTAATCATTGTCATAACGTTGTAATAAAGAAAGGCAAGTTCCATCAGAGGATAAAAATGAAACTGTTTTATTGAGTTCTTGTCAAATGAATTGTCCAGATAAGATTGAGCACTGCTTTTGTGGGTTTTATTTTAATGGCCTCACCCCTCTGTAATCTCCTTCAGCCCTACAACCCTCCGCGATCTCTGCACTCCTCTAATTCTTGCCTCTTGAACATCCCCGATTTTAATCGCTCCATCATTGGTGGCTGTGCCTTCAGCTCCTGGGCCCTAAGCTCTGGAATTCCCTCCCTAAACCTTTCTGTCTCTCTACCTCTCCTTCCTCCTTTAAGTCGCTGCTTAATACCAGTCTCTTTTACTATCTGCCGTGATATCGCTTTATGTGGCTCGGTGTCAATTTCTGCCTGATAACGCTCCTGTGAGGCACCTTGGGGCATTTTACTACATTGAAAGCGCTATATAAATGCAAGTTTTAAAAAATTAAAACAATATAGATTACAAATCAATATGATCAAAGTCTTTAAAATAATGAAAGGATGTTGCTAGAAACAGACTGTCCCCTGTAGTTGAAAGGTCTAGAACGAGGGGTCATAGAGACAAGATTAAATGTAAGAGATTTTAGAAGAGAGGGCAGGAAAAATGTCTTCACACAGAGAGTTGTGAGGATGTGGGATTCACTCAGTGACTGAGGTAGAAACTATTGCAATATTCAGGATTAGATTAGAGAGGTGAATGAAGGAAAAGGGGCTGGAGTGATATAACAGGATGGGAAATTCAATTGGAAATACTTCCTCCTGTGGAGGTAAAGACCAACACGGTGTGGCTGTGCTGAATGGCCTGTTCCCAAGTTGTAACTACTATATATTTCTAATATGATGACATAGATAGCACAAAGCAATCAGTAACATTGCAGGTCGGTTGGGGGGGGGGCGCGGGGTGTGGGGGGGAGGGTCTCATATTCTTAGAAACTTAGAAACTAGGAGCAGGAGTAGGCCATTCGGCCCTTCAAGCCTGCTCCACCATTCATTATGATCATGGCTGATCATCCAACTCAGTAACCTGTTCCCGCTTTCCCCCAAATCCTTTGATCCCTTTAGACCCAAGAGCTATATCTAACTCCTTCTTGAAAACATGCAATGTTTTGGCCTCAACTGCTTTCTGTGGTGGTGAATTCCACAGGCTCACCACTCTCTGGGTGAATATATTTCTCCTCATCTCAGTCCTGAATGGTTTACCCTGTATCCTTAGACTATGACCCCTGGTTCTGGACTCTCTCACCATCAGGAACATCCTTCCTGCATCTACACTGTCAAGCCCTGTTAGAATTTTATAGGTTTCTATGAGATCCCCCCTCACTCTTCTGAACTCCAGCGAATATAATCCTAACCGACTCAATCTCTCTTCATACGTCAGTCCCGCCATCCCAGGAATCAGTCTCGTAAATCTTCGCTGCACTCCCTCTATAGCAAGAACATCCTTCCTCAGATAAGGAGACCAAAACTGCACACAATATTCCAGGTGTGACCTCACCAAGGTCCTGTATAATTGCAGCAAGACATCCCTGCTCCTGTACTCGAATCCTCTCGCTATGATGGCCAACATACCATTTGCCATTTTTACCAACTGTTGCACCTGCATGCTTACCTTCAGTGACTGGTGTATGAGAACACCCAGGTCTCGCTGCATATTCCCCTCTCTCAGTTTATAGCCATTCAGATAATAATCTGCCTTACTCTTTTTGCTACCAAAGTGGATAACCTCACATTTATCCACATTATACTGCATCTGCCATGCATTTGCCCACTCACTCAACTTGTCCAAATCACCCTGAAGCCTCTCTGCAGCCTCCTCACAACTCACCCTCCCACCCAGTTTTGTGTCATCTGCAAATTTGGACATATTACATTTAGTTCCCTCATCTAAATCATTAATATATATTGTGAATACCTGGGGTGCTAGCACCGATCCCTGCCGTACCCCACTAGTCACTGCCTGCCATTTGGAAATAGCCCCATTTATCCCTACTCTTTGTTTCCTGTCTGCCAACCAATTTTCTATTCATCGTAATACACTGCCCCCAATCCCATGCGCTTTAATTTTACACGCTAATCTTTTATGTGGGACTTTGTCGAAAGCCTTCTGAAAGTCCAAATGAACCACATCCACTGGCTGTCCCTCATCAACTCTACTAGTTACTTCCTCGAAGAATTCTAGTAGATTTGTCAAGCATGATTTCCCTTTCGTAAATCCATGCTGACTCTGTCCGATTCTACCACTGTTCTCCAAGTGCTCTGCTATAAAATCTTTGATGGTGGACTCGAGAATTTTCCGCACTACCGACGTCAGGCTGACTGGTCTGTAATTCCCTGCTTTCTCTATATCTCCCTTTTTAAATAGTGGGGTTACATTAGCTACCCTCCAATCTGTGGGAACTGTTCCAGAGTCTATAGAATCTTGGAAGATGACCACCAATGCATCCACTATTTCTAGGGCCACTTCCCTAAGTACTCTGGGATGCATACCATCAGGCCCTGGGGATTTATCAGCCTTCAGTCCCATCAATTTCCTCAACACCATTTCTCTACTAATACTGATTTCCTTCAGTTCCTCTCTCTCACTAAGCCCTGTGTTCCCCAACATTTCTGGTATGATATTTGTGTCCTCCTTTGTGAAGACAGAACCAAAGTATGTATTTCTCATAAATCAAAAGCTGCAGATAGACTCAGGATGATGACTGGATTATTTCACCAGTTCAGCGTCAGCCTGTACACAATGCTGTTATCGCTGGAACAGACACTCTCAGAATCAGATATCAGATCAAGGAGAATAGTTGAAAGAGACAGAGGAGGGTGAAGGGAGAAGAGAGTGTGAGAGATCATCTCTTAGTTTGTATGTCACTTGTAGGAATTCCAAAATACCAGCTCTTCAAAAAAAAAAGAACAGCTGTGTGGTCTTGGAAAAAAACAGCTTTACAGGGCTCTAGTAGAGCTGTTACTACTGTTCCTTCTACCTCAGGGATGGGGTTGGGGTGAGTGGGGAGATTGGTGGCAAAATCTCTCTCCTTCTGGAGATATTGAAGGAGCAGGGTTTTCATTTAGAACACAGAAGGAGGCAATTCGGCACATTGTGCCTGTTCCAGCTCTTTGAAGGAGCTATCCAATTAGTCCCACTCCCCAGCTCTTGTCCCATAGCCCTGCACAACTTTCCTTTTCAAGTATTTCTCCAATTCCCATTTTGAAAGTTATTATTGAATCTGCTTCCACCGCCCTTTCAGGCAGCGCATTTCAGATCACAACAACTCGCCGACTAAAATAATCTTTCCTCATGTCACCTCAGGTTGTTTTGGCAATTGTTTTAAATTTGTGTCCCTCTGGTTACTGACCTTCCTGCCACTGGAAACGGTTTCTCCTTATTTACCCTATCAAAACCCTTCATGATTTTAATGCTAATATTGAAGCATTAAAGTAGTTTTACCTGGAGCTGAAATCAGGAGCTCCGGTTCTTCCAGTTTGTGAAATGTTTGAGTTGTCTTGATTTACTCCAAGATCGTTAACATCTACACCATCCCTTCAACAAAGGAGTTCCATTGGACTGTGCAACACAGACATTCACATCCAGGATCAACAGGGGGTCTGAGGGAAGTATCTGAAATTCTGCAAAATGTATCCAGCTGTATCGTTGCATTGACAGTGTGATGGACATCTCCTTATCGAATATAAAATTGAATGTGATCACCCCTCACCAATACTAGTTGTTTAAAGCACTCCCACTTCGAGACAGTATGGGATATTCTAACACAAACCCAAGCCTCTTACTGATGTGAGTTAACAGATACTGTGCATACCATAGCAGCAGAACCTGGGCATGTTTATACAGCCCAGCAATCCAGTGGTGACTGATTGGCAGCACATGTCATAACACATGACACACTGGGATTATCCTGGAGAGCAGTATATCAGGGAACACTTCTAATCACACTTCACTGCCCCGGCCAGTCATCCTGACTCAGAACATCTCAAAGTGTTCCACAGTGAATGAAGAGCAGCCGCACGTCCAATACAGTGACTATACCAGGTGGCTATGGGACGGGGAGGGGACAGGGAAGTAATGAGCTATTGGGATGCACCTCCTGGTTCAGCAGCACAAACATTGGCACCTGGAGCACAGTCACCTTCACCTGACTCCTGGACACAAATATAAATCACTCTCTTACTCTTATAGAGAGCCAGCATGGACACAACTGGTCGAATGGCCTCCTCTGTTCTGTAACCATTCGATGATTCAATCATTCTTTCTAATCCAAGAAGTAGTCAATCTGAAGTTTGAATGGATTTGTTCCTTTCATCAATTCCATGGTCTAGAAATGTCCCTGACATTCCTGACTGACAAGAGTTTGTCGGGAGATATTCAACAGGAAGGGGGGGTGCCCAGATATATACACATTTCCTGCATGAATTCCAACACTTGCACCAATGCATTTATTCAGATGTTTGTCTTTATTGGATTGTAAGTATTATTCCATTTGTCTGGAAACCACAGCTGCAAAATTCGGCTCCATAGTGCTGGTAGTTTCGGTGCTACCGGTCCCAGTTTAGGAGAAAAATGGCATCCGTGATATTTCAGCACAAATCCTGTGTGTACCCCCGCTCTGAATGCCATGGGAGGAGGTGGAGGATGAGAGAAGGTGGAGGATGATGATGAGGAGGAGGAGGAAGGTGGAGGGTGATGATGAGGAGGAGGGCTGTCAGCCTTACCCACTTAAGATTTTCAGGGAGTGTTTCGCCTGACGGCGACAATTCACCAAGGAGGTGCTTTTTTCTCCAAAATTGTACTTTATTCATAAAAATATGTAAAAAAAAATTACAAAACAGTTCAAAACAGCACCAAGTTACATTCCAAAAAGTGCAAAATAAATCAGTTTTCTTCAATACAGGAGTGAGTTGCCTCACAACCCTTCCATTTCATTTTACCTGCCAGGTACATTTTACAGCAAACCCATATTTGGTGTACACAGCCCGAGGGGTTTCCCATGGGTCCAGCCCCTCAGTTCACCTTGGTGGGGGGACCTTACACTGTGGTCTTTCCCCATTGAGCCTTTGCTGCGGCTGCCACAAGCTTTAGTGCGTCCCTCAGCACATAGTCCTGGACCTTGGAATGTGCCAGTCTGCAACACTCGGTCATGGACAACTCTTTGCGCTGGAAGACCAGCAAGTTTCGGGCAGACCAAAGGGCATCTTTCACCGAATTGATGATCCTCCAGCAGCAGTTGATGTTTATCTCGGTGTACGTCCCTGGGAACAGCCCGTAGAGCACAGACTCCTGTGTTACAGACTCTGCTTGGGATGAACCTCGACAAAAACCACTGCATCTCTTTTCACACCTGCTTTGCAAAGACACATTCCAGAAGGAGGTGGGCAACCGTCTCTTCCCCACCACAGCCCCCTCGAGGGCAGCGTGTGGCGGGGGCAAGACACCGAGCGTGCAGGAAGGATCTGATGGGGAGGGCTCTTCTCACCACCAGCCAAGCTACATCTTGGTGCTTGTTTGAAAGTTCTGGTGATGAGGCATTCCGCCAAATGACTTTGGCAGTCTACTCGGGGAACCATCCGACAGGATCCACCGTTGTTCCGGCCTTTCCTCATCCAATGATGAGGAGCTGCCGTAGTCTGTCTCAGACAGGAGCCTCCTCTTGGGTAGTGGCCTGTTCCTGTTTTGGAGATTTTTTCTTTGTGGTTTTCCTTCGTTACCATTTGCCACTGGCCTGTTTGTCCACTTGCTTCCTCCTCCTCCATTGATTCTGTCTGCAGAGGAGGGGTTTCCGGGCATGGGGTAGGTATTGGATCGCTGGTTACAGCTGCCTCCCCTTTCTTCTCCTTCTCAGATAGACTTTCCTCACTGTGGGGAGGATTTCTTGTCTCCTTCCCAGTACCAGACGCATTCACCGTTCCTTCTCCAGGCCTTTCCTTGGACTTGCCGCCTGAGCATAGCTGAGGCAGCGTTTTCGGCAGGTTTTGTAGAGGTGGCCTGTCTCACCGCACAAGTTGCAGCACTTACTCTGTTTACAGTCCTTGGTCTGATGGCCTTCCTTCTTGCACTTCTTGCAGATTACCCTGCTGCAGTTAGCTGCCACGTGACCATATTGGCCACAGGTGCGGCAAACTCTGGGCTGCCCCGCCGAGACCAAGAAGCCTCGACTTCCCCCGATAGCGAAGCTGGAGGGAGGGTGGATGATGGCTCCGTTGGAATTGAGCTTCAAGGTCACCTTGACCTCCCGCTTGCTGGTCCAAATCCCAAAGGGGTCCCTGACATCAGTGCTGCTGCCGGCCACCTCGACGTACCTGGCGAGAAAGGTGAGGACATTCACCACCAGAACATGGGGGTTGGAGAGGTGAATCGTCACCACCCGGTCATGTTGTGACGGCACTCCCTCAGTACTGACCCTCCCACAGTGCAGCACTCCCTCAGTACTGACCCTCTGACAGTGCAGCACTCCCTCAGTACTGACCCTCCAACAGTACAGCACTCCCTCAGTACTGACCCTCCAACAGTACAGCACTCCCTCAGTACTGACCCTCTGACAGTGCAGCACTCCCTCAGTACTGACCCTCCCACAGTACAGCACTCCCTCAGTACTGACCCTCCAACAGTGCAGCACTCCCTCAGTACTCACCCTCCGACAGTGCAGCACTCCCTCAGTACTGACCCTCCAACAGTACAGCACTCCCTCAGTACTGACCCTCCCACAGTACAGCACTCCCTCAGTACTGACCCTCCAACAGTACGGCACTCCCTCAGTACTGACCCTCTGACAGTGCAGCACTCCCTCAATACTGACCCTCTGACAGTGCAGCACTCCCTCAGTACTGACCCTCCATCAGTACAGCACTCCCTCAGTACTGACCCTCCCACAGTACAGCACTCCCTCAGTACTGACCCTCCCACAGTACAGCACTCCCTCAGTACTGACCCTCCAACAGTACAGCACTCCCTCAGTACTGACCCTCCCACAGTACAGCACTCCCTCAGTACTGACCCTCCAACAGTACAGCACTCCCTCAGTACTGACCCTCCCACAGTACAGCACTCCCTCAGTACTGACCCTCCCACAGTACAGCACTCCCTCAGGACTGACCCTCCAACAGTACCGCCATCCCTCAGTACTGACCCTCCCACAGTACAGCACTCCCTCAAAACTGACCCTTCGACAGTACAGCACTCCCTCAGTACTGATCCTCCAACAGTACAGCACTCCCTCAGTACTGAGCCTCCCACAGTGCTGTGCTCCCTCAGTACTGACCCTCGAACAGTACAGCACTCCCTCAGTACTGAGCCTCCCACAGTGCTGTGCTCCCTCAGTACTGACCCTCGAACAGTACAGCACTCCCTCAGTACTGACCCTCCGACAGTACAGCACTCCCTCAGTACTGAGCCTCCCACAGTGCTGTGCTCCCTCAGTACTGACCCTCCCACAGCAGAGCACTCCCTCAGTACTGACCCTCCCACAGTGCTGTGCTCCCTCAGTACTGACCCTCCCACAGTACAGCACTCCCTCAGTACTGACCCTCCCACAGTGCTGTGCTCCCTCAGTACTGACCCACAGTGCTGTGCTCCCTCAGTACTGACCCTCCCACAGTGCTGTGCTCCCTCAGTACTGACCCTCCAACAGCACAGCACCCCCTCATTACCGACCCTCCCACAGTACAGCACTCCCTCAGTACTGACCCTCCCACAGTACAGCACTCCTTCAGTACTGACCCTCCCACAGTGCTGTGCTCCCTCAGTACTGACCCTCCCACAGTGCTGTGCTCCCTCAGTACTGACCCCCCACAGTGCTGTGCTCCCTCAGTACTGACCCTCCCACAGTGCAGCACTCCCTCAGTGCTGACCCTCCAACAGCACAGCACTCCCTCAGTACTGACCCTCCAACAGTACAGCACTCCCTCAGTACTGACCCTCCGACAGTGCAGCACTCCCTCAGTACTGACCCTCTGACAGTGCAGCACTCCCTCAGTACTCACCCTCCGACAGTGCAGCACTCCCTCAGTACTGACCCTCCCACAGTACAGCACTCCCTCAGTACTGACCCTCCGACAGTGCAGCACTCCCTCAGTACTGACCCTCTGACAGTGCAGTTCTCCCTCAGTACTGACCCTCCCACAGTACAGCACTCCCTCAGTACTGACCCTCCGACAGTGCAGCACTCCCTCAGTACTGACCCTCTGACAGTGCAGCACTCCCTCAGTACTCACCCTCCGACAGTGCAGCACTCCCTCAGTACTGACCCTCCCACAGTACAGCACTCCCTCAGTACTGACCCTCCAACAGTACAGCACTCCCTCAGTACTGACCCTCTGACAGTGCAGCACTCCCTCAATACTGACCCTCTGACAGTGCAGCACTCCCTCAGTACTGACCCTCCATCAGTACAGCACTCCCTCAGTACTGACCCTCCAACAGTACAGCATTCCCTCAGTACTGACCCTCCCACAGTACAGCACTCCCTCAGTACTGACCCTCCCACAGTACAGCACTCCCTCAGTACTGACCCTCCAACAGTACAGCACTCCCTCAGTACTGACCCTCCCACAGTACAGCACTCCCTCAGTACTGACCCTCCAACAGTACAGCACTCCCTCAGTACTGACCCTCCCACAGTACAGCACTCCCTCAGTACTGACCCTCCCACAGTGCTGTGCTCCCTCAGTACTGACCCACAGTGCTGTGCTCCCTCAGCACTGACCCTCCCACAGTGCTGTGCTCCCTCAGTACTGACCCTCCAACAGCACAGCACTCCCTCATTACTGACCCTCCCACAGTACAGCACTCCCTCAGTACTGACCCTCCCACAGTACAGCACTCCTTCAGTACTGACCCTCCCACAGTACAGCACTCCCTCAGTACTGACCCTCCCACAGTGCTGTGCTCCCTCAGTACTGACCCCCCACAGTGCTGTGCTCCCTCAGTACTGACCCTCCCACAGTGCTGTGCTCCCTCAGTACTGACCCTCCCACAGTGCAGCACTCCCTCAGTACTGACCCTCCAACAGCACAGCACTCCCTCAGTACTGACCCTCCCACAGTACAGCACTCCCTCAGTACTGACCCTCCGACAGTGCAGCACTCCCTCAGTACTGACCCTCTGACAGTGCAGCACTCCCTCAGTACTCACCCTCCGACAGTGCAGCACTCCCTCAGTACTGACCCTCCCACAGTACAGCACTCCCTCAGTACTGACCCTCCAACAGTACAGCACTCCCTCAGTACTGACCCTCTGACAGTGCAGCACTCCCTCAATACTGACCCTCTGACAGTGCAGCACTCCCTCAGTACTGACCCTCCATCAGTACAGCACTCCCTCAGTACTGACCCTCCAACAGTACAGCACTCCCTCAGTACTGACCCTCCCACAGTACAGCACTCCCTCAGTACTGACCCTCCCACAGTACAGCACTCCCTCAGTACTGACCCTCCAACAGTACAGCACTCCCTCAGTACTGACCCTCCCACAGTACAGCACTCCCTCAGTACTGACCCTCCAACAGTACAGCACTCCCTCAGTACTGACCCTCCCACAGTACAGCATTCCCTCAGTACTGACCCTCCCACAGTACAGCACTCCCTCAGTACTGACCCTCCCACAGTACAGCACTCCCTCAGTACTGACCCTCCCACAGTACAGCACTCCCTCAGTACTGACCCTCCCACAGTACAGCACTCCCTCAGTACTGACCCTCCAACAGTACCGCCATCCCTCAGTACTGACCCTCCCACAGTACAGCACTCCCTCAAAACTGACCCTTCGACAGTACCGCACTCCCTCAGTACTGATCCTCCAACAGTACAGCACTCCCTCAGTACTGAGCCTCCCACAGTGCTGTGCTCCCTCAGTCCTGACCCTCGAACAGTACAGCAATCCCTCAGTACTGAGCCTCCCACAGTGCTGTGCTCCCTCAGTACTGACCCTCGAACAGTACAGTACTCCCTCAGTACTGACCCTCCGACAGTACAGCACTCCCTCAGTACTGAGCCTCCCACAGTGCTGTGCTCCCTCAGTACTGACCCTCCCACAGCAGAGCACTCCCTCAGTACTGACCCTCCCACAGTGCTGTGCTCCCTCAGTACTGACCCTCCCACAGTACAGCACTCCCTCAGTACTGACCCTCCCACAGTGCTGTGCTCCCTCAGTACTGACCCACAGTGCTGTGCTCCCTCAGTACTGACCCTCCCACAGTGCTGTGCTCCCTCAGTACTGACCCTCCAACAGCACAGCACTCCCTCATTACTGACCCTCCCACAGTACAGCACTCCCTCAGTACTGACCCTCCCACAGTACAGCACTCCTTCAGTACTGACCCTCCCACAGTACAGCACTCCCTCAGTACTGACCCTCCCACAGTGCTGTGCTCCCTCAGTACTGACCCTCCCACAGTGCTGTGCTCCCTCAGTACTGACCCCCCACAGTGCTGTGCTCCCTCAGTACTGACCCTCCCACAGTGCTGTGCTCCCTCAGTACTGACCCTCCCACAGTGCAGCACTCCCTCAGTACTGACCCTCCAACAGCACAGCACTCCCTCAGTACTGACCCTCCAACAGTACAGCACTCCCTCAGTACTGACCCTCCGACAGTGCAGCACTCCCTCAGTACTGACCCTCTGACAGTGCAGCACTCCCTCAGTACTCACCCTCCGACAGTGCAGCACTCCCTCAGTACTGACCCTCCCATAGTACAGCACTCCCTCAGTACTGACCCTCCGACAGTGCAGCACTCCCTCAGTACTGACCCTCTGACAGTGCAGTTCTCCCTCAGTACTGACCCTCCCACAGTACAGCACTCCCTCAGTACTGACCCTCCGACAGTGCAGCACTCCCTCAGTACTGACCCTCTGACAGTGCAGCACTCCCTCAGTACTCACCCTCCGACAGTGCAGCACTCCCTCAGTACTGACCCTCCCACAGTACAGCACTCCCTCAGTACTGACCCTCCAACAGTACAGCACTCCCTCAGTACTGACCCTCTGACAGTGCAGCACTCCCTCAATACTGACCCTCTGACAGTGCAGCACTCCCTCAGTACTGACCCTCCATCAGTACAGCACTCCCTCAGTACTGACCCTCCAACAGTACAGCACTCCCTCAGTACTGACCCTCCCACAGTACAGCACTCCCTCAGTACTGACCCTCCCACAGTACAGCACTCCCTCAGTACTGACCCTCCAACAGTACAGCACTCCCTCAGTACTGACCCTCCCACAGTACAGCACTCCCTCAGTACTGACCCTCCAACAGTACAGCACTCCCTCAGTACTGACCCTCCCACAGTACAGCATTCCCTCAGTACTGACCCTCCCACAGTACAGCACTCCCTCAGTACTGACCCTCCCACAGTACAGCACTCCCTCAGTACTGACCCTCCCACAGTACAGCACTCCCTCAGTACTGACCCTCCAACAGTACAGCACTCCCTCAGTACTGACCCTCCCACAGTGCTGTGCTCCCTCAGTACTGACCCCCCACAGTGCTGTGCTCCCTCAGTACTGACCCTCCCACAGTGCTGTGCTCCCTCAGTACTGACCCTCCCACAGTACAGCACTCCCTCAGTACTGACCCTCCAACAGTACAGCACTCCCTCAGTACTGACCCTCCCACAGTGCTGTGCTCCCTCAGTACTGACCCTCCCACAGTGCTGTGCTCCCTCAGTACTGACCCTCCCACAGTGCTGTGCTCCCTCAGTACTGACCCCCCACAGTGCTGTGCTCCCTCAGTACTGACCCTCCCACAGTGCTGTGCTCCCTCAGTACTGACCCTCCCACAGTACAGCACTCCCTCAGTACTGACCCTCCCACAGTGCTGTGTTCCCTCAGTACTGACCCTCCCACAGTGCAGCACTCCCTCAGTACTGACCCTCCAACAGCACAGCACTCCCTCAGTACTGACCCTCCCACAGTGCTGTGCTCCCTCAGTACTGACCCTCCCACAGTACAGCACTCCCTCAGTACTGACCCTCCAACAGTGCAGCACTCCCTCAGTACTGACCCTCCCACAGTACAGCACTCCCTCAGTACTGACCCTCCAACAGTACAGCACTCCCTCAGTACTGACCCTCCAACAGTACAGCACTCCCTCAGTACTGACCCTCCCACAGTACAGCACTCCCTCAGTACTGACCCTCCAACAGTACAGCACTCCCTCAGTACTGACCCTCCAACAGTACAGCACTCCCTCAGTACTGACCCTCCCACAGCACAGCACTCCCTCAGTACTGACCCTCCCACAGTGCAGCACTCCCTCAGTACTGACCCTCCCACAGTGCAGCACTCCCTCAGTACTGACCCTCCAACAGCACAGCACTCCCTCAGTACTGACCCTCCCACAGTGCTGTGCTCCCTCAGTACTGACCCTCCCACAGCACAGCACTCCCTCAGTACTGACCCCCCCACAGTGCAGCACTCCCTCAGTACTGACCCTCCCACAGTACAGCACTCCCTCAGTACTGACCCTCCAACAGTACAGCACTCCCTCAGAACTGACCCTCCAACAGTACAGCACTCCCTCAGTACTGACCCTCCAACAGTACAGCACTCCCTCAGTACTGACCCTCCCACAGTGCTGTGCTCCCTCAGTACTGACCCACAGTGCTGTGCTCCCTCAGTACTGACCCTCCCACAGTGCTGTGCTCCCTCAGTACTGACCCTCCAACAGCACAGCACTCCCTCATTACTGACCCTCCCACAGTACAGCACTCCCTCAGTACTGACCCTCCCACAGTACAGCACTCCTTCAGTACTGACCCTCCCACAGTACAGCACTCCCTCAGTACTGACCCTCCCACAGTGCTGTGCTCCCTCAGTACTGACCCTCCCACAGTGCTGTGCTCCCTCAGTACTGACCCCCCACAGTGCTGTGCTCCCTCAGTACTGACCCTCCCACAGTGCTGTGCTCCCTCAGTACTGACCCTCCCACAGTGCAGCACTCCCTCAGTACTGACCCTCCAACAGCACAGCACTCCCTCAGTACTGACCCTCCAACAGTACAGCACTCCCTCAGTACTGACCCTCCGACAGTGCAGCACTCCCTCAGTACTGACCCTCTGACAGTGCAGCACTCCCTCAGTACTCACCCTCCGACAGTGCAGCACTCCCTCAGTACTGACCCTCCCATAGTACAGCACTCCCTCAGTACTGACCCTCCGACAGTGCAGCACTCCCTCAGTACTGACCCTCTGACAGTGCAGTTCTCCCTCAGTACTGACCCTCCCACAGTACAGCACTCCCTCAGTACTGACCCTCCGACAGTGCAGCACTCCCTCAGTACTGACCCTCTGACAGTGCAGCACTCCCTCAGTACTCACCCTCCGACAGTGCAGCACTCCCTCAGTACTGACCCTCCCACAGTACAGCACTCCCTCAGTACTGACCCTCCAACAGTACAGCACTCCCTCAGTACTGACCCTCTGACAGTGCAGCACTCCCTCAATACTGACCCTCTGACAGTGCAGCACTCCCTCAGTACTGACCCTCCATCAGTACAGCACTCCCTCAGTACTGACCCTCCAACAGTACAGCACTCCCTCAGTACTGACCCTCCCACAGTACAGCACTCCCTCAGTACTGACCCTCCCACAGTACAGCACTCCCTCAGTACTGACCCTCCAACAGTACAGCACTCCCTCAGTACTGACCCTCCCACAGTACAGCACTCCCTCAGTACTGACCCTCCAACAGTACAGCACTCCCTCAGTACTGACCCTCCCACAGTACAGCATTCCCTCAGTACTGACCCTCCCACAGTACAGCACTCCCTCAGTACTGACCCTCCCACAGTACAGCACTCCCTCAGTACTGACCCTCCCACAGTACAGCACTCCCTCAGTACTGACCCTCCAACAGTACAGCACTCCCTCAGTACTGACCCTCCCACAGTGCTGTGCTCCCTCAGTACTGACCCCCCACAGTGCTGTGCTCCCTCAGTACTGACCCTCCCACAGTGCTGTGCTCCCTCAGTACTGACCCTCCCACAGTACAGCACTCCCTCAGTACTGACCCTCCAACAGTACAGCACTCCCTCAGTACTGACCCTCCCACAGTGCTGTGCTCCCTCAGTACTGACCCTCCCACAGTGCTGTGCTCCCTCAGTACTGACCCTCCCACAGTGCTGTGCTCCCTCAGTACTGACCCCCCACAGTGCTGTGCTCCCTCAGTACTGACCCTCCCACAGTGCTGTGCTCCCTCAGTACTGACCCTCCCACAGTACAGCACTCCCTCAGTACTGACCCTCCCACAGTGCTGTGCTCCCTCAGTACTGACCCTCCCACAGTGCAGCACTCCCTCAGTACTGACCCTCCAACAGCACAGCACTCCCTCAGTACTGACCCTCCCACAGTGCTGTGCTCCCTCAGTACTGACCCTCCCACAGTACAGCACTCCCTCAGTACTGACCCTCCAACAGTGCAGCACTCCCTCAGTACTGACCCTCCCACAGTACAGCACTCCCTCAGTACTGACCCTCCAACAGTACAGCACTCCCTCAGTACTGACCCTCCAACAGTACAGCACTCCCTCAGTACTGACCCTCCCACAGTACAGCACTCCCTCAGTACTGACCCTCCAACAGTACAGCACTCCCTCAGTACTGACCCTCCAACAGTACAGCACTCCCTCAGTACTGACCCTCCCACAGCACAGCACTCCCTCAGTACTGACCCTCCCACAGTGCAGCACTCCCTCAGTACTGACCCTCCCACAGTGCAGCACTCCCTCAGTACTGACCCTCCAACAGCACAGCACTCCCTCAGTACTGACCCTCCCACAGTGCTGTGCTCCCTCAGTACTGACCCTCCCACAGCACAGCACTCCCTCAGTACTGACCCCCCCACAGTGCAGCACTCCCTCAGTACTGACCCTCCCACAGTACAGCACTCCCTCAGTACTGACCCTCCAACAGTACAGCACTCCCTCAGAACTGACCCTCCAACAGTACAGCACTCCCTCAGTACTGACCCTCCCACAGTACAGCACTCCCTCAGTACTGACCCTCCAACAGTACAGCACTCCCTCAGTACTGACCCTCCAACAGTACAGCACTCCCTCAGTACTGACCCTCCCACAGCACAGCACTCCCTCAGTACTGACCCTCCCACAGTGCAGCACTCCCTCAGTACTGACCCTCCCACAGTGCAGCACTCCCTCAGTACTGACCCTCCAACAGCACAGCACTCCCTCAGTACTGACCCTCCCACAGTGCTGTGCTCCCTCAGTACTGACCCTCCCACAGCACAGCACTCCCTCAGTACTGACCCTCCCACAGTGCAGCACTCCCTCAGTACTGACCCTCCCACAGTGCTGTGCTCCCTCAGTACTGACCCTCCCACAGCACAGCACTCCCTCAGTACTGACCCTCCAACAGTACAGCACTCCCTCAGTACTGACCCTCCAACAGTACAGCACTCCCTCAGTACTGACCCTCCCACAGTACAGCACTCCCTCAGTACTGACCCTCCCACAGTGCTGTGCTCCCTCAGTACTGACCCTCCCACAGCACAGCACTCCCTCAGTACTGACCCTCCAACAGTACAGCACTCCCTCAGTACTGACCCTCCAACAGTACAGCACTCCCTCAGTACTGACCCTCCCACAGTACAGCACTCCCTCAGTACTGACCCTCCAACAGTACAGCACTCCCTCAGTACTGACCCTCCCACAGTACAGCACTCCCTCAGTACTGACCCTCCAACAGTACAGCACTCCCTCAGTACTGACCCTCCAACAGTACAGCACTCCCTCAGTACTGACCCTCCCACAGCACAGCACTCCCTCAGTACTGACCCTCCCACAGTGCAGCACTCCCTCAGTACTGACCCTCCCACAGTGCAGCACTCCCTCAGTACTGACCCTCCAACAGCACAGCACTCCCTCAGTACTGACCCTCCCACAGTGCTGTGCTCCCTCAGTACTGACCCTCCCACAGCACAGCACTCCCTCAGTACTGACCCTCCCACAGTGCAGCAGTCCCTCAGTACTGACCCTCCCACAGTGCTGTGCTCCCTCAGTACTGACCCTCCCACAGCACAGCACTCCCTCAGTACTGACCCTCCAACAGTACAGCACTCCCTCAGTACTGACCCTCCAACAGTACAGCACTCCCTCAGTACTGACCCTCCCACAGTACAGCACTCCCTCAGTACTGACCCTCCCACAGTGCAGCACTCCCTCAGTACTGACCCTCCAACAGTGCAGCACTCTCTCAGTACTGACCCTCCCACAGTGCTGTGCTCCCTCAGTACTGACCCTCCCACAGTACAGCACTCCCTCAGTCATGACCCTCCCACAGTGCTGTGCTCCCTCAGTACTGACCCTCCGACTGTGCAGCACTCCCTCAGTACTGACCCTCCGACTGTGCAGCACTCCCTCAGTACTGACCCTCCGACTGTGCAGCACTCCCTCAGTACTGACCCTCCCACAGTACAGCACTCCCTCAGTACTGACCCTCTGACAGTGCAGCACTCCCTCAGTACTACACTGGGAGTGAAGCCTAGATTTTGTGATCAAGTCCTGGAGTGGGACATAAACTTACAACCTCTTGACTGAGAGGTGAGAGCACTATCCACTGAAGAACAGCTGACAGTGGGACTGCACTCTCTTTCCTGCAGCTAGTTAGAAGCAGGAGGAGTGGGTAGGTGGCTTTGCCGGGACAATGGTCTTCCCCAGGGTGCAGGGATCCATTGGCTTCACACACGTGGTCTCCCAGGCTCCACATCTCAATGCTGAGATGTATTGAAACCTCAAGGGCTACGAGTCACTGAATGTGCAGTTGGTGTGCGACTATGCTCAACTCATCATGCTGATGAATGCCTGCTCTCCTGGCAGCAGTCATGATTCATTCATCCTGCCCCAGTCCGCTGTTCTCGCAATCTTACATACGAACATACGGATTAGGAGCAGGAGTAGGCCGCTCGGCCCCTCCAGCCTGCTCCGCCATTCAATAAGATCATGACTGATTCAATTGTCAGCTCAACTCCACATTCCCACCTACCCCCGATAACCTTCTACCCCCTTGCTTATCAAGAATCTATCTACCTCTGCCTTAAAAATATTCAAAGACTCTGCTTCCACTGCCTTTTGAGGAAGAGAATTCCAAAGACTCACAATCCTCTGAGAGAAAAAACATTTTCTCATCTCTGTCTTAAACAGTGACCCCTAGTTTGAGATTCTCCCACAAGGGGAAGTATCCTTTCCACATCCACGCTGTCAAGACCCCTCAGGATCTTATATGTTTCAATCAAGTCGCCTTTTACTCTTCTAAACTACAGTGGATGCAAGCCTAGCCTGTCCAATCTTTTCTCTTCAGATAACCCACCCATTCCAGGTATTAGTTTAGTAAATTCAAGATGCAGACACTTACTGCAGACCAGAGAATCACTATTGACCAAAAAGGACTCTCCACTGTTCACCTGGTTGATGATTTCCCTCCAGAACCCAACCACTCCTGCTCAACACTTGAATAATGAGAGATTTGCTGCAATGAGGAACCTCATTGAGTGGACGACTGAGTTCTGAGCTACTGAAGCAACATTCCACTGTCTGGGCCACCTGGGTGGAGCCCTCCAGTTCTCACCAGAGCAACTGTCCCGAATCGTGGTGGTCTGCTGTACCCCCCACAATATGGTCAGCATGAGGATGCTGCCCCTGCCACTATGAGCAAGAACCTCAGGAGGAGGAGGAAGGAAGGAGGTAGTCAGCACATCCACATTCCAGATGGTCTGTCCATGAGAACATCACCAGGCTCCGGCTTCCCATGGATGAATCCCCAGATCCCCATTGCTCAACGTTTCCCCACCTTACCATCCCTCTGTGATGGCCATTCCAGTGTCCTCTTGGCCACACTCCTGAAATAAAGAACACCACAGAACAAACATTCCATAACAACTTTATCCAGCAAAACGTTCAACCTTCCATACAATACTCAATTAATCATCTTTGTACATTCCCTTAGTGCCTATCTTGAGGTGCCTTTAACTGGTCAAGTGTCAGTGAGTTTGATGCCATATGTTTGGCTGATGTGCTTGCCACAGTTGAATAGCTGGCAATGTGCGCATGCTATGAGATGTGAGTATGAGGCTTCCAGCAGTATTAAGTGTGTGAGGGTGAGGTGAAACACATGAATGTGAGATTAGAGACATGATTGAGATTATTGGCTGGCGAGTGAAGGGGATGTGGTGGACGGAGCAGTTTGTGAGGCTAGTGGGTTTGAAGACACGTTCGTTAATCTTGACCACTGGTGTGAGGTGAATAAACTTTTGCCAAAGCATCTAGGTTCTCAGGTTCGACTCCACATTGACTTCCATGGCCACCTGCTCCCACAGCCTTCTCAGCATGTGTCTGGAGGACCTCATCCCCCCTTAAGGGAGGAGAATCTCTCTCCTACAAAAGCAAAATACTGCAGATGCTGGAAATCTGAAATATAAACAGAAAATGCTGCAAATGCTCAGCAGGTCTGACAGCAGCTGTGGAGAGAGAAACAGAGTTAACGTTTCATCAGAACTGGGAAGAATTAGAAATGTAATTGGTTTTAGCAAAGTTTGGAAAAAGGCCTGTGATTGGGTGAAAGGCAGATGAAAGGCAGGGCCAAAGGGACAAGTAATAAACGATGTGTCTAAAGGAGGTGTGAATGGCTCAGATGGGTGTCCTATGCAAATACAGACTAATCCTGCCCCTGACAGCGGACAGCTCCAGTTAATGAGCTATCATAAGCAAAATAGGTTGTGTTGTCTCCTTCTGTGCTGTAATTCCCATCATTCCTGGTGATTGCTGCTCTATCACAGAGAATGAAGGCACTGGAACAACCTTGGGCACTGAACTGCCAGCCCCGCAGTGGACAACATTGCTCAATGTTACACTTTATTGGCACAACTGCAATTCAGCCAATGGCTGGGTCTGGTAACATACTGAACATACAAAAATGCTCTATTTTTCAGTTTTACACTCAAAATGTGATTGATTCCTCCTTCATCCCTACAACCCTCCGCGATCTCTGTACTCCTCCAATTCTGGCCTCTTGAGCACCCCTGATTTTTATTGTTCCATCATTGTCAGCCGTGCCTTCAGCTGCCTGGGCCCTAAGCTCTGGAATTCCCTCCCTAAACCTCTCTGCCTCTCCACCTCTCTTTCCTCCTTTAAGATGCTGCTTAAAACCTACCTCTTTGACCAAGCTTTTGGTCACCTGTGCTAATATCTCCTGATGTGGCTCGGTGTCACATTTCCTCTGAAAATCGCTCCTGCAAAGCACCTTGGACGTTTTACTACATTAAAAGCGCTATATAAATCCGAATTGTTGTTGTTGTAGGTCATAACAATGTCAGCATAATGGAGAAGATTAATCCTTTACTGATGCTAGTACAATGAGGTTCCAGCAGCTCACCGATTTATTAATGTGTCTCTCAATACATGACACTGCCTGGAGGGACTCAGCTGGAGTGGATTATTTTTACAATGAACAAATGTAAAAATATCAAAGAGAAAACGCAGGGATGATAAGATGATTAGCAACCTCCAAACACAGAAACCCAAACCAAACCATCTATTATCATCTGATCTGTATCATCGATTCCATTCTGAGACTGCACATGTTTCTAGGAACGGGAGAAGGCCATTCAGCCCCTTGAGCGTGTTCTACCCCGCGATTCAATGAGATTGTGACAGATCTGTAGCTCCACCTCCACTTACTTGCCTTTTATACTACTGGCCAGAAAAAAACTATCAATCTCAGAGTTAAAATAATTAATTCAGCAAGAAGGAATTCTATCCTTTTGTTGCTGTTTTCTCAGTCACTCTTTCACTGTCCCCCCTCCAGGCTTGCATCATCAAATAACACACCAAAGAAGGTGGCCATTCTGCCCATTGCCTCTGTGCTGGCCTTTTGAAAGAGCTATCTAACTAATCCCACTTCCCTCTCTTTCCCCATAGCCCTGCAAATTTTCTATATTTATCCAATTCCCGTTTTTGCAAGTTACTATTGAAACTGCTTCCACCGCCCTTTCAGGCAGCGCGTTCCAGATCACAACAACTCACTGTGTAAAAAGAATTCTCCTTATCTCCCTGCTGTTTTTTTTGCCTACTATTCCAAATCTCTGTCCTCTGGTTACCGACCCTCCTGTCACCGGAAACAGATTCTCCTTATTTACTCTATCAAAACCCTTCATACAAATATCTCTTACATCTCCTTTTAACATTATTTGCTCTAAGGAGATCAATCTCAGCTTCTCCAGTCTCTCCACTGGATGAGACACAATTTTCTCCAATTAAGTATTAGGAGGGCCAAAGTCATTGTTTTCAGTCCCTGCTACAAACTCTTTTCCCCAGCTACTGACTCCATCCCTCTCGGTGGCAACTCTCTGAGACTGAACCAGGCTGTTTGTAACTTTGCTCTGTCTTATTTGATCCTGAGACGAGCTTCCGATCATACATCCACACCAACACTAAGACTGCCTATTTCCACCTCCGTAACATCGCCCGACTCCACCCCTGTCTCAGCTCATCTGCAGCGGAAGTCCTCATTCATGCCTTTGTTACATTTAGACTTGACTATTCCAACGCATTCCTGGATGGCCTCCCATCCTCCACAGCTCATCTGAACTTCTGCTGCCCGTATTCTCACTCGCACTAAGTCCCGTTTACCCATCACCCAGTGCTCATTGGCCATCATTAGCTCCAGGTCCAGTAATGCCTTGAATTAAAAATTCTCATTCCTCCATGGCCTTGTCCCTCCCTAGCTCTGTAAACTCCTCCAGCCCTACAACTCTGAGATTTCTGCACTCCTCCCCCTATCCTGAGACTGTGCCCCCGTGTTCTAGATTCCCCAGACAGGGGAAACAACCTCTCAGTGTCTACCCTGTCAAACCCCTTCAGAATCTTGAATGTTTCAATGAGATCACCTCTCACTCTTCTAAACTCCCGAGAGTGTGGTCCCAATTTACTCAACCTCTCATCATAGGACAACCCTCTCATCCCAGGGACCAATCTAGTCAACCTTCACTGTACTGTCTCCAATGAAAGTATATCCTTCCTTAAATATAGAGACCAAAACTACACGCAGTATTCCAGATGTGGTCTCACCACAGCCCCGTACAATTGTAGCAAGGCTTCCTTATCCCTGCACTCCAATCCTCTCAAAGGCTAACATGCCATTTGCTTTTCTAATTGCTTGATGTACAAGCATGCTAACTTTCTGCATTCCTTCGACAAGCACACCCAAGTCTCTCTAACATCAACATTTACAAGTTTCACGGCTTTTAAGAACATTTCTGCTTTTGCATTCTTACGACCAAAGTGAATAACCTTACATTTCCCCACATTATACTCCATTGTTACCCACTCACTTAACCTATCTATATCTCTTTACAGCTGTTGTTGGGTTAGGAGGTGAATGTTTGTAATGTGTAACTCTGAAAATAAATGATTATAAAAGTATGTGAAGATTGACTCCAGTTCTATCCTTCACAATTAGGCTTTCAGCAGTAGGGCGGCACAGTGGCGCAGTGGTTAGCACCGCAGCCTCACAGCTCCAGGGACCCGGGTTCGATTCCGGGTACTGCCTGTGTGGAGTTTGCAAGTTCTCCCTGTGTCTGCGTGGGTTTTCTCCGGGTGCTCCGGTTTCCTCCCACAAGCCAAAAGACTTGCAGGTTGATAGGTAAATTGGCCATTATGAATTGTCACTAATGTAGGTAGGTGGTAGGGAAATATAGGGACAGGTGGGGATGTTTGGTAGGAATATGGGATTATTGTAGGATTAGTATAAATGGGTGGTTGATGTTCGGCACAGACTCGGTGGGCCGAAGGGCCTGTTTCAGTGCTATATCTCTAATCTTAAAAAAAAATCTTAAAAAAACACATTGGACCATTTTAATACATTACAGATACTGTATAAACACACACTGTGGTAAGTGCAAACTACAAGGCTCAAGCTATTCGATCAGAAGAGACTTGTCAAACCCCTGTCCAAACCCAGCTTCACCTAAGTTGAGGGGCGAGGATCAGGAGCAACAATACTCTGCACTGATTTCAAAGCCTCACCACCCCAAGCCCAGTGAAAGGCTCCCCAGTGCAACTCAGGCTGGGATCAACAAACTTAGTCCAGAACAGGTTAAACCTGAGACTCAGCTTCCTGGGGAATAGGGCTGACTGGACAGTATTGTTATCAGCAGACACTGTGGAGAAATGACTACACTGTATTTAACAAACATTGTGCAGACTTCAATTATATGCTGAGGTAACAAGTCAAAACATTTGTCCCTCATGCTATTTCATCTGTTGTAGCCTTCATGTATTTTCTGCTAATCCGTCAAGATCACAAGCAGTAGAATAAAAGATTATAATTATCTTGGGTTTAAATTATATGGTAACATCAACATGTATTACACGATACAGCTCATTAACGGAGATTACAACATAGTCCTGACACCAGGCCAGCTCATTGCTAGTGTGACAGATATTTGTCTATCAGTGGGATCTCCAAAACCTCAATCTGTACATTTAGAGGGAACTGAGGGAGGAGGGGAAGATTTTAGAGGAAGGGACGGATGAGGGGAAGATGTTAGGAACATAGGAACAGAAGGAGGCCATTTAGCCCCTTGAGTCTGCTCTGCCATTCAATGGTGGCAAATTGGCAATGTCACTAATTTAGTAATCCAGAGGCCCAGGCTAATTCCCTGGGGATACGGGTTCAAATCCCACCATGGCAGCTGATGGAATTTAAATTCAATTAATTAATAAATTCCATTAATTAAAAAAAAAATATGGAATTAAAAGCCAGTCTCAGTAATGATGCCATGAAACTATCATCCACTGTCATAAAAACCCATTTGGTTCACCAATGTCCTTTAGAGAAGGAAATCTGTTGTCCTCACCTGGTCTGGCCTACATGTAACTCCAGACCCACAGCAATGTGACTGACTCTTAACTGCCCTCTGAACTGGCCCAGCAAGTCACTCAGTTCTCAAGGGCAATTAGGAATGGGCAACAGATGCTGGCCTTTCCAGGAATGCCCACAATATTCTTAAGAATAAAAAAATCATGACAGATCTGTGACCTACAACACCAGCTACAACACTGGCATCTATCCGGCAATGCGGAAAGTTGCCCAGGTATTTCCTGTACACAAAAAGCAGGACAAGTCCAACCTGACCAACTACTGCCACATCAGTCTACTCTCAATCATCAGTAAAGTGATGGAAGGTGTCGTCGACAATGATGTCAAGTGGCACTTGCTTAGCAATAACCTGCTCAGTGATGCTCAGTTTGGGTTCCGACAGGGCCACTCAGCTCCTGACCTCATTACAGCCTTGGGTCAAACAAGGACAAAAGAATTGAACTCAAGAGGTGAGGTGAGAGTGACTGCCCTTGACATCAAGGCAGCATTTGACCGAGTATGGCATCAAGGAGCCTAGCAAAACTGAGGTCAATGGGAATCAGGGGGAAAACCCTCCGCTGGTTGGTGTCATACCTAGCGCAAAGGAAGATGGTTGTGGTTGTGGGAGGTCAATCATCTGAGCTCCAGGACATCACTGCAGGAGTTCCTCAGGGTAGTGTCCTAGGCCCAACCATCTTCAGCTACTTCATCAATGACCTTCCTTCAATAAAAAGGTCAGAAGTGGGGATGTTCGCTGTTGATTGCACAATGTTCAGCACCATTCATGACTCCTCAGATACTGAAGCAGTCCGTGTAGAAATGCAGCAAGACCTGGACAATATCCAGGATTGGGCTGATAAGTGTCAAGTAACATTCACACCACACAAGTGCCAGACAATGACCATCTCCAACAAGAGAGAATTTAACCATCTTGGCTTGACATTCAACAGCATTACCATCGCTGAATCCCCCACTATCAACATCCTAGGGGCTACCATTGACCAGAAACTGAACTGGAGTAGCCATATAAATACTGTGGCTACAAGAGCAGGTCAGAGGCTGGGAATCCTGTGGCGAGTAACTCACCTCTTGACTCCCCAAAGCCTGTCCACCATCTACAAGGCACAAGTCAGGAGTGTGATGGAATACTCTCCACTTGCCTGGATGGGTGCAGCTCCAACAACTATCAAGATGCTTGACACCCTCCAGGACAAAGTAGCCCACTTGATCAGCATCCCATTCACCATCTTAAACATTCACTCCCTCCACCAACGACACACAGTGGCAGCTTTGTGTGCCATCTACAAGATGCACTGCAGCAACTCACCAAGGCTCCTGAGACAGCACCTTCCAAACCCACGACCTCTACCAACTAGAAGGACAAGGGCAGCAAACCCATGGGAATACCACCACCTGCAAGTTCCCCTCCAAGCCACACACCATCTTGACTTGGAAATATATCACTGTTCCTTTATTGTCGCTGGGTCAGAATCCTGGAACTCCCTTCCTAACAGCACTGTGGATGTACCTACCCCACATGGACTGCAGCAGTGCAAGAAGGCAGCTCACCACCACCTTCTCAAAGGCAATACAGATAGGCAACAATTGCTAGCCTAGCCAGTGATGCCCATATCCCATGAAAGAATAAAAAAAACTCTGTTTACAATGCACTCGTTAATGACCACTCTGAGCAACCTCTCTGTGTCCGCAAATGTAATGAGTTCTTTATGTTGTCTGATGCAACATAAATGAGATGTGTGGAGTCCAGTTTGTGAAAATCTCTAACAGGTTTATTAACAACTGAACTATTATATAGAGTACAGAGCAAGCTATTTACAGAACCTTCGTCTGGATGTTACAGTTGCAGAGTGACTATGATCATGTAGTCACAAGACTGAGGCACATTATTTCGCCACATGAATATTAAAACTTAAAATTGCAAGCCCCTGATTGGAAAGACATTTGCATAGTAAGTTCTTTCTTCTTTCCACTTTTTGGGCCAGTATTTCTTTTGAACTTGCTCTCTTTTAGCTGCAGGAAGGGTCGTTTACAAAGCTGATTTACCTATCGCCTTCAAACGTAGACTTTGTGTTTTCACCACAGCTGCCACCATTTAATGTGCTGTATATATTGTCTGATGCAACATAAATGAACTTCGTGGAATCCAGTTCATTGAAGATCTCTAATAGGTTTATTAACAGCTAAACAAGTATATACAGTACAGAGCAAACTATTTACAGAACCTTCATCTGGGTGTTACAGTTGCAGAGTGACTATGATCATGTAGTCACATGACTGCAACCTGGTACATAGAAACATAGAAAATAGGAGCAAGAGTAGGCCATTCAGCCCTTCGATCCTGCTCCGCCAGTCATTATGATCATGGCTGATCTTCCAACTCAGTAGCCTGTTCCCACTTTCGCCTCACACCCTTTGATCCCTTTTGCCCCAAGAGCTATATTTAACTCCTTCTTGAAAACATACAATGTTTTGGCCTCAACTGCTTTCTGTGGTAGCGAATTCCACAGGCTCACCACTCTCTGGGTGAAGAAATTTCTCCTCATCTCAGTCCTGAAAGGTTTACCCCGTATCCTTAGACTATGACCCCTGGTTCTGGACTCCCCCACCATCGAGAACATCCTTCCTGCATCTACCCTGTCAAGTCCTGTTAGAATTTTATAGGTTTCTATGAGATTCCCCCCTCACTCTTCTGAACTCCAGCGAATATAATCCTAACCGACTCAATCTCTCCTCATACGTCAGTCCCACCATCCCAGGAATCAGTCTGGTAAACCTTCACTGCACTCCCTCTATAGCAAGAACCTCCTTCCTCAGATAAGGAGACCAAAACTGCACACAATATTCTAGGTGTGGCCTCACCAAGGCCCTGTATAATTGCAGCAAGACATCCCTGCTCCTGTACTCAAATCCTCTCACTATGAAGGCCAACATACCATTTGCCTTTTTCACCGCCTGTTGCACCTGCATGCTTACCTTCAGTGACTGGTGTACGAGAACACCCAGGTCTCGCTGCATATTCCCCTCTCTCAGTTTATAGCCATTCAGATAATAATCTGCCTTCCTGTTTTTGCTGCCAAAGTGGATAACCTCACATTTATCCACATTATACTGCATCTGCCATGCATTTGCCCACTCACTCAACTTGTCCAAATCACCCTGAAGCCTCTCTGCATCCTCCTCACAACTCACCCTCCCACCCAGTTTTGTGTCATCTGCAAATTTGGAGATATTACATTTAGTTCCTTCATCTAAATCATTAATATATATTGTGAATAGCTTGGGTCCTAGCACCGATCCCTGCGGTACTCCACTAGTCACTGCCTGCCATTCGGAAAAAGACCCATTTATCCTTACTCTTGGTTTCCAGTCCACCAACCAATTTTCTATCCATCGCAATACACTACCCCAATCCCATGCGCTTTAATTTTACATGCTAATCTCTTATGTGGGACTTTGTCGAAAGCCTTCTGAAAGTCCAAATAAACCACATCCACTGGCTCCCCCTCATCAACTCTACTAGTTACATCCTCGAAGAATTCTTGTAGATTTGTCAAGCATGATTTCCCTTTCATAAATCCATGCTGATTCTGTCTGATTCTACCACTGTTCTCTAAGTGCTCTGCTATAAAATCTTTGATAATGGACTCTAGAAGTTTCCCCACTACTGACGTTAGGCTGACTGGTCTATAATTCCCTGCTTTCTCTCTACCTCCCTTTTTAAATAGTGGGGTTACATTAGCTACCTTCCAATCTGTAGGAACTGTTCCAGAGTCTATAGAATCTTGGAAGATGACCACCAATGCATCCACTATTTCTAGGGCCACTTCCTTAAGTACTCTGGGATGCAGACCATCATGCCCTGGGGATTTATCGGCCTTCAATCCCATCAATTTCCCTAATACCATTTCTCTACTAATACTGATTTCCTTCATTTCCTCTCTCTCACTAAGCCCTGTGTTCCCCAACATTTCTGGTATGATATTTGTTTCCTCCTTTGTGAAGACAGAACCAAAGTATGCATTTAGTTGGTCAGCCATTTCTTTGTTCCCCATAATAAATTCCCCTGTTTCTGACTGTAAGGGACCAACATTTGTCTTCACCAATCTTTTTCTGTTCACATACTTAGCTCGTGAGCATACAAAGATCTTAAAGAGACACCACTCTAAAGGCAACCAGACAACAGCAGATACTGCTTACTTTTAATACCAACTACTAGAGGTGGGGAGAGATAGAGGGATGAGGGGGAGGTGTTAGTGGAGGGACTGAATGAGGAATGAGGGGAAGTTGTAAGAGCTGTCCCTAATTGTGCTGCCAGCCTGCACGCTCCCTCCAGCAGCAACACCTGAACCCTGGGCCCAGTGAGGGACATTGTGTTGTCTGGTTGGTGTCTGTTGTTTGTTGAAATGAGGTCCATGTGTCTCTGCCCTCTGGTCACCATATGATCAACTGTACGTCTGGATCGTGAACCCCTTTAATGCTGGGAGGGAGCCACTGGGATTGGTGGAAGGAGTGGGCCAGGTACAGTCTGTATGAGAACAAAAGACCGCCGATTCTGCATCAACTCCTGCGGGAAAGTCAGGGCAGCAATACAGAGCCAGCCAGTCACACGTGGAAACTCCTGGTTCACTGATAGTACATTTACTGCACCTGTTGAAGTGTAAATAGGATAAATAGATCCTCATCATTAAAATGATTATTCCGTGTGAGTAAGCCAGTGTTCAGTTTGTCAGCTTTGAACCGACTCTTTCTCTGAACTATATCCAACTCTCTGATCCAGCAGTAACTGCCTGGAGAGAGGTTTTGCTACAAATATACCCACACATAACTCCATCACTTGTCAGCCTTCAATCAGCAAATTGACCGGTTACGCTGATTTTCAGGTTTCGTGCTTCCTTTAAACAGATTTATGAATGCTGCAGCCTGTTCTCCTTTTGAAAATAAAAATGACAAGCTTTGTACCAATCCCAAACGAAAGCCACTTGCCCATTAGTTCCACAAACCCTTGTATCAATTCCAAAGTAGTCCCATTGCCCAGCTTACACAGAAGAAAATAAGAAACAGGAACAGCAGGATGAGGCCATTCAGCCCATCCACCATTTAATACAATCATGGTTAATCTTCTACCTCAACTCCACCTTCTCGAACTATCCCCATACCCCTTAAATCCCTTAGTATCCAAACATTTATCGACCTCTGTCTTGAATATACTCACTGACTGAGCACCTGCAGCTCTCTGAGGAGGAGAATTCCAAAAAATTAACAACTGTTTGAGTGAATACATTTCTCCTCATCTCAGAGAGCCACAGTCCGAAATTGTAACCCCTCATTCTGAGAGTGTGACCTCATGTTCCAGATTCCCCAGCCAGGGGGAAACATTCTCCCAGCATCGACCCTGTCTAAACCAAAAACAATTTTATATGTTCAATGAGATCACCTGTAAGTCATCCCATAGTCCTGTATCAACCCCAAAATAATCCCACTGCCCCACTCTCTCCCCATAGCCCAGGATTAATTACAAACTAATCCCATTGCCCCATTCTCTCCCCATAGTCCTGTATCAACCCCAAACTAATCACACTGCCCCACTCTCTCCCCATAGCCCAGGATTAATTACAAACTAATCCCACTGCCCCGCTCTCTCCCCATAGTCCTGTATCAACCCCAAACTAATCACACTGCCCCATTCTCTTCCCAGAGCCCTGTATCAATTCCAAACTAGTCCCACTGCCCTACTTTCCTCCCATAGCCCTGTATCAATCCCAAACTAATCACACTGCCCCATTCTCTCCCCATAGTCCTGTATCAATCCCAAACTAATCCCACTGCCCCATTCTCTCCCCATAGTCCTGTATCAATCCCAAACTAATCCCACTGCCCCATTCTCTCCCCAGAGCCCTGTATCAATTCCAAACTAATCCCACTGCCCCGCTCTCTCCCCATAGCCCTGTATCAACCCCAAACTAATCCCACTGCCCCATTCTCTCCCCATAGTCCTGTATCAATCCCCAAACTAATCCCACTGCCCCATTCTCTCCCCATAGTCCTGTATCAATCCCCAAACTAATCCCACTGCCCCATTCTCTCCCCATAGTCCTGTATCAATCCCCAAACTAATCCCACTGTCCTGCTCTCTCCCCATAGCCCTGTATCAATCCCAAACTAATCCCACTGCCCCATTCTCTCCCCATAGTCCTGTATCAATCCCAAACTAATCCCACTGCCCCATTCTCTCCCCAGAGCCCTGTATCAATTCCAAACTAATCCCACTGCCCCGCTCTCTCCCCATAGCCCTGTATCAACCCCAAACTAATCCCACTGCCCCATTCTCTCCCCATAGTCCTGTATCAATCCCAAACTAATCCCACTGCCCCATTCTCTCCCCATAGTCCTGTATCAATCCCAAACTAATCCCACTGCCCCATTCTCTCCCCAGAGCCCTGTATCAATTCCAAACTAGTCCCACTGCCCTACTTTCCTCCCATAGCCCTGTATCAACCCCAAACTAATCACACTGCCCCATTCTCTCCCCATAGTCCTGTATCAATCCCAAACTAATCCCACTGCCCCATTCTCTCCCCAGAGCCCTGTATCAATTCCAAACTAGTCCCACTGCCCTACTTTCCTCCCATAGCCCTGTATCAACCCCAAACTAATCACACTGCCCCATTCTCTCCCCATAGTCCTGTATCAATCCCAAACTAATCCCACTGCCCCATTCTCTCCCCATAGTCCTGTATCAATCCCAAACTAATCCCACTGCCCCATTCTCTCCCCATAGTCCTGTATCAATCCCAAACTAATCACACTGCCCCATTCTCTCCCCATAGTCCTGTATCAATCCCAAACTAATCCCACTGCCCCGCTCTCTCCCCATAGCCCTGTATCAACCCCAAACTAATCACACTGCCCCATTCTCTCCCCATAGTCCTGTATCAACCCCAAACTAATCACACTGCCCCGCTCTTTCCCCAAAGACCTGTATCAATCCCAAACTAATCCCACTGCCCCATTCTCTCCCCAAAATCCTGTATCAATCCCCAAACTAATCCCACTGCCCCATTCTCTCCCCATAGTCCTGTATCAACCCCAAACTAATCCCAATGCCCCGCTCTCTCCCCATAGCCCTGTATCAATTCCAAATGAATACAACTGCCCCATTGTCTCCCCATAGCCCTGTATCAATCCCAAACTAATCCCACTGCCCCATTCTCTCCCCATAGCCCTGTATCAATCCCAAACTAATCCCACGGCCTCACTCTCTCCCCATAGCCCTGTATCAATCCCAAACTAATCCCACTGCCTCACTCTCTCCCAATAGCCCTGTATCAATCCCAAACTAATCACACTGCCTCAGTCTCTCCCCAAAGCCCTGTATCAATCCCAAACTAATCCCACTGCCCCGCTCTCTTCCCATAGCCTGTATCAATCCCCAAAATAATCCCACTGCCCCATTCTCTCCCCGTAGCCCTGTACCAATCCCAAACTAATCCCACTGCCCCGCTCTCCCCATAGCCCTGTATGAATCCCCAAACTAATCCCACTGCCCCATTCTCTCCCCATAGCCTTGTATCAATCCCAAACTAATCCCACTGCCCCATTCTCTCCCATAGCCCTGTATCAATCCCAAACTAATCCCACTGCCCCATTCTCTCCCCATAGCCCTGTATCAATCCTCAAACTAATCCCACTGCCCCATTCTCTCCACATAGCCCTGTATCAATCCCAAACTAATCCCACTGCCCCATTCTCTCCACATAGCCCTGTATCAATCCCAAACTAATCCCACTGCCCCACTCTCTCACCATAGCCCTGTATCAATCTCAAACTAATTCCACTGCCTCACTCTCTCACCATAGCCCTGTATCAATCTCAAACTAATCCCACTGCCCCACTCTCTCACCATAGCCCTGTATCAATCTCAAACTAATTCCACTGCCCCACTCTCTCACCATAGCCCTGTATCAATCTCAAACTAATCCCACTGCCCCACTCTCTCACCATAGCCCTGTATCAATCTCAAACTAATCCCAAAGCCCCATTCTCTCCCCATAGCCCTGTATCAATCCCAAACTAATCCCACTGCCCCATTCTCTCCCCATAGTCCTGTATCAATCACAAACTAGTCCCACTGCCCTACTTCCTCCCATAGCCCTGTATCAATCCCCAAACTAATCCCACTGCCCCATTCTCTCCCCATAGCCCTGTATCAATCCCAAACTAATCCCACTATCCCACTCCTTCCATAGCCCTGTATCAAATCCAAACTAATCCCACTGACCCACTCCCTCCATAGCCCTGTATCAAATCCAAACTAATCCGACTGCCCCACTCCCTCCATAGCCCTGTATCCATCCCAATCTAATCCTACTGCCCCATTCTCACCCTATAGCCCTGTATAAATCCCAAACCAATCCCACTGCCCCATTCTCTCCACAAAGCCCTGTATCAATCCCCAAACTAATCCCACTTTCCCATTCTCTCCCTATAGCCCTGTATCAATCCCAAACTAATCCCACTGCCCCGCTCTCCACAAAGCCTTGAATCAATCCCAATCTCAACCCACTGACCCATTCTCTCCCCATACTCCTGTATCAATCCCCAAACTAATCCCACTGTCCCATTTTCTCCCCGTAGCCCTGTATCAATCCCAAACTAATCCCACTGCCCCACTCTCTCCCCATAGCCCTGTATTAATCCCCAAACTAATCCCACTGCCCCATTCTCTCCCCGTAGCCCTGCATCAACCCCAAACTAATCCCACTGCCCCACTCTCACCCGATAGCCCTGTATCAATCCCAAACTAATCCCACTGCCCCATTCTCACCCCATAGCCCTGTATCAATCCCAAACTAATCCCACTGCCCCGCTCTCTCCCCATAGCCCTGTATCAATCCCAAACTAATCCCACTGCCCCATTCTCTCCCCATAGCCCTGTATCCATCCCAATCTAATCCTACTGCCCCATTCTCACCCCATAGCCCTGTATTAATCCCAAACTAATCCCACTGCCCCATTCTCTCCACATAGCCCTGTAATAATCCCAATCTAATCCCATTGCCCCATTCTCTCCACATAGCCCTGTATCAACCCCAAACTAATCCCACTGCCCAATTCTCTCCCCATAGCCCTGTATTAATCCCCAAACTAATCCCACTGTCCCATTCTCTCCCCATAGTCCTGTATCAATCCCAAACTAATCCCACTGCCCCGCTCTCTCCCCATAGCCCTGTGTCAATCCCCAAACTAATCCCACTATCCCATTTTCTCCCCGTAGCCCTGTATCAATCCTCAAACTAATCCCACTGCCCCATTCTCTCCACATAGCCCTGTATCAATCCCAAACTAATCCCACTGCCCCACTCTCTCACCATAGCCCTGTATCAATCTCAAACTAATTCCACTGCCCCACTCTCTCACCATAGCCCTGTATCAATCTCAAACTAATCCCACTGCCCCACTCTCTCACCATAGCCCTGTATCAATCTCAAACTAATCCCACTGCCCCACTCTCTCACCATAGCCCTGTATCAATCTCAAACTAATCCCAAAGCCCCATTCTCTCCCCATAGCCCTGTATCAATCCCAAACTAATCCCACTGCCCCATTCTCTCCCCATAGTCCTGTATCAATCACAAACTAGTCCCACTGCCCTACTTCCTCCCATAGCCCTGTATCAATCCCCAAACTAATCCCACTGCCCCATTCTCTCCCCATAGCCCTGTATCAATCCCAAACTAATCCCACTATCCCACTCCTTCCATAGCCCTGTATCAAATCCAAACTAATCCCACTGCCCCACTCCCTCCATAGCCCTGTATCAAATCCAAACTAATCCGACTGCCCCACTCCCTCCATAGCCCTGTATCCATCCCAATCTAATCCTACTGCCCCATTCTCACCCTATAGCCCTGTATAAATCCCAAACCAATCCCACTGCCCCATTCTCTCCACAAAGCCCTGTATCAATCCCCAAACTAATCCCACTTTCCCATTCTCTCCCGATAGCCCTGTATCAATCCCAAACTAATCCCACTGCCCCGCTCTCCACAAAGCCTTGAATCAATCCCAATCTCAACCCACTGACCCATTCTCTCCCCATACTCCTGTATCAATCCCCAAACTAATCCCACTGTCCCATTTTCTCCCCGTAGCCCTGTATCAATCCCAAACTAATCCCACTGCCCCACTCTCTCCCCATAGCCCTGTATTAATCCCCAAACTAATCCCACTGCCCCATTCTCTCCCCGTAGCCCTGTATCAATCCCAAACTAATCCCACTGCCCCGCTCTCTCCCCATTGCCCTGTATCAATCCCCAAACTAGTCCCAGTGCCCCGCTCTCTCCCCATAGCCCTGTATCATTCCCAAACTAATCCCACTGCCCCGCTGTCTCCCCATAGCCCTGTATCAATCCCCAAACTAATCCCACTGCCCCATTCTCTCCCCATAGCTCTGTATCAATCCCAAACTAGTCCCACTGCCCCGCTCTCTCCCCATAGCCCTGTATCAATCCCCAAACTAATCCCACTGCCCCGCTCTCCCCATAGCCTTGTATCAATCCCAAACTAATCCCACTGCCCCATTCTCTCCCCATAGTCCTCTATCAATCCCAAACTAATCCCACTGCCCCGCTCTCTCCCCATAGCCCTGTATCAATCCCCAAACTAATCCCACTTCCCCATTCTCTCCCCATAGCCCTGTATCAATCCCAAACTAATCCCACTGCCCCGCTCTCTCCCCATAGCCCTGTGTCAATCCCCAAACTAATCCCACTGTCCCATTTTCTCCCCGTAGCCCTGTATCAATTCCAAACTAATCCCACTGCCCCACTCTCTCCCCATAGCCCTGTATTAATCCCCAAACTAATCCCACTGCCCCATTCTCTCCCCGTAGCCCTGCATCAACCCCAAACTAATCCCACTGCCCCACTCTCACCCGATAGCCCTGTATCAATCCCAAACTAATCCCACTGCCCCATTCTCACCCCATAGCCCTGTATCAATCCCAAACTAATCCCACTGCCACTCTCACCCCATAGCCCTGTATCAATCCCAAACTAATCCCACTGCCCCATTCTCTCCCCATAGCCCTGTATCCATCCCAATCTAATCCTACTGCCCCATTCTCACCCCATAGCCCTGTATTAATCCCAAACTAATCCCACTGCCCCATTCTCTCCACATAGCCCTGTAATAATCCCAATCTAATCCCATTGCCCCATTCTCTCCACATAGCCCTGTATCAACCCCAAACTAATCCCACTGCCCAATTCTCTCCCCATAGCCCTGTATTAATCCCCAAACTAATCCCACTGTCCCATTCTCTCCCCATAGTCCTGTATCAATCCCAAACTAATCCCACTGCCCCGCTCTCTCCCCATAGCCCTGTGTCAATCCCCAAACTAATCCCACTATCCCATTTTCTCCCCGTAGCCCTGTATCAATCCCAAACTAATCCCACTGCCCCACTCTCTCCCCATAGCCCTGTATTAATCCCCAAACTAATCCCACTGCCCCATTCTCTCCCCGTAGCCCTGTATCAATCCCAAACTAATCCCACTGCCCCGCTCTCTCCCCATTGCCCTGTATCAATCCCCAAACTAGTCCCAGTGCCCCGCTCTCTCCCCATAGCCCTGTATCATTCCCAAACTAATCCCACTGCCCCGCTGTCTCCCCATAGCCCTGTATCAATCCCCAAACTAATCCCACTGCCCCATTCTCTCCCCATAGCTCTGTATCAATCCCAAACTAGTCCCACTGCCCCGCTCTCTCCCCATAGCCCTGTATCAATCCCCAAACTAATCCCACTGCCCCGCTCTCCCCATAGCCTTGTATCAATCCCAAACTAATCCCACTGCCCCATTCTCTCCCCATAGTCCTCTATCAATCCCAAACTAATCCCACTGCCCCGCTCTCTCCCCATAGCCCTGTATCAATCCCCAAACTAATCCCACTTCCCCATTCTCTCCCCATAGCCCTGTATCAATCCCAAACTAATCCCACTGCCCGGCTCTCTCCCCATAGCCCTGTGTCAATCCCCAAACTAATCCCACTGTCCCATTTTCTCCCCGTAGCCCTGTATCAATCCCAAACTAATCCCACTGCCCCACTCTCTCCCCATAGCCCTGTATTAATCCCCAAACTAATCCCACTGCCCCATTCTCTCCCCGTAGCCCTGCATCAACCCCAAACTAATCCCACTGCCCCACTCTCACCCGATAGCCCTGTATCAATCCTAAACTAATCCCACTGCCCCATTCTCACCCCATAGCTCTGTATCAATCCCAAACTAATCCCACTGCCACTCTCACCCCATAGCCCTGTATCAATCCCAAACTAATCCCACTGCCCCATTCTCTCCCCATAGCCCTGTATCCATCCCAATCTAATCCTACTGCCCCATTCTCACCCCATAGCCCTGTATTAATCCCAAACTAATCCCACTGCCCCATTCTCTCCACATAGCCCTGTAATAATCCCAATCTAATCCCATTGCCCCATTCTCTCCACATAGCCCTGTATCAACCCCAAACTAATCCCACTGCCCAATTCTCTCCCCATAGCCCTGTATTAATCCCCAAACTAATCCCACTGTCCCATTCTCTCCCCATAGTCCTGTATCAATCCCAAACTAATCCCACTGCCCCGCTCTCTCCCCATAGCCCTGTGTCAATCCCCAAACTAATCCCACTATCCCATTTTCTCCCCGTAGCCCTGTATCAATCCCAAACTAATCCCACTGCCCCACTCTCTCCCCATAGCCCTGTATTAATCCCCAAACTAATCCCACTGCCCCATTCTCTCCCCGTAGCTCTGTATCAATCCCAAACTAATCCCACTGCCCCGCTCTCTCCCCATTGCCCTGTTTCAATCCCAAACAAATCCCACTGCCCCATTCTCTCCCCATAGCCCTGTATCAATCCCCAAACTAGTCCCACTGCCCCGCTCTCTCCCCATAGCCCTGTATCATTCCCAAACTAATCCCACTGCCCCGCTCTCTCCCCATAGCCCTGTATCAATCCCCAAACTAATCCCACTGCCCCATTCTCTCCCCATAGCTCTGTATCAATCCCAAACTAGTCCCACTGCCCCGCTCTCTCCCCATAGCCCTGTATCAATCCCCAAACTAATCCCACTGCCCCGCTCTCCCCATAGCCTTGTATCAATCCCAAACTAATCCCACTGTCCCATTTTCTCCCCGTAGCCCTGTATCAATCCCAAACTAATCCCACTGCCCCACTCTCTCCCCATAGCCCTTATTAATCCCCAAACTAATCCCACTGCCCCATTCTCTCCCCGTAGCCCTGTATCAATCCCAAACAAATCCCACTGCCCCATTCTCTCCCCATAGCCCTGTATCAATCCCCAAACTACTCCCACTGCCCAACTCTCTCCACATAGTCCTGTATCAACCCCAAACTAATCCCACTGCCCCACTGTCTTCCCACAGCCCTGTATCAATCCCAAACTAATCACACAATCCCACTCCCTCCATAGCCCTGTATCAAATCCAAACTAATCCCACTGCCCCGCTCTCCCCAAAGCCTTGTATCAATCCCAAACTAATTCCACTGCCCCTCTCTCCCGAAAGCCCTGCATCAATCCCAAACTAATCCCGTTGCCCCGCTCTCCCCATAGCCTTGTATCAATCCCAAACTAATCCCACTGCCCCATTCTCTCCGCATAGCTCTGTATCAATCCCAAACTAATCCCACTGCCCCATTCTCCACATAGCCCTGTATCAATCCAAAACTAATCCCACTGCCACACTCTCTCCCCATAGCCCTTTATCAATCCCAAACTAATCCCAAAGCCCCGCTCTCTACCCATAGCTTTACATCAATCCCAAACTAATCCCACTGCCTCACACTCTCCCCATAGCCCTGTATCAATCCTCAAACTAAGCCCACTGCCCCACTCTCTCCCCATAGCCCTGGATGAATCCCAAACTAATCGCACTGCCCCATTCTCTCCCCATAGCCCTGTATCAATCCCCAAACTAATCGCACTGCCCCATTCTCTCCCCATAGCCCTGAACCAATCCAAATCTAATCCCACTGCCCTGCTCTCTCCCCATAGCCCTCTATCAATCCCAAACTAATCCCACTGCCCCATTCTCTCCCCATAGCCCTCTATCAATCCCCAAACTAATCCCACTGCCCCACTCTCTCCCTATAGCCCTGTATCAATCTCAAACTAATCCCACTACCTCACTCTCTCCCCATAGCCCTGTATCAATCTCAAACTAATCCCACTGCCCCACTCTCTCCCCATAGCCCTGTATCAATCCCCAAACTAATCCCACTGCCCCATTCTCTCCCCATAGCCCTGTATCAGTCCCAAACTAATCCCACTGCCCCAGTCTCTCCCCATCGCCCTGTATCAATCCTAAACTAATCCCACTGCCCCATTCTCTCCCCATAGCCCTGTATCAATCCCAAACTAATTCACTGCCCCACTTTCTCCCCATAGCCCTGTATCAATCCCAAACTAATCCCACTGCCCCACTCTCTCCCCATAGCCCTGTATCAATCCCAAACTAATCCCACTGCCCCATTCTCTCCCCATAGCCCTGTATCAATCCCAAACTAATTCACTGCCCCACTCTCTCCCCATAGCCCTGTATCAATCCCAAACTAATCCCACTGCCCCACTCTCTCCCCATAGCCCTGTATCAGTCTCCAAACTAATCCCACTGCCCCATTCTCTCCCCATAGCCCTGTATCAATCCCAAACTAATCACACTGCCCCATTCTCTCCCCTTAGCCCTGTATCAATCCCAAACTAATTCTCTGCCCCACTCTCTCCCCATAGCCCTGTATCAATCCCAAACTAATTCACTGCCCCACTGTCTCCCCATAGCCCTGTATCAATCTCAAACTAATCCCACTGCCCCACTCTTTCCCCCGAGCCCTGTATCAATCCCAAACTAATCCCACTGCCCCTTTCTCTCCCCATAGCCCTGTACCAATCCCAAACTAATCCCACTGCCCCTTTCTCTCCCCATAGCCCTGTACCAATCCCAAACTAATCCCACTGCCCCGCTCTTTCCCCGTAGTCATGTACAGCACTAGACACACAAATCGTTCCCTTGTTTTCTTGCCTCTTGTGGCCTCAGGTGAAGCCAATTGTAACATTCCTACTCCTACCCCAGGAGTGACTTCAGGACATCTGGATCATGAAGGGGAAAATCAGCATTCACTGCCCCTCCAAACTCCAACCAACTCTCCCTCCTGAACGTGCACGGGTACAACCACCAAGTGAGGACAGGATTTTGATGCCCAACAAGATGTGAGCACTCACTCTCTGTGTTGTGACTCAGTGGGTGACTCTCTTGCCTCCGAGACAGAAGGTCGTGGGTTTAAATCCCACTCCAGGGACTTGAGCACAAAATCTCAGCTGACACTCCATTGCGGTACTGAGGGTGAACTACATTGTCAGAGGGTCAGTACTGATGGAGTGCTGCACTGTCAGAGGGTCAGTACTGATGGAGTGCTGCACTGTCAGAGGGTCAGTACTGAGGGAGTGCTGCACAGTCAGAGGGTCAGTACTGAGGGTGAACTACATTGTCAGAGGGTCAGTACTGATGGAGTGCTGCACTGTCAGAGGGTCAGTACTGAGGGAGTGCTGCACTGTCGGAGGGTCCATACTGAGGGAGTGCTGCACTGTCAGAGGGTCAGTACTGAGGGAGTGCTGCACTGTCAGAGGGTCAGTACTGAGGGAGAACTACTTTGTCAGAGGGTCAGTTCTGAGGGAGTGCTGCACTGTCAGAGGGTCAGTACTGAGGGAGAACTACATTGTCAGAGGGTCAGTACTGAGGGAGTGCTGCACTGACAGAGGGTCAGTACTGAGGGAGTGCTGCACTGTCGGAGGGTCCATACTGAGGGAGTGCTGCACTGTCAGAGGGTCAGTACTGAGGGAGTGCTGCACTGTCAGAGGGTCAGTACTGAGGGAGAACTACTTTCTCAGAGGGTCAGTTCTGAGGGAGTGCTGCACTGTCAGAGGGTCAGTACTGAGGGAGAACTACATTGTCAGAGGGTCAGTACTGAGGGAGTGCTGCACTGACAGAGGGTCAGTACTGAGGGAGTGCAGCACTGTCAGAGGGTCAGTACTGAGGGAGTGCTGCACTGTCAGAGGGTCAACACTGAGGGAGTGCTGCACTGTCAGAGGGTCAGTACTGAGGGAGTGCTGCACTGTCAGAGGGTCATCACTGATGGAGTGCTGCACTGTCAGAGGGTCATCACTGAGGGAGTGCTGCACTGTCGGAGGGTCAGTAGTGAGGGAGAACTACATTGTCAGAGGGTCAGTACTGAGGGAGTGCTGCACTGTCAGAGGGTCAGTACTGAGGGAGTGCTGCACTATCAGAGGGTCAGTACTGAGAGAGAACTCCATTGTCAGAGGGTCAGTACTGAGGGAGTGCTGCACTGTCAGAGGGTCAGTACTGAGGGAGGGCTGCACCGTCAGAGGGTCAGTACTGAGGGAGTGCTGCACTGTCAGAGGGTCAGTACTGAGGGACTGCTGCACTGTCAGAGGGTCAGTACTGAGGGAGGGCTGCACTGTCAGAGGGTCAGTACTGAGGGAGTAATGCACTGTCGGAGGGTCAGTATTGAGGTAGCAATGCACTGTCGGAGGGTCAGTACTGAGGGAGTGCTGCACTGTCAGATGGTCATTACTGAGGGAGTACTGCACTTCGGAGTGTCAGTACTGAGGGAGTGCTGCACTGTCAGAGGGTCAGTATTGAGGGGGAACTACATTGTCAGATGGTCATTACTGAGGGAGTGCTGCACTGTCAGAGGGTCAGTACTGAGGGAGTGCTGCACTGTCAGAGGGTCAGTACTGAGGGAGTGCAGCACTGTCGGAGGGTCAGTACTGAGGGAGTGCTGCACTGTCAGAGGGTCAGTACTGAGGGAGTGCTGCACTGTCGGAGGGTCAGTACTGAGGGAGTGCTGCACTGTCAGAGGGTCAGTACTGAGGGAGTGCTGCACTGTCGGAGGGTCAGTACTGAGGGAGTGCAGCACTGTCGGAGGGTCAGTACTGAGGGAGTGCTGCACTGTCAGAGGGTCAGTACTGAGGGAGTGCTGCACTGTCGGAGGGTCAGTACTGAGGGAGTGCTGCACTGTCAGAGGGTCAATACTGAGGGAGTGCTGCACTGTCAGAGGGTCAGTACTGAGGGAGTGCTGCACTGTCAGAGGGTCAGTACTGAGGGAGTGCAGCACTGTCGGAGGGTCAGTACTGAGGGAGTGCTGCACTGTTGGAGGGTCAGTACTGAGGGAGTGCTGCACTGTCGGAGGGTCAGTACTGAGGGAGTGCTGCACTGTCAGAGGGTCAATACTGAGGGAGTGCAGCACTGTCAGAGGGTCAGTACTGAGGGAGTGCTGCACTGTCGGAGGGTCAGTACTGAGGGAGTGCTGCACTGTCAGAGGGTCAGTACTGAGGGAGCGCCGCACTGTCGGAGTGTCAGTACTGAGGGAGTGCTGCACTGTCGGAGGGTCAGTACTGAGGGAGTGCTGCACTGTCAGATGGTCAGTACTGAGAGAGTACTGCGCTTCGGAGGGTCAATACTGAGGGAGTGCTGCACTGTCTGAGGGGCTGTAGTGAGGGAGCGCCGCACTGTCGGAGGGTCAGTACTGAGGAAGTAATGCACTGTCAGAGTCTCAGTACTGAGGGAGTGCTGCACTGTCAGAGGGTCAGTACTGAGGGAGAACTACATTGTCAGAGGGTCAGTACTGAGGAAGTAATGCACTGTCAGAGTCTCAGTACTGAGGGAGCAATGCACTGTCGGAGGGTCAGTACTGAGGGAGCAATGCACTGTCAGATGGTCAGTACTGAGGGAGTGCTGCACTGTCAGAGGGTCAATACTTAGGGAGTGCTGCACTGTCAGAGGGTCAGTACTGAGGGAGTGCTGCACTGTCAGAGGGTCAGTACTGAGGGAGTGCTGCACTGTCGGAGGGTCAGTACTTAGGGAGTGCTGCACTGTCAGAGGGTCAGTACTGAGGGAGTGCTGCACTGTCAGAGGGTCAGTACTGAGGGAGTGCTGCACTGTCAGAGGGTCAGTACTGAGGGAGTGCTGCACTGTCGGAGGGTCAGTACTGAGGGAGTGCTGCACTGTCAGAGGGTCAGTACTGAGGGAGTTCTGCACTGTCGGAGGGTCCGTACTGAGGGAGTGCTGCACTGTCAGATGGTCATTACTGAGGGAGTGCTGCACTGTCAGATGGTCATTACTGAGGGAGTGCTGCACTGTCGGAGGGTCAGTACTGAGGGAGTGCTGCACTGTCGGAGGGTCAGTACTGAGGGAGTGCTGCACTGTCAGATGGTCATTACTGAGGGAGTGCTGCACTGTCAGATGGTCAGTAGTGAGAGAGTGCTGCACTTCGGAGGGTCAGTACTGAGGGAGTGCTGCACTGTCAGAGGGTCAGTACTGAGGGAGTGCTGCACTGTCAGAGGGTCAGTACTGAGGGAGTGCTGCACTGTCAGATGGTCATTACTGAGGGAGTGCTGCACTGTCAGATGGTCAGTACTGAGAGAGTACTGCACTTCGGAGGGTCAATACTGAGGGATTGCTGCACTGTCTGAGGGGCTGTAGTGAGGGAGCGCCGCACTGTCGGAGGGTCAGTACTGAGGTAGTACTGCACTGTCAGAGGGTCAGTACTGAGGGAGTGCTGCACTGTCGGAGGGTCAGTACTGAGGAAGTACTGCACTGTCAGAGGGTCAGTACTGAGGGAGCGCTGCACTGTCAGAGGGTCAGTACTGAGGGAGTACTGCACTGTCAGAGGGTCAGTACTGAGGGAGTGCTGCAGTGTCGGAGGGTCAGTACTGAGGAAGTACTGCACTGTCTGAGGGGCTGTAGTGAGGGAGCGCCGCACTGTCAGAGGGTCAGTACTGAGGGAGTGCTGCACTGTCGGAGGGTCAGTACTGAGGAAGTACTGCACTGTCAGAGGGTCAGTACTGAGGGAGTACTGCACTGTCAGAGGGTCAGTACTGAGGAAGTACTGCACTGTCAGAGGGTCAGTACCTTGGTCTGTCTTAAACCTGCTTGTTTTCCAATGTAGAGAGCCGTCGACAACCGAGTGTTGTACACTAGCACATTCCAAGGTCCATGACTACGTGCTGAGGGACGCACTAAAGCTTGGGGCAGCCGCAGCAAAGGCTTAATGGGGACCAGCTTCTGTGTAAGGCCATAGCATACTGAGGGGCTGGAAACTGTGTAAACCTCCTCGGGCTGTATGCACCAGAGAATGTAACAGTACATTGTAAATATAACCCAGAATGGCAGGTGTAGTGAGGCACCTGGTGTACTGTGTTGAAAGAAACTGATCTGTATTGCACTTTATGTAATGTTCAATTTGAACTGTTATTTAACGTACCTTTACAAATTTTATGAATAAAGGATATTTTTGGAAAAAAAACTTCCTAGAAAGGCTGACCGCAGATGGTAAATTCAAAGTGACTTGACTGTAATAGAGCGATTAAAATCGGGGATGCTCAAAAGAGAATTAGAGGAGTGCAGAGATCTCGGAGGGTTGTGGGTCTGGAGGAGATTACAGAGATAGGGAGGGGGATGAGGAGGTCAGAGAGGGATTGAAAACAAGGATGAGAATTTTAAAATCAAGACATTCCTTCACCAGGGGTTAATGTAGATCAGCGAACACAGAGGTGATAGAGGAACGGGACTTACATACAAACGTACGGATTAGGAGCAGGAGTAGGCCCCTCGGCCCCTCGAGCCTGCTCCACCATTCAATAAGTTCATGGCTGAACTGATTATTCCACGTTACCACCTACCCCCGATAACCTTTCACCCCCTTGCTTATCAAGAATCTATCTACCTCTGCCTTAAAAATATTCAAAGACTCTGCTTCCACCGCCTTCTGAGGATGAGAATTCCAAAGACTCACGATCCTCTTAGAGAAAGAATGTCTCCTCATCTCTGTCTTAAATGGGCGACCCCTTATTTTTAAACAGTGACCCCTAGTTCTAGATTCTCCCACAAGGGGAAACATCCTTTCCACATGCACCCTGTCAAGACCCCTCAGGATCTTCAATCAAGTCACCCCTTACTCTTCTAAACTCCAGCAGATACAAGCCTAGCCTGTCCAATCTTTCCTTATAAGACAATCCACCCATCCCAGGTATTAGTCTAGTGCAAGACTTAGACTTAGTGCAATTTATGACAAGGGCAGCAGAGATTTGGATCAACTGAAGATTATAAAGGATTGAAGAAAAGAGGTTGTCCAGGAGAGCATTGGAATGGTCAAGTCTGGAGGTAACAAAGGTATGGATGACGGTTTCAGCAGCAGATGAGCTGAGACAGGGGTGAAGTCAGGCAATGGTACGGAGGTGGAAATAGGCGGTCTTAGAGATGTGTACATTAACATTAGCGGTGCTGTACAAATATAAGTTGTTGTTGTACACATAGGCCGACCACTTGTTTCGTGCGCGATCTTTAGATGTCTCTTTTCCTGCCTTTACCAATACTGTGGGAGGTGCATTTCTGGCACAGAATGAGTCCATGTAGCCTGCCCACCATGTTGGATGCTTGGGGTGGAAGAACTGGGAATTTCTCAGCTTCAGTCCTGACGCCTAAGCGAACGTCACAGGAGAGTAGTCAATAAATTCTGAACAAAAATAATTTTCCTGATTAATACTTGTCCTAAATTCAGGATCTTCAAATCCCCAATTCCTTTGATTCACTTCCTGCTTGCAGTTGCCCAGCAACCCTAGTGCCCTTAGCAACCGGTGCAAACAAAAATAGGAGCTCCAGAGGATTCAACAGAAAACAGAGTAGGAAGCAAACGGCAGCAACAGTCCAAACAATCGCAGGGCTGGGATCACAGTGACAGGAGCTGGGAAACAGAGTCAGGTCCAGGTCAGTGCAGCTGCTTACAGCCCCTCCCTGTTCAGCTCCCTCCCCAACATTCCCAATCCCAGTGGTGCATGAGTTGCAAAGGGGCCTGGACCCACACCAGTGAAACAAGGTTTCTGCAAAGGTCACACATGAGATCCTTCAGAATGAGAGTGTCTGACCCATAACTCTCCCTCCACTATCCACTCCCATCCCCATCAACCCTCTCACCATCTCTCTACCACTCTACCCCATGCCCCTCACCCTCCACCCCCTCTTCACCCACTGCAACACCACCCCCCTCCCACACCTCAATCCATAAAACCCCTACCCGTCCCCGGAACTCCCATCCTCCTGATCTGCCCCTCCCACTCCACATTCCACCTCCACCCCCCCGGCATGTTTCGGTTAGATTAAAGATACAATAATAAATGTGTCATCCGTGGCTCAGTGCATCGTTCTCTCACTTCTCAGTCTGTAGCTTATGGATTCATGTCCCATTCCCGAGTACACAATCCAGGCTGACACACCCAGTGTAGGTACTGAGCAGGATCAGCAACATGAGTGTACACAGACACCAGTGTCATTGGGAAAAATATTTTGAAGTCCGTGACTGGTATTTCCAGTGGTTCCGGAACCTCCCGGACAGTTTCCCGTTACTGAGAGGGTGAACAGTTGTTCCGGAACCTCCCGGATAGTTTCCCATTACTGAGAGGGTGAACAGTGGTTCCGGAACCCGCCGGATATCTTCGGGTTTTTCCGATGGGTTCCAATTTTGTTTTTTAAAGCCTGCTGGAAAACCACAAATCTTTCCAAAGTTCGGGAACCACTGTTCCCACTCTCAGTAATGGTCAGAGAGGGCGAGGGACAGAGAGAGAGAGAGATGGGGGAACTTAGGGGATGGGCGAGAGAGAAAAAGGTGGAGACAGTGGGGTACAGAAAGAAAGGGGGAATGAGGAGATGGAGATATAGGGGGGAGACAGAGAGGGAGCACAGAGAGAGGGGGGAACAGAGAGAGCGAGGGGACAGAGAGAGAGGGGAAAGAGAGAGAGAAAAGGGAGACAGAGAGTGAGGGGACAGATAGAGGGGAGTCAGAGAAAGAGAGGGGGACAGAGAGAGGGGTGATGATACACAGAGGAGGGTCGACACAGAAGAGTAAACAGAGGGAGGCGGGAACAAAGTGGGGGAACACAGAGAAGGAGGCAGAGAGAGACAGACAGAGTGAGAGGAGGGAGAGAGAGTGATCAAGATCACTCATGACAGATGGACATCTATCTAGAATATTCTGCATCACTACAAAACCGTACAAACATTGACAACTTATGCAAGCAAAAATATGTCAGGTATCTCACGAAATCAGTTTCCAACACAGTGACGCGAATGTAAATCAATAAATTAGTTTTCTCATTTAAAGCCTCTTCATAAAAATGTACATTTTTTGTTGCTTTGATTAATAGTGAGATAATAGTTCCTGGTTACAGGGTTTTCAGACGTGATAGGGAGGGGGATAAGAAAGGAGGGGGAGTGACAATTTTGGTCAAGGAAACTATCACAGCTGTGAGGAGGGATGATATTTTGGAAGGTTCAACAAATGAGGCCATACGGATTGAGCTAAGGAACAAAAAAGGAGCAATCACACTGCTGGGAGTGTACTATAGACCCCCAAACAGTCAGAGGGAGATAGAAGAGCAGATATGTAGGCAAATCTCTGAGAAGTGCAAGAACAATCGGGCAGTAATAGTAGGGGATTTTAATTACCCCAATATTAACTGGAAAAGTCTTAGTGTGAAAGGAATTGAGGGAACAGAATTCTTGAGGTGCACGCAGGAGAACATTTTTGCCCAGTATGTAGCAAGTCCAACAAGAGAGGGTGCAGTTTTCAACTTAGTTTTAAGAAATGAAGATGGGCAGGTGGAAGGTGTGGCAATGGGAGAGCATTTTGGTGGTAGTGATCATAATTCAGTCAGTTTGGCGGCACAGTGGCGCAGTGGTTAGCACCGCAGCCTCACAGCTCCAGGGACCCGGGTTCGATTCTGGGTACTGCCTGTGTGGAGTTTGCAAGTTCTCCCTGTGTCTGCGTGGGTTTTCTCCGGGTGCTCCGGTTTCCTCCCACAAGCCAAAAGACTTGCAGGTTGGTAGGTAAATTGGCCAGTATAAATTGTCACTAGTATAGGTAGGTGGTAGGGGAATTGTGGGGATGTGTTAAGAATATGGGATTAATGTAGGATTAGTATAAATGGGTGGTTGATGGTCGGCACAGACTCGGTGGGCCGAAGGGCCTGTTTCAGTGCTGTATCTCTAATCTAATCTTTAACATCATTATGGAAAAGGACAGAGATAGAACAGGAGTTAGAGTTCTCAATTGGGGCAAGGCCAATTTTACTAAATTGAGGAGTGATTTAGTGAAAGTGGACTGGAAACAGCTACTTGAAGGTAGCTTCACTGTCAGAACAGTGGGAGGCTTTTAAAGGGGAGATTCAAGGGGTTCAGAGTAAACATGTTCCCACAAAGAAAAAGGATGAGGCGGCCAAATCTAGATCCCCACGGATTTCAAGTATCCTATAGGGTAAGATAAGGCAGAAAAGGAAAGCTTTTTTTCATGTTTGTGCTTTGGACCAGGACTGTTCATTTTTCTGTCAATTAACTCACTCTCTGTACTAACGCTTTGTCTTTCAGCACACCATTAACACATCGTTTGCCTTTACTCCATGACCTTCTGGTCAGTTATTCTCTGTGACCTTGTCCTATCATCACCTCCCCTTTTGTTATCTCTTGCCCCATCCCTGCTTTATTTGCTTAAAACCTATTACATTTCTAACCTTTGCCAGTTCTGATGAAGGGTCACTGACCTGAAACGTTAACTCTGCTTCTCTCACCACAGATGCTGCCAGACCTGCTGAGTATTTCCAGCATTTCTTGTTTTTATTTCAGATTTCCAGCATCTGCAGTGTTTTGCTTTTATTATTATGTCCGACACTGAGAACTCAATACTTCGGAAAGCCAAGAGGAGTATAGAAAGTGGAGGGTGAAATCAAAAAGGAGATTAGGAAAGCAAAGAGAGGGCATGAAAGAATATTGGCAAGCAAAATCAAGGTGAACCCAAAGATGTTTTATCAATACATTAAGAGGAAGGGGATAACTAAGGAGAGAGTAGGGCCCATAAAAGACCAAAAATGTAATTATGTGTTGGTATGGTTCTTAATGAATACTTTGCATCTGTCTTCACAAAAGAGGGGGATGATGCAGATATTGTAGTTAAGGAGGAGGAGTGTGAAGTATTGGAGGTGATAAGCATAGGGAGAGAGGAAGCATTAATGGGATTAGCATCCTTGAAAGTTGATAAATCACCAGGGCCAGATGAAATGTATCCTGGGCTGTTAAAAGAAGCAAGAGAGGAAATAGCAGAGGGTCTGAGCATAATTTTCCAGTCCTCACTGGATGCAGGTGTGGTGCCGGAGGATTGGAGAATTGCTAAAGTTGTACCTCTGTTTGTAAAGGGAGCAAATGATAGACCAAATAATTACAGGTCAATCTGTCTAACCTCAGTAATGGGCAAATTATTGGAATCTATTCTGAGAGACAGGATAAACTGTCACTTAGAAAGGCTCAGGTTAATCAAGGATAGTCAGCATGGATTTGTGAAGGGAAGATCTTGTTTGACCATAATAAAAACAAGTAATGCTGGAAATACTCAGCAGGTCTGGCAGCATCTGTGGAGAGAGAAGCAGAGTTAATGTTTCAGGTCAGTGATCCTTCTTCAGAATTGGCAAATATTAGAAATGTAAAAGGTTATAAGCAAGTAAAGTGGGGGTGGGGCAAGAGATAACAAAGGAGAAGGTGTAGATAGGACAAAGTCACAGAATAGCTGACCAGAAGGTCTTGGAGCAAAGGCAAACAATATGTTAATGGTGTGTTGAAAGAGAAAGCATTAGTACAGATAGGGTGTTAACGGACTGAAAATTGAACAGCCGCAAGCACAAACATGAAAAAAACAGTGGGTAAGCAAACTGAACAAACTAAGATGAAATAAAATAAAATAAAAACAAAAAAAAATTTTTTAAAGGAAAAAGAAAAAAATAACTAAAAATACAAGTAAAATGGGGGGCCCGTCATGCTCTGAAATTATTGAACTCAATGTTCAGTCCGGCAGGCTGTAGTGTGCCTAATCGGTAAATGAGATGCTGTTCCTCGAGCTTACGTTGATGTTCACTGGAACACTGCAGCAATCCCAGGACACAGATGTGAGCATGAGAGCAGGGGGGAGTGTTGAAATGGCAAGCAACCGGAAGCTCGGGGTCCTGCTTGCAGACTGAGCAGAGGTGTTCCGCAAAGTGGTCACCCAGTCTGTGTTTGGTCTTCCCAATGTAGAGGAGACCACATTGTGAGCAGCAAATACAGTATACTACATTGAAAGAAGTACAAGTAAATCGCTGCTTCACCTGAAAGGAGCGTTTGGGGCCTGGGATAGTGAGGAGAGAGGAGGTAAATGGGCAGGTATTACACCTTCTGTGATTGCATGGGAAGGTGCCATGGGAAGGGGACGAGGTGATGGGGGTAATGGAGGAATGGACCAGGGTGTCGCGGAGGGAACGGTCCCTTCAGAATGCTGATAGGGGAAGGGAGGGCAAGATGTGTTTAGTAGTGGCATCACGCTGGAGGTGGCGGAAATGGTGGAGGATGATCCTTTGGATATGGAGGCTGATGGGGTGGAAAGTGAGGACAAGGGGAACCCTGTCATGGTTCTGGGAGGGAGGGGAAGGGGTGAGGGTAGAGGTGCGGGAAATGGGCCGGACACGGTTGAGGGCCCTGTCAATCACAGTGGGCGCGAATCCTCGGTTGAGGAAAAAGGAAGACATATCAGAGGCACTGTCATGGAAGGTAGCATCATCAGAGCAGATGCGTCGGAGACGGAGAAACTGGGAGAATGGAATGGAGTCCTTACAGGAGGCGGGGTGTGAAGAAGTGTAGTCGAGGTAGCTGTGGGAGTTGGTGGGCTTATAATGGATATTAGTAGACAGCCTATCCCAAGTAGATCAACTTGATTGAATTTTTTGAGGAGGTAACAAGGAAGATTGATGAGGATAATGCACTTGATGTAGTTTACATGGATTTTAGCAAGGCTTTTGACAAGGTCCCACATCACAGACTGGTTAAAAAAATAAAATCCCATGGGATCCAGGGAAATGCAGCAAGGTGGATACAAAAGTGGCTCAGTGGCAGGAAATAAAGGGTAATTGTTGACGGGTGTTTTAGTGACTGGAGGGCTGTTTCCAGTGGTGTTCCGCAGGGTCAGTACTGGGTCCCCTGCTTTTTGTGGTATATATTAACGATTTGGATGCAAATGTAGGAGGCATGATCAGGAAGTATGCGGAAGACACAAAAATTGGCCGTGTGGTAGATAGTGAGGAGGATAGCTGTAGGCTGCAGGAAGATATTGATGGTCTGGTCAGATAGGCAGAGAAGTGGCAAATGGAATTCAACTTGGAGAAGTGTGAGGTGATGCATTTGGGGAGGTCAAACAAGGCAAAGGAATACACGATTAATGGGAAAATACTGAGAAGTGTAGAGGAAGTGAGGGACCTTGGAGTGAATGTCCACAGATTCCTGAAGGTAGCAGGACAGATCGATAAGGTGGTTAAGAAGGCATATGGAATCCTTTCCTTTATTAGCCGAGGTATAGAATATAAGAGCAGGGAGGTTATGCTGGAACTGTATAAATCATTGGTTAAGCCACAACCTGAGTACTGTGTGCAGTTCTGGTCACCTCATTACAGAAAGGATGTAATTGCACTAGAGAGGGTACAGAGGAGATTTACGAGGATGTTGTCAGGACTGGAAAAATGCAGCTATGAGGAAAGATTGGATAGGCTGGGGTTGTTCTCCTTGGAACAGAGAAGGCTGAGGGGAGATCTGATTGAAATATACAAAATTGTGAGGGGCCTGGATAGAGTGGAGGTGAAGGGTCTATTCACCTTAGCAGAGAGGTCAGTGACGAGGGGGCATAGATTTAAAGTGAGTGGTGGAAAAATTAGAGGGGAGATGAGGAAAATCTTTTTCACCCAGAGGGTGGTGATGGTCTGGAACTCACTGCCTGAAAGGATGGTTGAGGCAGAGACCCTCAACTCATTCAAAAGGAGTCCGGATATGCACCTCAAGTGCCGTAATCTGCAGGGCAACGGACCAAATGCTGGAAGGTGGGATTAGAATAGGTGGATCATTTTTCAGCCGGCACAGACATGATGGGCCAAGTGGCCTCTTTCTGCGCCTTAAATGTTCTATGATTCTTTCTAAAAAATGTTAATGCCTTTATCTTTCTGAAATTGTCTCACTGGCCCCCTTTGTAAGACAAAAATTGTTATGTGGCCCCCCACGCAAAAAGGTTGGACACCCTTGTTCCAATCCTTTAACCTTGTGTTTTAAAATAACCTAGAAGATAGGCTGTTTCAAAACACAAGTTTAAAAGCTTGTGCTATTTAAACTCATTTTAAAATGGCAAAAGGCACTTAGGGAATATCTGAATTTCTATGTTAACATTGTTTAATGTTAACTTTGCTTCTCTCTCCATATATGCTGCCAAACCTGCTGAGTATTTCCAGCGCCTTTTGTTTTTGTTGCTGAATTTCTATGCTCTGGCACGCATTACTTTTACTTGGGACACAAGCTCAGTGACTTGTTGAAAGTCACTGGACTTTTACTTCTATATAAATGTTGCAATTCCACTGCTATCCATTTCGAACCACATTGTTCCAGAGCTTGTATTGAGGGTAAAACAGGCAAGAAAATCCAAGGAATCTCCAGAAGGCAGCACTCTAAGTTGCTCATGAATACAAGAGTACGGTGTAAAGGGGCTGACTGACATTAACAAAAACAGGATGCTGCTGACCCATATACAATAGTTAGTAAATATAATGGAATGGATAGCTTTAATAAACCTTAATCTATGATGAACTGTTTACAATTCCTTAACAAAATCAGTGCTGTATTTGCAGTTTTAAAAGCTGTCAGGGAAGATGTAGTAAAAATGTATTATGTTTCAAGATCATGAGTAGGCAAATGCATGGCAGATGCAGTATAATGTGGATAAATGTGAGGTTATCCACTTTGGCAGCAAAAACAGGAAGGCAGATTATTATGTGAACGGCTATAAACTGAGAGAGGGGAATATGCAGCGAGACCTGGGTGTTCTCGTACACCAGCGGCTGAAGGTAAGCATGCAGGTGCAACAGGCAGTGAAAAAGGCAAATGGTATGTTGGCCTTCATAGCAAGAGAATTCGAGTACAGGAGCAGGGATGTCTTGCTGTAATTATACAGGGCCTTGGTGAGGCCACACCTGGAATATTGTGTGCAGTTTTGGTCTCCTTATCTAAGGAAGGTTGTTCTTGCTATAGAGGGAGTGCAGCGAAGGTTTACCAGACTGATTCCTGGGATGGTGGGACTGACGTATGAGGAGAGATTGAGTCGGTTAGGATTATATTCACTGGAGTTCAGAAGAGTGAGGGGGGGATCTCATAGAAACCTATAAAATTCTAACAGGACTTGACAGTGTAGATGCAGGAAGGATGTTCCCGATGGTGGAGAACCAGGGGTCATAGTCTAAGGATACGGGAAAAACCTTTCAGGACTGAGATGAGGAGAAATTTCTTGACCCAGAGAGTGGTGAGCCTGTGGAATTCGCTACCACAGAAAGCAGTTGAGGCCAAAACATTGTATGTTTTCAAGAAGGAGTTAGATATAGCTCTTGGGTTTAAAGGGATCAAAGGATATGCAGCGAAAGCAGGAACAGGTTACTGAGTTGGATGATCAGCCATGATCATAATGAATGGTGGAGCAGTCTTGAAGGGCCGAATGGCCTACTCCTGCTCCTATTTTCTATGCTTCTATGTCTAAGTTTCTTTGTTAGAAACTTAATCGACCAATTAAGAGATTTGACTTGGACATAAATTGTTTAGTCTGGAGTACAACCTTATAGATAATGACTAAACTTTTTGTAACTGGAGTAACAACTGCTCAACCTTTTGCAGAAAAGCTTTTTGTTAATAATTATCTTGTCAGAGCTGAATCAGAATCGGCAGTGATAGACTGAGAAATAGACAGAAATGAATTTAAGAGAATAGCATTATTGGACGAACTGAAGGGCGCTCTTTATTTGTAATTGTGTTTATCTAATTTTTGCCACTAGCTTTGGTGAGTAAATGACATTTTGTCCATGAGAGATTCTGTTGTTTCTCTATTTTAGAATCGAGGACCTAGTTTAACAGCCAGTCAAGATGAATAAATTAGTCTTGGCTATCTACCGTTAATCTCTCTGTCCCTTCCTGTCCCACTCTGCTTTTCTGTTTTACATGACTCTTCTGAAGTATATCTGCTCCATCCTATAAAATTCTCCTGATTTGGAGATCACTGCCCTTTTGTTGGCTGCCCTGTCTGCACACACATATTACAAGCAGGTGGAGGAGTTGCTGGTAGACTGAAGAGACCACGTCTGCTGACAAGGTCAAAGGCTTTGGTGAGATCTATGACAGCAACGTAGAGGGGTATCTGTTGTTTGCGGCATTTCTCCTGTAGCTGGCGAAGGGAGAACAGCATGTCAATGGTGGATCTCTCTGCTCGAAAGCCGCACTGTGCTTCAGGGTAGACACGTTCAGCCAGCTTCTGGAGTCTGTTTAAAATGACTCGAGCGAAGACTTTCTCCACTATGCTGAGCAGGGAGATTCCATGGTATTTGTTGCAGTCACCGCGGTCACCCTTGTTCTTATAGAGGATGATGATATTGGCATCGCACATGTCCTGTGGTACTGCTCCCTCGTCCCAGCACAGGCAAAGCAGTTCGTGCAGAGCTGAGAGTATAGCAGGCTTGGCACTCTTGATTATTTCAGGGGTAACGCTGTCCTTTCCAGGGGCTTTTCCACTGGCTAGAGAATCAATGGAATCACTGAGTTCCGATTTTGTTGGCTGTTCGTCCAGCTCATCCATGACTGGCAGAGACTGGGCTGCATTGAGGGTGGTCTCAGTGACAACATTTTCCCTGCAGTACAGTTCTAGGCAGTGCTTCACCCAGCGGTCCATTTGCTTGCGTTGGTCAGTGTTTGTGTCCCCTGATTGAGATTTGAGGGGGGCGATCTTCCTGATGGTTGGCCTAAAAACTCTCTTAATGCCATCATACATTCCTCTGATGTTTCCGGTGTTGGAGGCCAGCTGAATACGACTTCATAGGTGTTGCCAGTAGTCATTTCCACAGCGCCTGGCTGTTCTTTGTGCAGCACTTCTGGTTACTTTAAGTGCTATGGATGTTAACTAGCTGGGGGCTTTCTTGTAGTTCAACAGTGCAGTGCAATGCACTTAGTGGCTATGACAGGTTCCAGCTCTTCAAAGTGAGATTGAAACCAGTCTGCATTCTGCTTCTCACATTTGCCATAGCTGGTCATTGCTGAGTCATAGATGGCGTCTCTGATGTGGGCCCTCTTAGTCTCAGCATCCCCTGTGGGAGTGTTTTGAAGGGCTTTTTCAAGTGAATTTAGAAACTTATGTAACAGCTGTGGATAAGAAATTCTGTTAGTGTTGATGCGCGGGTGGCCCTTCTGCTTGGAGTGATGTAGCTTCCTTGGTTTGTGTCTAACTTTGCTGCACACCAGGGAGTGGTTGGTGTCACAGTCAGCACTGTGGAAGCTGCGTGTGATTTAGACACTGTTCATAGAGGCTCGCCTTGTGATGATGAGGTCCAGCTGGTGCCAACAACATGATTTTGGGTGTCTCCTTGAAACCTGGTGACAGGGTTTAGTTTGAAAGAACGAGTTGGTGATGCAGAGGTTATGATAGGTACACAACTCCAACAGTCTTTGTCCATTCTCATTCATCCAAAGCTACTAAGTATCATCACCTCATTCCATGACAATATGAAAGGCACAATTCATCATAGCGGTACCTCATCAGACCCCTTTCCGATCCTGAGTGGCGTGAAACAGGGCTGTGTTCTCGCACCTACACTGTTTGGGATCTTCTTCTCCCTGCTGCTCTCACATGCGTTCAAGTCTTCAGAAGAAGGAATTTTCCTCCACACAAGATCAGATGGCAGGTTGTTCAACCTTGCCCGTCTAAGAGCGAAGACCAAAGTACGGAAAGTCCTCATCAGGGAACTCCTCTGTACTGATGATGCTGCTTTAACATCTCACACTGAAGAGTGTCTGCAGAGACTCATCGATAGGATTGCGGCTGCCTGCAACGAATTTGGCCTCACCATCAGCCTCAAGAAATTGAACATCATGGGACAGGACGTCAGAAATGCTCCATCCATCAATATCAGCGCCCACGAACTGGAAGTGGTTCAAGAGTTCACCTACCGAGGCTCAACTATCACCAGTAACCTGTCTCTCGATGCAGAAATCAACAAGCGCATGGGAAAGGCGTCTGCTGCTATGTCCAGACTGGCCAAGAGAGTGTGGGAAAATGGCGCACTGACACGGAACACAAAAGTCCGAGTGTTTCAAGCCTGTGTCCTCGGTACCTTGCTCTACATCTCAACTCGTTCCATTTTTGCTGCCTCCGGAGAATCCTTGGCATCAGGTGGCAGGACTGTATCTCCAACGCAGAAGTCCTCGAGGCGGCCAACATCCCCAGCATAAACATCCTACTGAGTCAGCGGCGCTTGAGATGGCTTGGCCATGTGAGCCGCAGGGAAGATGGCAGGATCCCCAAGGACGCATTGTACAGCGAGCTCGTCACTGGTATCAGACCCACCGGCCGTCCGTGTCTCCGCTTTAAAGACGTCTGCAAACGTGACATGAAGTCCTGTGACATTGATCACAAGTCGTGGGAGTCAGTTGCCAGTGATCGCCAGAGCTGGCGGGCAGCCATAAAGGCGGGGCTAAGGTGTGGCGAGTTGAAGAGACTTAGCAGTTGGCAGGAAAAAAGACCGAAGCACAAGGGGAGAGCCAACTGTGTAACAGCCCTGACAACCAATTTCATCTGCAGCACCTGTGGAAGACTCTGTCACTCTCGAATTGGCCTTTATAGCCACTCCAGGCGCTGCTCCACACACCACTGACCACCTCCAGGCGCTTACCCATTGTCTCTCGAGACAAGGAGGCCGAAGAAGAAAGAAGAAAGAAGAAAGAAGGAGATTTTGCACAAACATTGACCATCAGGGATGAAATAGTGACGACAGGAGTGTGAGAAATGGTCCATCTTCCTATTGTGGATTTTTCTGCTGCCTCAGCTCAATAATCACAATAACAATCCTCTCCTTGTGTTTCCTGCTTTATTGGATGAATTTGCACTCCTGACACAGTGAGAATCCACAAAGGTCATCGATAATGTCCATCTACCGCCCCATAATATGGTGTAGCTAGCTCTATTCCACCAAAACAAAGTAATTTTCATGGCATTGCATACTATTTTGCTTGCTAGCTAGCTAATACAGATGGACTACTCTCCATTGATGTTTGTATGCTTAGCTACTTTATTTATAGGCAAAAATATGCTTTAAATTGGACTGTCCTTTGATGGCATTAGGTTGACTATAGACTTTATATACAGATTAATTGCCCCCATGTCTGTGGCTGTGTCAATAATTTTGTCAGCTGTTCATAGTGCAACATGTTGGTGCCAATCCCTGGCACTGAAAGAGTGCTGCACTATCGAGGGGCAGAACTGAGGGAGTGCTGCACTATCGAGGGGCAGAACAACCTCTCAGTGTCTCCCCTGAGAAGCCCTCTAATAATTTTACATCTTTCGATGAGATAACCTCTCAATCTAAACTCTGGAGAACATCCGCCCATTCTACTCAATCTCTCCTTATAGGACAGCCCTCTCATCCCAGGAATCAATCTAGAGAATCTTCTTTGCACTCCCGCTAAGGCAAGTATATCCTTCCTTACATAAGGAGACCAAAACTGTACACAGTACTCCGGGTGTGGTCTCTGTAAAGCCCTGTATAATTGCAAACATCAAATACTGGAAATCTGAAATAAAAACAGAAAATGCTGGAAATACTCGGCAGGTCAGGCAGCATCTGTGGAGAGAGAAACAGAGTTAACGTTTCAGGTCGATGACCTTTCATCTAAACTGCACATTAATACAAAAGCAAAATAGTGTGGACTCTGGAAATCTGAATCTATATAACTGCAGCAATGTTTCCTACCTCTTATACCCCAGCCCCCTTTTAATAAAGACTAACAGACTATTTACCTTCCTAATAGCTTGTTGTCCCTGCATGTTAACTTTCTGTGATGTATGTATCAGGGATGAAGGACTCCAATTAGGGAGTTCCCCTTCTTATAACTCTCTCAGATTCCTTCCCACAGACTTCTACAACATTTGAAATTAGTTTTCAAAAATAATTTTCCAATTTTAGCCTAAGACAAGCTGGATTTGTCAGTTCATTTTTACTCGAATGCTGCAATGGAAAATAATGTGTCTATTGCTATTTTTACCAGGTGCCCAGTAAAGTTTAACATTTTTGACACTACCAAATATTACACCAATCCCATGGTGTTCTTATGCTATGGTAGTGATATGATTCTATTCAGGGGACAGTTTTGTAGTGATTGTATTACTGGGCTAATCCAGAAGGACGTGCATTTAAATCCTACCATGGCAGTTTGAGAATTTGAATTCACTAAAAGTGACTTTGAAGCAGTTGGATTGCCGTAAAAACCCAACTGGTTCACGAATGTCCCTTTACAGCGGGAAACCTGTCGGACTTACCTAGTCTGGGCCTATATGTCACTCCGGTCCCACATCAACCTAGTTGACTCTTAACTGCACACAGGTGTATCAAACTGTTAAGGAACAGCTAGGGAAGGGCAATAAATGCTAGCTCGAATTCTGCTCAATTCTCTCTCTTGACCCCAGATTACTCAACATTCTTAAACTGTCACTGTTATCTCCGGGAGACGAAAGAGAAAAGAACGTGTGACTGTTTCTATTTAGATGATTTTAAAAGCCATTTTTTTAATAACCAAAAACACACAATGCTTTTCCTAGACTTGATTCCATTAGCGTGAGTTCATCAGTTCCAATAAAATGGATTTATATTTCCAAATAGAAAAAGATCCATTGCTGGTAAAATCTGTAGTAAAATAAGTCATACATTTTGGATTGGAATATTCAAACGATACAGCTGCTGAGACAGTGCAGAATTAGTTTTATTGATGTTTATGACTAAGAAGCACAAAAAATAAAGAAATGTTTGAACTGCATCAAACTGCTACACTAACTGGCAGCTGTCCGAGTTCAGCATCACAGTGGCTGCAATAACCATTCCTCTACAATTCTGATAAAATGAAGCATTTTGCCTCTGACCCTTCGTTGTAAAAGAGTTACAACCTTAACTATCCGTGCCATCACCAAGATCCCCTACCTCCACCCCTGTAACATTGCACAACACCCCCCCACACCTGCTTCAGCTCATCCACTGCTGAAACCCCCCTCCATACCTTTGTTACCTCCAGACTTGACTATTCCAACACACTCCTAGTCAACCTTCCAGCTTCCATCCTCCATAAACAGTACAGCACAGGAACAGGCCATTCGGCCCTCCATGCCTGCACCGATCTTGATGCCTGCCTAAATTAACACCTTCTGCACTTCCGGGGCCCATATCCCTCTATTCCCTTCCTATTCATGTATTTGTCAAGATGTCTCTTAAACGTCGCTATCGTACCTGCTTCCACCACCTCCCCTGGCAGCAAGTTCCAGGCACTCACCACCCTCTGTGTAAAGAACTTGCCTCGCACATCCCCTCTAAACTTTGCCCCTCGCACCTTAAACCTATGTCCCCTAGTAACTGAGTCTTCCACCCTGGGAAAAAGTTTCTGACTATCCACTCTGTCCATGCCGCTCATAACTTTGTAAACCTCTATCATGTCGCCCCTCCACCTCCGTCATTCCAGTGAAAACAATCCGAGTTTTTCCAACCTCTCCTCATATCTAATGCCCTCCAGACCAGATCATTCAAAACTTTGCTGCCCGTAACCTAACTGACACTGTTCACCAATCACCCCTGTGCTCACTGATCCACATTGACTCCCAGTACAGGAAGGCAAATGGAATGTTGTTGCTTATTGCAAGATGAATGAAATATAAAAGTAGGGATGTTTTGCTACAGCTATTTAGGGTATTAGTGAGACCATATCTGGAGTACGGTGTACAATTTTGTTCTCCCTATTTAAGAAAGGATTTAAACGCATTGGAAGCAGTTCAGAGAAGGTTCGCTTGACTGATTCCTGGGATGAGAGGGTTATCTTATCAGGAAAGGTTGGACAGGTTGGGTCTGTATTCATTGGAGTTTGGAAGAATGAGAGGTGATCTTATTGAAACATAAGATCCTGAGGGATCTTGAAGGGTGGATGTGGAAAGGATGTTTCCCCTTGTGGGAGAATCTAGAACTAGGGGTCACTGTTTAATAATAAGGGGTCGCCCATTTAAGACAGAGATGAGGAGAAATGTTTTCTCACAGAGGGTTGTGAGTCTTTGTAACTCTCTTCCTCGGAGAGTGGTGGAGGCAGCGTCATTGTACGTTTTTAAGGCAGAGATAAATAAATTCTTGACTAACAAGGGGGTAGAAGGGTATCAGGTGTAGGTGGGAAAGTGGAGCTGAGGCCACAATCAGATCAGCCATGAACTTATTAAATGGTGGAGCAGGCTTGAAGGGACCGAATGGCCTACTCCTGCTCCTAATTCATACGTTTGTATGTTCATATGTTAGTACAGTAACCCCTCAATTACAAATCTCTTAACCTCCTGTTTAAATCCCTCCATGACCTCAGCCCTGCCTATCTCTGTAACCTCTTCCAGCCCCACAACCAGTGAATCATAGAATAGAATCATACAGCGCAGGAGGAGGCCATTCAGCCCATTGTGCCTGTGTCAGCTCTCTGAAAGAGCTTTCCAAGTATTCTTACTCCACTGCTCTTGCCCAATAAACCTGCCACTCAAATGTAAGAGGGGGTGTATCTGTGCGAGTTATTTTAACCTGCTTTTTCTCTTTACAGGCACTGACTGACCTGTTGGGTATTTCCAGCATTTGCTGTTTTAATTTCAGATTTCCACTATCTAGTTTTTTAAAAATTCCTTTTTATTTATTGCTGCATTTTCATTTCTGCGTGAATCACTCGCTGATTGCGTGGGGTTCCTGCTCCCAGCTCTCTCTCTCTCTATCTCTGTGCGAGTCTTGGCCCCTCTCCTTTTTCCGTGGCCTGTGATTCTAACCTTACCATGTGCGGTTACATTCTGGACCTGGAATCCTGCTCCCAGTATAGTGAACACAGTCAATGAAAACATGGCAGGTGCTGAGAATTTGTCAGGTTTGCTCATCCTGCACACTGGGACACTATGTTGTGTACCTGATGTAGGAACAGCAACCTGTATCTGTCTTGCCCTGACCTGCCGTCAGTGCGAGGGCAGTGAAAAGGTTCAGAATAGCTGTGAGTCACTCTGATTTGAATCAGGCTTCATGCAAATGAGGTGGTTCAAACTCGCTGTGGGTCGGGTACAAATGACTTTGGATCAGATTGTAAAAAGCCAGTGTGTGACGCACTAATCCCAAGCGAAAGGGGTTGAATAGCAGGATTGCACAGGAAAATAAACTCTGGCAGTGAATACACGATTAATGGGAAAATACTGAGAAGTGTAGAGGAAGTGAGGGACCTTGGAGTGAATGTCCACAGATCCCTGAAGGTAGCAGGACAGATCGATAAAGTGGTTAAGAAGGCATATGGAATCCTTTCCTTTATTAGCCGAGGTATAGAATATAAAAGCAGGGAGGTTATGCTGGAACTGTATAAATCATTGGTTAGGCCACAACTTCAGAACTGTGTGCAGTTCTGGTCACCTCATTACAGAAAGGATGTAATTGCACTAGAGAGGGTACAGAGGAGATTTACGAGGATGTTGCCAGGACTGGGAAAATGGCAGAAACCCTCAACTCATTCAAAGGGAATCTGGATGTGAACCTCAAGTGCCGTAATCTGCAGGGCTACTGACCAAATGCTGGAAAGTGGGATTAGAATGGGTGGATCGTTTATTGGCCGACACAAATATGATGGGCCAAGTGGCCTCTTTCTGTGCCTTAAACGTTCTATGATGCTATGATGTAACAGCAGGTAGCTCCTTGAACATGGCAAAACATGCATGTACAGTTGGAGGTCAGTTTAGTGAAACACTGTGGGTGCATCAGTGCTTCCTGTGGGAATGGGGGAGGACATCTTAACTCTCAATATCTCATAAGACAAACTTGAAAATATATTAATAAAAACACAAAGTGATGGAAATACTCAGCAGGTCTGACAGCATCTGTGGAGAGAGAAACAGAGTTAACATTTCAGGTCAGTGACCTTTCATCAGGACTGGCAAAGGTTAGAAAAGAATTACGTTTTAAGCAAGTGCAGGGGGTGGGGGTTGTTGGTGGGGAAGAGAAAAATATGGAAGGTGTGTGAAAGAGCAGAGGCAGGAGAGATGAAATAACAAAGCTGTCATGTGACAAAGTCAAAGAGCGTATTAATGCTTGTGGTGAAAGACAAAGCATTAGTCCAGAGATAGTGTTAATAGCAGAATAATGAGCAGCTCTGTCGACATGCGAAAACAGGCACATGGTTAAAAAAATAAAAATAAAATAAAAAATATAAAAATATGAAAAAAGGCCAGTCATGCTCTGAAATTGTTGAACTCAATGTTCAGTCCGTAAGGCTGTAGAGTGATTAATCAAAAGATTAGGTGCTGTTCCTCAAGCTTGTGTTGATGTTCACTGGAACACTGCAGCAGGCCAAGGACAGAAATGTGGGCATGAGAGCAGTGATGGGGTGGGGTGTTGAAATGGCAAGTAACCAGAAGCTCGGGGTCTGATGAAAGGTCACAGACCTGAAACGTTAACTCTGCTTCTCTCTCCACAGATGCTGCCAGACCTGCTGAGTATTTCCAGCATTTTCTGTTTTTATTTCCGATTTCCAGCATCTGCAGTATTTTGCTTTTATTTTACTGGAAAAATTATTGTTGCAGGATCACAGCCCCAAATAAAGAACTTGCATTTCTATAGCACCTTTCACAACAGCAGGACATTCCTAAGCCCCCAACAGACAGTAAAATACAAATCGAAATGTAGTCACTGTTGCAATGAAGGAAACACGGCAGCCAATTAGCACACAGCAAAATCCCACAAGCAGTAACGTGATAATGACCAGATCATCTGTTTTAGTGATGTTGATGAGAGATTAATATTGTCGAGGACACTTGGGAGAATTCAACTCATTTTCTTCAGAATAGTATAATTGGATCTTTCATATCCAAGTGGGAGGAAAGACAGGTCGTCATTTTAACTGAAAAACACACCTCTGACAGTGCAGCACTCCCTCAGTACTGACCCTTCGACAGTGCAGCACTCCCTCAGTACTGACCCTCCAACAGTGCAGCGCTCCCTCAGTACTGACCACAGAAACAGAGAAAATAGGAGCAGGAGTAGGCCATTCAGCCCTTCGAGCCTGCTCCGCCATTCATTATGATCATGGCTGATCATCCAACTCAGTAACCTGTTCCACTTTCCCCCCATACCCTTTGATCCCTTTCGCCCCAAGAGCTATATCTAACTCCGTCTTGAAAACATACAATGTTTTGGCCTCAACTGCTTTCTGTGGTGGTGAATTCCACAGGCTCACCACTCTCTGGGAGAAGAAATTTCTCCTCATCTCAGTCCTGAAAGGTTTACCCCGTATCCTTAGACTATGACCCCTGGTTCTGGACTCCCCCACCATCGGAAACATCCTTCCTGCATCTACCCTGTCAAGTCCTGTTAGAATTTTATAGGTTTCTATGAGATCCCCCCCTCACTCTTCTGAACTCCAGCGAATATAATCCTAATCGACTCAATCTCTCCTCATACGTCAGTCCCACCATCCCAGGAATCAGTCTGGTAAACCTTCACTGCACTCCCTCGATAGCAAGAACATCCTTCCTCAGGTAAGGAGACCAAAACTGCACACAGTATTCCAGGTGTGGCCTCACCAAGGCCCTGTATAATTGCAGCAAGACATCCCTGCTCCCGTACCCGAATCCTCTTGCTATGAAGGCTAATATACCATTTGCCTTTTTTACCGCCTGTTGCACGAGCATGCTTACCTTCAGCGACTGGTGTAGGAGAACACCCAGGTCTCGCTGCATATTCCCCTCTCTCAGTTTATAGCCGTTCAGATAATAATCTGCCTTCCTGTTTTTGCTACCAAAGTGGATAACCTCACATTTATCCACATTATACTGCATCTGCCATGCATTTGCCCACTCACTCAACTTGTCCAAATCACTCTGAAGCCTCTCTGCATCCTCCTCACAACTCACCCTCCCACCCAGTTTTGTGTCATCTGCAAATTTGGAGATATTACATTTAGTTCCCTCATCTAAATCATTAATGTATATTGTGAATAGCTTGGGTCCTAGCACCGATCCCTGCGGTACTCCACTAGTCACTGCCTGCCGTTCGGAAAAAGACCCATTTATCCCTACTTTTTGTTTTCTGTCTGCCAAACAATTTTCTATCCATCGCAATACACTACCCTCAATCCCATGCACTTTAATTTTACATGCTTATCTCTTATGTGGGACTTTGTCGAAAGCCTTCTGAAAGTCCAAATAAACCACATCCACTGGCTGTCCCTCATCAACTCCACTAGTTACATCCTCGAAGAATTCTAGTAGACTTGTCAAGCATGATTTCCCTGTCGTAAATCCATGCTGACTCTGCCCGATTCTACCACTGTTCTCTAAGTGCTCTGCTATAAAATCTTTGATAATGGACTCCAGAATTTTCCCCACTACTGACGTCAGGCTGACTGGTCTATAATTCCCTGCTTTCTCTCTACCTCCCTTTTTAAATAGTGGGGTTACATTAGCTACCTTCCAATCTGTAGGAACTGTTCCAGAGTCTATAGAATCTTGGAAGATGACCACCAATGCATCCACAATTTCTGGGGCCACTTCCTTAAGTACTCTGGGATGTAGATTATCAGGCCCTGGGGATTTATCGGCCTTCAATCCCATCAATTTCTCCAACACCATTTCTCTACTAATACTGATTTCTTTCAGTTCCTCTCACTCACTAAACCCTGTGTTCCCCAACATTTCTGGTATGATATTTGTGTCTTCATTTGTGAAGACAGAACCAAAGTATGCATTTAGTTGGTCAGCCATTTCTTTGTTCCCCATAATAAATTCCCCTGTTTCTCTTCACATACCTATAGAAACTTTTACAGTCAGTTTTTATGTTCCCCGCAAGCTTGCTCTCGTACTCTCTTTTCCCCTTCTTAATCAATCCCTTGGTCCTCCTTTGCTGAATTCTAAACTGCTCCCAATCCTCAGGTCTGTTGTTTTTTCTGGCAAATTTATATGCCTTTTCCTTGGATCTAATGCTATCTCTAATTTCCCTTGTGAGACATGGTTTCACTATCTTTCCCATTTTACTTTTGTGCCAGACAGGAATAAACAATTGTTGCAGTTTATCCATGTGCTCTTTAAATGTTTGCCATTGCCTATCCACCATCATCCCTTTAAGTAACGTTTCCCAATCCATCATAGCCAACTCGCACCTCATACCTTCGTAGTTTCCCTTATTAAGATTCACGACCCGAGTCTCAGAATAAACTACGTCACTTTCCATCTTGATGAAGAATTCTATCATATTATGGTCGCTCATCCCCAAGGAGTCTCGCACAACATTGAGCACTTGGCACGTCATAACATTCAAGGCTATGTGCCAAGTGCTGGCAAATGGGATTAGGGAGACAGGTCAGGTGTTTTCATGCATCGGTGCAGACTTGATGGGCCGAAGGACCTCTTCTGCACTGTATTATTCTGTGATTCTGTCATTCTGAACTAGATTGTCAATTATTCCTCTCTCATTACACAATACCCAGTCTAGGATGGCCCTCCAACAGAGCAGAACTCCCTCAGTACAGACCCTCCGACAGTGCAGAACTCCCTCAGTACAGACCCTCCAACAGTGCAGCGCTCCCTCAGTACTGACCCTCCGACAGTGCAGAACTCCCTCAGTACTGACCCTCCGACAGTGCAGCACTCCCTCAGTCCTGACCCTACGACAGTGCAGAACTCCCTCAGTACTGACCCTCCGACAGTGCAGAACTCCTTCAGTACTGACCCTCCAACAGTGCAGAACTCCCTCAGTACTGACCCTCTGACAGTGCAGCACTCCCTCAGTACTGACCCTCCGACAGTGCAGAACTCCCTCAGTACTGACCCTCCGACAGTGCAGAACTCCCTCAGTACTGACCCTCTGACAGTGCAGCACTCCCTCAGTACTGACCCTCCGACAGTGCAGAACTCCTTCAGTACTGACCCTCCAACAGTGCAGAACTCCCTCAGTACTGACCCTCTGACAGTGCAGAACTCCTTCAGTACAGACCCTCCAACAGTGCAGCGCTCCCTCAGTACTGACCCTCCGACAGTGCAGAACTCCCTCAGTACTGACCCTCCGACAGTGCAGCACTCCCTCAGTCCTGACCCTCCGACAGTGCAGAACTCCCTCAGTACTGACCCTCCGACAGTGCAGAACTCCTTCAGTACTGACCCTCCAACAGTGCAGAACTCCCTCAGTACTGACCCTCTGACAGTGCAGCACTCCCTCAGTACTGACCCTCCGACAGTGCAGAACTCCCTCAGTACTGACCCTCCGACAGTGCAGAACTCCCTCAGTACTGACCCTCTGACAGTGCAGCACTCCCTCAGTACTGACCCTCCGACAGTGCAGAACTCCTTCAGTACTGACCCTCCAACAGTGCAGAACTCCCTCAGTACTGACCCTCTGACAGTGCAGAACTCCTTCAGTACAGACCCTCCGACAGTGCAGAACTCCCTCAGTACAGACCCTCCAACAGTGCAGCGCTCCCTCAGTACTGACCCTCCGACAGTGCAGAACTCCCTCAGTACTGACCCTCCGACAGTGCAGCACTCCCTCAGTACTGACCCTCTGACAGTGCAGAACTCCCTCAGTACTGACCCTCCGACAGTGCAGAACTCATTCAGTACTGACCCTCTGACAGTGCAGCACTCCCTCAGTACTGACCCTCTGACAGTGCAGCACTCCCTCAGTACTGACCCTCCAACAGTGCAGAACTCCCTCAGTACTGACCCTCCAACAGTGCAGAACTCCCTCAGTACTGACCCTCTGACAGTGCAGCACTCCCTCAGTACTGACCCTCCAACAGTGCAGAACTCCCTCAGTACTGACCCTCCGACAGTGCAGAACTCATTCAGTACTGACCCTCTGACAGTGCAGCACTCCCTCAGTACTGACCCTCTGACAGTGCAGCACTCCCTCAGTACTGACCCTCCAACAGTGCAGAACTCCCTCAGTACTGACCCTCCAACAGTGCAGAACTCCCTCAGTACTGACCCTCTGACAGTGCAGCACTCCCTCAGTACTGACCCTCCAACAGTGCAGAACTCCCTCAGTACTGACCCTCCGACAGTGCAGAACTCATTCAGTACTGACCCTCTGACAGTGCAGCACTCCCTCAGTACTGACCCTCTGACAGTGCAGCACTCCCTCAGTACTGACCCTCCAACAGTGCAGAACTCCCTCAGTACTGACCCTCCAACAGTGCAGAACTCCCTCAGTACTGACCCTCTGACAGTGCAGCACTCCCTCAGTACTGACCCTCTGTCAGTGCAGCACTCCCTCAGTACTGACCCTCCAACAGTGCAGAACTCCCTCAGTACCGCACTGCAGTGTCAGCGTGTTTTATGGGCTGAAGGTTCTGGAGTGAGGATTGAGCACATGACCTTTTGACTCAGAGGGAAGAGTGATCCGGTTGGCTGAAACCTTTTTCTTGCAGAGTGATCTTTGTCGAAGGAATACCATCAGATAGTGACAGGTTGAGAGGCGACTTTTAATCGGTGGAGAGTGAAGATGATACGAAGGCCCAGACAACCTCAGCACGTTGCCTGTTGAGCCTCACCATCCACTGGAATGTTAATTCTTATCCCGCAGATATAAGCAGGGACATCAGTGAAACATAGAGTTGCCAACTCTGATTGATAATATTCCTGGAGGTTTTATCGACATCACCCCGTTTCCAAAGCCCCGCCTCTGTGCTTCCTCTATTGGTCACCCAAAATGTCAATCCTCATGATCCTACCTTCCCACGACCAATCAGGAAGCAAAAAGACTCTTTATTTCTTCATTGGATGATTCTTGTCTGTCAAACTGCTTTTTCCCCTATTTCAATATTTTTATAACTCTAACTTCTATAACAAAAATACTCAAAGAAAAAAAAAACATGATATTTTATTGCCACCGTGATTATTCTCCTGTATTTTGCTGGTATCCATGTGCTGGAGATTCATGTTTAATTTCTGGAGCATCCGGGGCAGTCATGGATGGTTCACAACCCTGGTGTCACAGTGACAACCCCATCCAGAAGAACAGATGGTTTGTATCGGAATGTGAGATTGAAGTTTGCTCACAGTTATTACCAGGGGGTCAGTACTGAGGGAGTGCTGCACTGTCGGAGGGTCAGTACTGAGGGAGTGCTGCACTGTCGGAGGGTCAGTACTGAGGGAGCGCTGCACTGTCGGAGGGTCAGTACTGAGGGAGTGCTGCACTGTCGGAGGGTCAGTACTGAGGGAGTGCTGCACTGTCAGAGATGCCTCTTTTCGATGATGCTTTAAATGGAAGGCCGTTTCTCCCTGTTTGGTGGATGTAAAGGATCCCATGGTCTCTATTGGAAGAAGAGCAGGGGAGTTCTCCCCAATGTCCTGGCCAATATTTATCACTTACCAATATTAGTAAAATAGATTATCTTGTCATTTTGACATTGCTGTTTGTGGGAGCTTGCTGTGCACATATTGCCTGTCATGTTTCCTACATTACAACAATGACTGCACTTCAAAAATACTTGGTTGTTTGTAATAAGCTTTGTGAATTCTTGAAGTTGTGAAAGGCGCTATACAAATGCAAACCTTTCTTTCTATGTCAACATTTTTGTATAAGTGGTTGAGGAATGTGTTATGGGAACAGGATGGACACATGGGATTAGGATACTGCTCTTGTGGAGGATAACCACCAGCAGGAATTGGATGGGCTGAATGGCCTGTCCCTGTGTTGTAATCTCCATATAATTCTAGGCACAGCGTTCTACCCACCCTAGTGTGTGCTGATGAACAGAGGCCAGGCTGCAGTTTAACTCGAGGAGATGCTCAGCCTTGTGAGGGTGTTGGGAAGTTGTTGAAATGTTCTATTGTAGAAGGAGGCAGTGATATTAGGATGCTTACACGTTAGTTAGAACCTGGGCCTGTGTAGAATGTTTAAAATCTAATGTTTTCCCGTCAAACGTCCAGTCATTCTGGCATTTTCGGGAAAGTGACTGATACTAAACCACCCTCTTGCTTTGACGCACAGGGTCACAGCTCCTGGTTACCTCAGACACGGCAAATAGACGGTGAAATGGAAATGCAAAACCAAGCTCTTGACAAACAGCTTCAGTTCACAAACAGGGAAAAATGCACCTGTAATCAGATTAAACTCTTGGCTTCAGAATACCAAGCAAGGTAAGATTAACCCTTCAGAGATCAAATACAACTGTGGCTAGTTTTAGTCTCCTCACACGGTGATGATATTGAGGAGGGACACTAGACTCATTCCCTGTCTAAAACATCTTAGTTATCCAGGTAGACTGACTCTGTAGACTTTAGAGAAATGGAGATTGGGGCGAGACACGAGGTTTAATGTCAGGACGTGGTTCTTTACCCTGAGAATAGTGAATCTCTGGGACTGGCTGTGAGCTTGTCGACCAGGCAGCAATTCACTGAATTCCTTCGAGTGAGAGCTGGAGCTGTTTCTGCCTGTGGCAGGACTGATAAAGTGTAACATTAACCTGAACCTGGAGTTGTGTTGCCCACTGAAGGGAATCAGAGAGGAGGTTTTCCAGATTTTACTGCCTAAATTGTCCTGGGTTTTATTTTTGGATCTGTTTTTTTGCCTCTGGCTGGGGTGGGAGTGTTTGTAAAGTGATGGATGAGGAATCAGGACTGTTTGGGACAAGCTGGCTGGGTCTTTCCAGCATTTTACATGAAAGGGGAACTGTGTTTTATTCAGTCTTTGGGTCCAGTGGAACTGAGTGGGGGACAGTGTGAAGCGATGCACTTCGGGAATGGCAGGATACTCTCAATAGCATGATTTTGAAAAGTGTAGATGAGCAAAGATACATTATACACAAATCCTTAAATGTGGCAGAGCAAGTTGATAAGATGATTAAAAAAGCATATGGGTTATTTGGGTTTATAAATAGAGGCATAGAATATGAAAACAAAGAGATCACGCCAGAACTTTGTAAACCGCTAGCTAAGCCTCAGCTGGAGCATTGTGGACAATTCTGGTCACCACACTTCAGGAGAGATGTAAAGGCTTTAGAAAGGGTAAAAGGAGGGTTACCAGCATGTACCCAAGGATGAGGGACTTCAGTTATCAGGAGAGGCTGGAAACATTCAGTCTGTTCTCCTTAGAACGAAGAAGGTTAAGAGGTGACCTAATAGAGGTTTTCAAGATAATATGAGGTTTTGATAGAGTAGAGAGTGAAAAACTATTCTCTTTGGTGAATGGGTCAATAACCAGAGCTCAGAGATTTAAAATCATTGGTAAATAGTTCTAGAAGGAGATGAGGAGAAATGCTTTCTCTCAGAATTGTTGGGATCTGGAACGCTCAACCTGAAAAGATGGTGGAAGCCGATTCCATAAAGAATTTTAAAAAGGAGTTGAACAGGTACTAGAAGGCGAGGGATTTACAGGGTTACAGACAAAAAGCGGGAATGTGGGACTAAGCATGACGGCTCTTTCAACGAGCCAGCACAGGCATGACAGGCTGAATGGCCTCCTAAGCTGTAGTTTCTATGATTCTATCATTTTTATGATTGGGATGTGGGTGACACTGGCCAGGCCAGCATTTATTTCCCATCCCTAATTGCCCTTGAGAAGGTGGTGGTGAGCTGCCTTCTTGAACCGCTGCAGTCCATTTGGAGTAGGTATACCCACAGTGCTGTTTGGAAGGGAGCTCCAGGATTTTGACCCAGCGACAGTGAAGGAACGGTCGATATATCTTTCACCGTTCAGTGACCAAGGGAGAAAAACTGTCACAATGATCAAAAACACTCATACACTCGGCTTTTCAGCTTCGCATTTTACTAACAAATGCACGTAAATGTTAAAGTTTACATGTGCTTTGTGAAATGATGATTGAGCTTGCAGGATCAATGATGGTGTCTGTTATTCATTTTCTATTTATTAATACAGCACTGAAACAGGCCCTTTGGCCCACCAAGTCTGTGCCGACCAACAATCACCCATTTATACTAATCCTACATTCCCTACCACATCCCCACCTTCCCACAATTCTCCTACCACCTACCTACACTAGGGGCAATTTACAACAGCCAATTTACCTATCAACCAGCAAGTCTTTGGCTGTGGGAGGAAACCGGAGCACCCAGCGGAAACCCACGCAGTCACAGGGCGAACTTGCAAACTCCACACAGACAGTACCTAGAACAGAATAAAAGCAAAATACTGCGGATGCTGGAAATCTGAAATAAAAACAAGAAATGCTGGAATCACTCAGCAGGTCTGGCAGCATCTGTGGAAAGAGAAGCAGAGTTAACGTTTCGGGTCAGTGACCCTTCTTCGGAACACGAAGAAGGGTCACTGACCCGAAACGTTAACTCTGCTTCTCCCTCCACAGATGCTGCCAGACCTGCTGAGTGATTCCAGCATTTCTTGTTTTAGTACCTAGAACAGAACCTGGGTCACTGGAGCTGTGAGGCTGTGGTGCTAACCACTGTGCCAGCTTGTAACTGAGGCATTGGATAACACTGTATTCAGAGCCAACTGCTGGGCTGAAACCAGCCCTGATAATCACTAGAACAGGTATTGTGGCCTAGGTACTCCTGTACCATCAATGCGTGAGACTAGACGGTAAGGTTTAGCAGGCACTTCAACCATGGGGGCATCACAGCCCAGCTTGATCCCTATCCAGTATCCATCCATATTCCTTCCAGCAGCCACAGCTGGGACTCCTGGGTCATTCTTTTTTGGCTTTCCCGTACCCAAGGCAAGGAGAAGGAATGGAAGAGGAAACAAAGAAAAGAGGAGAAAGAGAAGAGGCGGGGAAGAGAAGTGGGGGGGGGGGGGGGGGGGGTTGGCGGTGAAGGAAAAAAAAGACTTGCGTCTCTGTAGCATCTTTCATGACCAGAGGATATCTCAAAGCACTTTACAACCAATGAATTACCTTTGACATGTAATCGCTGTTGTAGTGTAGGAAACATGGCAGCTAATTTGTGCACAGCAAGATCCAACAAACAGAGGTGAGATAATGACCAGGCATAAACATTAGCTCAAAGAGAACTCCCCTTCTCTTCTCCAACATAGTGCCGTGGGATGTTTTACAGCCACATGAGTGGGCAGACAGGGCCTCAGTTTAACATTTTGTCTAAAAGACAGCACAGTACTCGGCTGGAGTGTCAGCTTGGGTTTTGTACTCAATCCCTGGAGTGGGGATTTGAACCAAACAAACCTTGAGACTCAGAGGCCAGAGTGCTGATCATTCAGGACTGAGATGAGGAGAAATTACTACACTCAGAGTTGTGAATCTTTGGAATTCTCTACCCCAGAGGGTTTTGGATGGTCCATCATTGAATACATTTAAGGCTGGGATAGATAGATTTTTGGTGTTGCAGGGAATCAAGGGATGTGGGGAGCAGGCAGGAAAGTGGAATTGAAACCCAAGATCAGCCATAATCGTATTGAATGGCGGAGCAGGCTCGATGGGCCATATGGTCTAGTTCTGATCCTATTTCTTGTATTCTTGTGTCCTGGTGCCCGCCGAAGTGGGTTTTCCTCACGCTTTTGGCCCAAGTAGCGGGCCCGCAGCCATTCCCATAAAATTCAGCCCAATGTGTTGGGAATTGAGCAGGTTAAACAGGAATGAATGGCAGTCGGCTCCCCCACAGGTTATACAGGAAAGAATGGCAGTCGGCTCCCCCACAGGTTATACAGGAAAGAATGGCAGTCGGCTCCCCCACAGGTTATACAGGAAAGAGTGGCAGTCGGCTCCCCCACAGGTTATACAGGAAAGAATGGCAGTCGGCTCCCCCACAGGTTATACAGGAAAGAGTGGCAGTCGGCTCCCCCACAGGTTATACAGGAAAGAATGGCAGTCGGCTCCCCCACAGGTTATACAGGAAAGAGTGGCAGTCGGCTCCCCCACAGGTTATACAGGAAAGAATGGCAGTCGGCTCCCCCACAGGTTATACAGGAAAGAATGGCAGTCGGCTCCCCCACAGGTTATACAGGAAAGAGTGGCAGTCGGCTCCCCCACAGGTTATACAGGAAAGAGTGGCAGTCGGCTCCCCCACAGGTTATACAGGAAAGAGTGGCAGTCGGCTCCCCCACAGGTTATACAGGAAAGAATGGCAGTCGGCTCCCCCACAGGTTATACAGGAAAGAGTGGCAGTCGGCTCCCCCACATTCCAGCCCCTAAAGAACATTTAACTCCTGTTTATTCAATCCACTGCTCAACAATGAGCACTTGTCCGACTGATGATGTGGGAGTCCTGAACTGAATGACAGCACTCCTGCCCTGCACTGATCCCACCAACACTCTGTGAGGTGACAGCCAGAGCAAGGGAGATGAATGTTTGACTCCGAGGAGCATGGGCTGATAATTTCAGGACATTGGGGCCCAAATCTAAAAGTGTGACTGGTGCAGCGGGAATGATGAGCTTACTCGACTGGGCACTAAACCTGGCACCATCCTGACCAGCCCTAACCACTTTGGTAGAAAAAACAGAAAGACAGAGTATTTCTTAAATGGTGAGAGGTTGGGAAGTGTTGACGTCCAAAGGGTCCTGAGTATCCTTGTTCATGAGTCACTGAGAGTTAGCATGCAGGTGCAGCAAGCAATTAGGAAGGCAAATGTTGGCCTTCATTGCAAGGGGATTGGAGTATAGAAGTAAAGATGTCTTACTGGAATTTTTTAGAGCCTTGGTGAGACCCCACCTGGAGTATTGTGTACAGTTTTGGTCTCCTTATCTAAGGAAGGATATATTTGCCATAGAGGGAGTGCAACGAAGGTTCACCAGACCAATCCCTGGGATGGTGGGATTGTCCTATGAGGAGAGATTGAGGAGAATGGGCCTGTATTCGCTAGAGTTTAGAAGAATGAGAGGTGATCTCATTGAAACTTACAAAATTCTTACAGGGCGCGACAGGGTAGATGTAGATAGAATGTTTCATCTGACTGGTGAGTCTAGAACCAGGGGACACAGTCTCAGAATTAGGGGCAGGCCATTTAAGACTGAGATGAGGAGGAATTTCTTCACTCAGAGGGTGGTCAGTCTGTGGCATTCTCTACCCCAGAGGGCTGTGGAAGCTCAGTCATTGAGCATGTTCAAGATAGAAATCAATAGAAATCGGGAGACTAACGACATCAAGGGATATGAGGATAGCACAGAAAAGTGGCATTGAGGTAGATGATCAGCCATGATCTAATTCAATGGCGGAGCAGGCTCGATGGGCTGAATGGCCTACTCCTGTTCCTATATCCTATGTTCCTAACCAAACTCTATGACTCGATGACTCTAAACCTGGCTTATCAGGAAGTTCTGAATCCTCTTTCTCACTGAAAACATCCTAACCAGAATCTGAACCGGGAATAGAGAGAGAAGGAAGTCACAGAGAGACCTGCCAGGGTGCAGTCTGTCCACTGAAGAAAGATCTTTCCCATGTGTTTCGAAACTTTCCTTTACTCTTTTATTTAAGTTGCTAATTAGGATGACAATTGTCATCAACTGTTAGATTTATCAAGTGCTGGGGTATGTACAATAGATTGTAAATGATAAGTAACTGAAAGGAAGCTTAACACATTGAATCAAAATGTTGTCCCTGGTGTCAATGCTCTCCAGACCCTCTGGTGCCCATTAGTTTTGGAAAACCTCAAGCATTATACCAGCAAACAGCACATGCTCCCTCTCCAGGGACACCAGATGCTGACATAACTGTGGAAGAGAGACAGGTAGTCAGGCCCTTCCCAACCCTCGAGCCTCTGCTGCCTGGGGAAGTGGATGACCACCTTGGACAGACCCAGGGGCAGACCGAGCAGCAGGTCCTCCAACTTGCCCACACACACAGCACTCCCTCACCCGGTGGACAAAGGTCAGGAGTCTCGGATTGAAGTGCACTAAACTTTCCTGTAAACATTTTATCCTCAGTGAAGAAACCAGTTCAATTCTTGATCCAGCTCTAACTGTTTCTACTGCAGAATCTAACTCGATCCCTTGTCCAGTTCAGGCTTTTCACATTGTCATTGACAGAGTCATCTCACTGAACAGAGGAATTGAGCGGAAAGGACGGGAGATCCAGAGACTGAAAGCACGGCTCGCTGAGATCGATGCTGAACTCTTCTCTGCACGCCATCCTGAGATGATACTTTCTGCACAGTTAGTGTCGACTTGGCTTGAGCTGCAAGATGCAAAGACTACCTTGTTAGAACTACAGGCAATGTAAGTGCCATTATTTTGTTTGGTGTATTAGTCGGGTGAGTAACCTGGGACAGATTATGAGCTTTTCCTCAACACTCAGGTAGCTCGGAATATCTCAGCCTCATGCATGATCCAATAACCCTCCAGGAATGGAGTTGTAGGGAAATCAAATCACCAAGAGGCTTCACTGTTAAGGGGACTGACATAGCAAGCGTGCAGGAGGGTGTCAGCCAGAGGTGTTGAGGAAGATTGCACCAAAAAATGGACCCATTCCAGTAAAGCTGGTATTATGAGATGACCTTTCCGAATGTGGTGGGTCCCCCTCTCACCTTTATCAATGTACTGTCCACCTGCTTTCTTTTATTTGTTTCTGCGATGTGGGCGTTGTTGGCAAGGGCAGCATTTATTGACCACTCCTTTCAGTCCTGAGAAGGCTATGAAACACTTTGGGAAATGCTGAGAACATGAAAGGTTTTGTGTAATTACACGTTCTTTCTGTTCTTGTATCTTCGGAAGGCGAACATTCATAAAAATATATATACTTTACGCTATATTTGAACCAATCTCATTTACCAGTTTATTGTCCTCAACATGCCTTAGTTGTTAGGGTTTCTGTGTGTAATACATTCACTCAAAGAGTGAGACGTGTAATCAGCTTGCAGTTTTTCAGGTTTTTTTATTCATTCATGGGATGTGGGCGTCGCTGGCTAGGCCAGCATTTATTGCCCATCCCTAATTATCCTTGAGAAGGTGGTGGTGAGCTGCCTTCTTGAACTGCTGCAGTCCATGTGGGGTAGGTACACCCATAGTGCTGTTCGGAAGGGAGTTCCAGGACTTTGACCCAGCGATGTTAAATGAGCATTGGAGCAGATGAAGATATGAAGATACAGGCCATTTTGTACCTCGAGCCTGCTCCGTCATTTAATAAAATGAGGGCTCATTCTCAAGCACAATTCAACTCAACTTTCCCACCTGATCCCTATATCCCTTGATTCCCTTACGAATCCAAAAAATCTAATGATTTCAGCCTTGACTATTCCACACTGGTCTAATCTCCCACATTCTATCCTCCAAAACTCTGCTGCCGTGTCCTAACTCACACCAAGTCCCGTTTCCCTCTCACCCCCTGTGCTCGCTGATCTACACTGACTCCTGGTCAAGCAACATCTTGATTATAAAATTCTCATCCTTGTTTTCAAATCCCTCTATTACTTCATCCCTCCCTCTCTCTGTAATCTCCTCCAGAGCTGCTCATTATTCTGCTATTAACACTCTCTCTGGACTAATGCTTTGTCTTTCACCACGAGCATTAACATGCTGTTTGCCTTTGTCACATGACAGCTTTGTTATTTAATTTCTCCTGCCCTCTGTCCTATCACACACCTTCCCTTTTGTTCTCTTCCCCACCAACACCACGTTCCCCCCCCCCCCCCACCCCTTTCACTTGCTTAAAATCTAATTCTTTTCTAACCTTTGCCAGTTCTGATGAAAGGTCACTGACCTGAAACGTTAACTGTTTCTCTCTCCACAGATGCTGAAAGACCTGCAGAGTATTTCCAGCACTTTCTGTTTATACTCTGGAATTCCCTCCCTGTAGCTCTCCACCTCTCTTCCTCTGTTTTCTCCTTTAAGACAGTTCTTAAAACCTACCTCCTTCGCCAAGCTTTGGACATCTGACCGAATATCTCCTTTTGTGGCTCAGTGTCAAATTTTGTTCAATAATGCTCCTGTGAAGCACCTTGTAACATTTTATTACAGTAAAGGTGCTATATAAATGCAAGTTGTTGTTGTTATTGATTATACGCAATGATTGAGCATTCACAGCTCTCTGGAGTAGAGAATTCCAAAGATTCACAACCCTCTGACTGAAGAAATGTCTCCTCAGCTCAGTCCTAAATGATGGACCCCTTATCGTGAAACTGTGCCTCTGTGCTCGAGACTCTCCAGCCAGGGGAAGCAGCCTTTCAGTATCTACCCTGTCAAGCCCTCTCAGAATCTTATATGTTTCAATGAGGGAGTAAATGTTGAAGGTGGTGGATAGGGTGACAATCAAGCGGGCTGCTTTGTCCTGGATGGTGTCGAGCTTCTTGAGTGTTGTTGGAGCTGCACCCATCCAGGCAAGTGGAGAGTATTCCATCACACTCCTGAGTCAAAATCCTGGAACTCCCTTCCTAACAGCACTGTAGGTGTACCTACCCCACATGGACTGCAACGGTTCAAGAAGGCAGCTCACCACCACCTTCTCAAGGGCAATTAGGGATGGGCAATAAATGCTGGCATAACCAGTAACGCCCACATCCCATGAATGAATTAAAAAGAGGTTACTCACTGCAGAATTCCCAGCCTCTGGCCTGCTCTTGTAGCCACAGTATTTATATAGCTGGTCCAGTTAAGTTTCTGGTCAATGGTAACCCTCGGGATGTTGATACTGGGGGAATTCAGTGATGATAATTCTGATAAATGGTGAGGGGAGATGATTAGGTTCTCTCTTGTTGGAGATATCATTGTCTGGCACTTGTGTGATGTGAATATTTCTGTCAACTGTTAGTCTGAACCTAAATGTTGTCCAGGTCTTGCTGTGTGTAGGCACTGACTGCTTCAGTATCAGAACAGTTGTGAATGGAATGGTGCAAACATCAGCCAACATCCCCATTCCCAAGCATATCATAGAATCATCGAATTATACAGCACAGAAGGAGGGCATTCGGCTCATTTTGTCTGTTCTGGCTCTTTCAAAGAGCTATCCAATTAATCCCACTCCCCCTTGCTCTTTCCCCAGACCCCTGCAAATTGTTCCCTTCCAGTATTTCTCCAATTCCCCCTTTTGAAAGTTACTATTGAATCTGCTTCCACTGCCCTTTCAGGCAGCGCATTCTCGATCAGAACAATTCACTGAGTAAAAGAAAATTCTCATCATCTCCCCCCGATTTTTTTGTCAATCATGTTAAATCTGTGTCCCTCTGGTTACTGACCCTCCTGTCACTGGAAACAGTTTCTCCTTATTTACTCTCTTCAAACCCTTGATGATTTTGAACACCTCGATTAAATCTCCCCTTAACCTTCTCTGCTCAAAGGAGAACAATCCCAGCTTCTCCAGTCTCTCCATGTAACTGAAGTCCCTCGTCCCTGGGACCATTCCAGTAAATCTCCTCCGCACCCTCTCCAAGGCCACGACATCCTTCCTAAAGTGCGGAGCCCGGAACTGGACACAATACTCCAGCTGAGGCCGAACCAGTGATTTTTATGAATGGATTTGAAAGTACTTTATTGGCTCTAAAGCGCTTTGGAACATCCTGAGGACATGAAAGGAGCCATTAAAAATACAAGCACTCATTCTATATAGAGCTTTCCATGACATCCCACTTTCCAGCATTTTTTTTCAGTGCAGTCAGAGTTGTAATGTAGCCAGTCAATTTGTTAACAGCAACATCATAATGACCAGGCAACCTGCTTTATATTGTCCAGACTACCAAGGAAAACCTCACTTCTCTCGAATAATGACAGAGGGTCCTTTATGTTCACCTCAGACAGCACAGCACTTCCCCTCCACCAAATGCAACACACCCTCACTACTGACTCTCTGACAGTGTGGCACTCCCTCACTACTACTCCTCCAGCTGTGCAGCACTCCCTCAGTACTGTACCAGGAGTGCCAGCCTGGATTATGTGCTCAAGTCTCTGGAGTGGGACTTGCTCCCACAACCTTCTGGTCAGCACTCCACCGACTGAGCCACAGCTAGCACCTGTTATTGTGGTTTCAATTCTGACCTTGACATTGGCATCACCGTGAATCCATTCAGATTCAATTACCGATGAAGATATTATACTCAGTGGGTTAGATGTCAAGTTGTTTCTATCAATGTCATTTTATTCAGCCTCCCCACCATTTGTACAGTCTACTATCATATCCTAACCCTGCCCAAGACTGCTCCCTGAGGAAGACTCAGGTCAGCCTTCGGGCATTAGAAGCTCATTGATGTTGACAGCGCCTTTATAACCTATTCATCTACTGATTAATCGTTATGCTGAGAAAAGGTATCATAATCATTCTGTAACATTCCGGAACATTCTCTTGGGAAAGGCATGAAGAAGAAGCAGCTCAGAAAGTCAGACTGTGCGAGCAGATCCAACACCTGACTCACCAGCTGGAGGTGCAGAGTGTGTGTCACAGCAAGGTAAGAGAATCGCAGTGTCGGAGATTGAAGCCCCTCGCTGCCCCATCCTCCCTTTTTCACCCTCTGTCACCTTTCCCAATGTCCCACCTTCCTCTCATGAAGGCCTTTGCTTCCCTGCCCACCAGACCTAACTAATCCTCAAAAACCAAACTAAGCAAGTTACCTCAACTCTTCACCCAATATCACTGCCAACTCACAGAGCTGCTAAAGAAAACCTGCATTCACTCAGAAAATCAGAGGATTTGACAGCACAGTAGGAGGTCATTCAGCCCATCATGCCTGTGCTAACTCTCTGGATAACACTCTCCCATTCCTTGGCCTTTCCCCATAGTTTACAGGAAAGTAGGATATCCAACATTCTAACCAATGGATTGCGCAGCTTGGACATTTAGTCAGTTCCTGTCTGCTCTGTTCCTGTCTGCTCTCTTGCTGTCTGCTCTGTTCCTGTCTGATCTGTTCCTGTCTACTCTGTTCCATTCTGCTCGGTTCCTGTCTGCTCTGTTCCTGTCTGCTCTCTTGATGTCTGCTCTGTTCCATTCTGCTCGGTTCAGGTCTGCTCTGTTCCTATCTGCTCTGTTCCTGTCTGCTCTCTTGCTGTCTGCTCTGTTCCTGTCTGCTCTGTTCCTGTCTGCTCGGTTCCTGTCTGCTCTGTTCCATTCTGCTCTGTTCCTGTCTGCTCAATTCCTGTCTGCTCTGTTCCTGTCTGCTCTGTTCCTGTCTGCTCAATTCCTGTCTGCTCTCTTGCTGTCTGCTCTGTTCCTATCTGCTCTGTTCCTGTCTGATCTGTTCCTGTCTGCTCTGTTCCATTCTGCTCTGTTCCTGTCTGCTTGGTTCCTGTCTGCTCTGTTCCATTCTGCTCTGTTCCTGTCTGATCTGTTCCTGTCTGCTCTGTTCCATTCTGCTCTGTTCCTGTCTGCTCTGTTCCATTCTGCTCTGTTCCTGTCTGATCTGTTCCTGTCTGATCTGTTCCTGTCTGCTCTGTTCCGGTCTGCTCGGTTCCTGTCTGCTCTGTTCCATTCTGCTCTGTTCCTGTCTGATCTGTTCCTGTCTGCTCTGTTCCTGTCTGCTCGGTTCCTGTCTGCTCTGTTCCATTCTGCTCTGTTCCTGTCTGCTGTGTTCCTGTCTGATCTGTTCCTGTCTGATCTGTTCCTGTCTGCTCTGTTCCATTCTGCTCTGTTCCTGTCTGATCTGTTCCATTCTGCTCTGTTCCTGTCTGCTCGGTTCCTGTCTGCTCTGTTCCATTCTGCTCTGTTCCTGTCTGATCTGTTCCTGTCTGCTCTGTTCCTGTCTGCTCTGTTCCATTCTGCTCTGTTCCTGTCTGATCTGTTCCGTTCTGCTCTGTTCCTGTCTGATCTGTTCCTGTCTGCTCTGTTCCATTCTGATCTGTTCCTGTCTGCTCTCTTGCTGTCTGCTCGGTTCCTGTCTGCTCTGTTCCATTCTGCTCTGTTCCTGTCTGCTCTCTTGCTGTCTGCTCTGTTCCTGTCTGATCTGTTCCTGTCTGATCTGTTCCTGTCTGCTCTGTTCCATTCTGCTCGGTTCCTGTCTGCTCTGTTCCTGTCTGCTCTCTTGCTGTCTGCTCTGTTCCTGTCTGATCTGTTCCTGTCTGCTCTGCTCCATTCTGCTCGGTTCCTGTCTGCTCTGTTCCTGTCTGCTCTCTTGATGTCTGCTCTGTTCCATTTTGCTCGGTTCCTGTCTGCTCTGTTCCTATCTGCTCTGTTCCTGTCTGCTCTCTTGATGTCTGCTCTGTTCCTGTCTGCTCTGTTCCTGTCTGCTCTGTTCCTGTCTGCTCTCTTGCTGTCTGCTCTGTTCCTGTCTGCTCTGTTCCTGTCTGCTCTGTTACTGTCGGCTCTCTTGCTGTCTGCTCTGTTCCATTCTGCTCTGTTCCTGTCTGCTCGGTTCCTGTCTGCTCTGTTCCATTCTGCTCTGTTCCTGTCTGCTCAATTCCTGTCTGCTCTGTTCCTGTCTGCTCTGTTCCTGTCTGCTCAATTCCTGTCTGATCTGTTCCTGTCTGCTCTGTTCCATTCTGCTCTGTTCCTGTCTGCTCGGTTCCTGTCTGCTCTGTTCCATTCTGCTCGGTTCCTGTCTGATCTGTTCCTGTCTGATCTGTTCCTGTCTGCTCTGTTCCTGTCTGCACGGTTCCTGTCTGCTCTGTTCCATTCTGCTCTGTTCCTGTCTGATCTGTTCCTGTCTGCTCTGTTCCTGTCTGCTCGGTTCCTGTCTGCTGTGTTCCTGTCTGATCTGTTCCTGTCTGCTCTGTTCCATTCTGATCTGTTCCTGTCTGCTCTCTTGCTGTCTGCTCGGTTCCTGTCTACTCTGTTCCATTCTGCTCTGTTCCTGTCTGATCTGTTCCTGTCTGCTCTCTTGCTGTCTGACCTGTTCCTGTCTGATCTGTTCCTGTCTGATCTGTTCCTGTCTGCTCTGTTCCATTCTGCTCTGTTCCTGTCTGATCTGTTCCTGTCTGATCTGTTCCTGTCTGCTCTGTTCCTGTCTGCTGTGTTCCTGTCTGCTCTGTTCCATTCTGCTCTGTTCCTGTCTGATCTGTTCCATTCTGCTCTGTTCCTGTCTGATCTGTTCCTGTCTGATCTGTTCCTGTCTGATCTGTTCCTGTCTGCTCTGTTCCATTCTGCTCTGTTCCTGTCTGATCTGTTCCTGTCTGATCTGTTCCTGTCTGCTCTGTTCCTGTCTGCTGTGTTCCTGTCTGCTCTGTTCCATTCTGCTCTGTTCCTGTCTGATCTGTTCCATTCTGCTCTGTTCCTGTCTGATCTGTTCCTGTCTGATCTGTTCCTGTCTGCTCTGTTCCTGTCTGCTCTGTTCCTGTCTGATCTGTTCCATTCTGCTCTGTTCCTGTCTGATCTGTTCCTGTCTGATCTGTTCCTGTCTGATCTGTTCCTGTCTGCTCTGTTCCTGTCTGATCTGTTCCTGTCTGCTCTGTTCCTGTCTGCTCAATTCCTGTCTGCTCGGTTCCTGTCTGCTCTGTTCCTGTCTGCTCTGTTCCTGTCTGCTCTGTTCCTGTCTGCTCAATTCCTGTCTGCTCGGTTCCTGTCTGCTTTGTTCCTGTCTGCTCAATTCCTGTCTGCTCGGTTCCTGTCTGCTTTGTTCCTGTCTGCTCAATTCCTGTCTGCTCTCTTGCTGTCTGCTCTCTTGCTGTCTGCTCTGTTCCTGTCTGCTCAATTCCTGTCTGCTCTGTTCCTGTCTGCTCTGTTCCTGTCTGCTCTGTTCATGTCTGCTCTGTTCCTGTCTGCTCTGTTCCTGTCTGCTCTGTTCATGTCTGCTCAATTCCTGTCTGCTCTCTTGCTGTCTGCTCGGTTCCTGTCTGCTCTGTTCCTGTCTGCTCTGTTCCTGTCTGCTCTGTTCCTGTCTGCTCTCTTGCTGTCTGCTCTGTTCCTGTCTGCTCTGTTTGTGTCTGCTCTGTTTCTGTCTGCTCTGTTCCTGTCTGCTCTCTTGCTGTCTGCTCTGTTCCTGTCTGCTCGGTTCCTGTCTGCTCGGTTCCTGTCTGCCCTGTTCCTGTCTGCTCTCTTGCTCTCTGCTCTCTTGCTGTCTGCTCTGTTCCTGTCTGCTTTGTTCCTGTCTGCTATGTTGCTGTCTGCTCTCTTGCTGTCTGCTCTGTTCCTGTCTGTTCTCTTGCTGTCTGTTCTGGGCCATTGGTTCCAAAGAGGGAAATTTCCTTTAGCTGCTCTGTTCTTTAAGTTCTGACTATATAATGTGTTTACAGTCTCAAGAATTTTTCCCCACAGGATTTGCATACAATGAGTGAGAGAATCGAAAGGTCAAAAGTTTTGGTTCGGCAGTTTGATGAGCGAATTGGAAGAGGATATGATGACGTATCTTTGAAAAATGTACTCGAGAGCTTGAGGGAGCGAGCCGAGTTTGAAATGGGGACGTTTCAGGACAACATCACACAGGCCTATGATCAAAACGTATGCTGAAATTTTTTAAAGTTGTAATTCTATTCATTCGAAACTGTGTTGAATAATAACATTAGTAAAAGGAGGAAGCCACTTAGCCCCTCGTGACATTCCCACTACTTAATTAGATCACAATAGATCTACACCTCCAACCCATTTACGAGTTAAACTCCTTTCGAGACAATGAACACCCAGTAAATCTCACAGAATGCAAGAAACCACATTGAGTTGTTAGGGGGGGAGAGGGAGCCCACATTGAGTTGTGAGGGGGAGAGGGAGCCCACATTGAGTTGTGAGGGGGGGAGAGGGAGCCCACATTGAGTTGTGAGGGGGGGAGAGGGAGCCCACTTTGAGTTGTGAGGGGGGAGAGGGAGCTCACATTGAGTTGTGAGGGGGGGAGAGGGAGTTCACATTGAGTTGTGAGGGGGGGAGAGGGAGCCCACATTGAGTTGTGAGGGGGGGAGAGGGAGCTCACATTGAGTTGTGAGGGGGGGAGAGGGAGCTCACATTGAGTTGTGAGGGGGGGAGAGGGAGCTCACATTGAGTTGTGAGGGGGGGAGAGGGAGCCCACATTGAGTTGTGAGGGGGGGAGAGGGAGCCCACATTGAGTTGTGAGGGGGGGAGAGGGAGCTCACATTGAGTTATGAGGGGGGGAGAGGGAGCTCACATTGAGTTGTGAGGGGGGGAGAGGGTGCCCACATTGAGTTGTGAGGGGGGGGAGAGGGAGCCCACATTGAGTTGTCAGGGGGGGAGAGGGAGCCCACATTGAGTTGTGAGGGGGGGAGAGGGAGCCCACATTGAGTTGTGAGGGGGGGAGAGGGAGCCCACATTGAGTTGTGAGGGGGGGAGAGGGAGCCCACATTGAGTTGTGAGGGGGGGAGAGGGAGCCCACATTGAGTTGTGAGGGGGGGAGAGGGAGCTCACATTGAGTTGTGAGGGGGGGGAGAGGGAGCCCTCATTGAGTTGTGAGGGGGGGAGAGGGAGCCCACATTGAGTTGTGAGGGGGGAGAGGGAGCCCACATTGAGTTGTGAGGGGGGGAGAGGGAGCCCACATTGAGTTGTGAGGGGGGGAGAGGGAGCTCACATTGAGTTGTGAGGGGGGGTGAGGGAGCCCACATTGAGTTGTGAGGGGGGGAGAGGGAGCTCACATTGAGTTGTGAGGGGGGGAGAGGGAGCTCACATTGAGTTGTGAGGGGGGGAGAGGGAGCTCACATTGAGTTGTGAGGGGGGAGAGGGAGCCCACATTGAGTTGTGAGGGGGGGCGAGGGAGCTCACATTGAGTTGTGAGGGGGGGAGAGGGAGCCCACATTGAGTTGTGAGGGGGGGAGAGGGAGCTCACATTGAGTTGTGAGGGGGGGTGAGGGAGCCCACATTGAGTTGTGCTAGTTTCTGCTAGTTTCATGGTCACCATTACTGAGACTAGCTTTCTAATTGCAGATTTGTTTAATTAATTGAATTGAATTCACAAGCTGCTGTGGTGGAATTTGAACTCCCACCTTCAAATTATTATTCTAGGTTTAGGATTACTAGGCCAGCAACATAACCACGATGCTACCATATTGAATTCCAGGAAGCTTGTTGTGGAAGGATAATTCTGGAGCCTGTCTTTACTCAGTTTCACATTTACTGTAAAACGTAAAAAGAATTATAAACAAGTAGCCCTCACTCAAACCTCCTCCAATCTCAGTAATTGTCTCATTTATACTTCTTTCGGAGAACCAAATGAAACAAAGGGATTAGATGACTTTAATAAATGGGTATAAGTGCCAGAGGGTAACAAAACATAAACGCTAAAAGGAAACTTAACTAAATCAAAATATTGTTCCCGGTGGTGATGATGCACTTCAGTACCTCAGGTACCGGTTGTAGAAGGCCTCAAGTGTTTCGGTGGACACCGCGTGCTCCCTCTCTAGGGACACCCGGGCACAGACATAGCCACGGAAGAGAAGCAGACAATCTAACTGGATGATCCCTCGACCTCCCACTGCCTTGGGTTTCTCCTTTATCACTGCTCAAGTCTTCTCTTCTTCTTCTTTGGCCTCCTTATCTCGAGAGACAATGGATACGCGCCTGGAGGTGGTCAGTGGTGTGTGAAGCAGCGCCTGGAGTGGCTATAAAGGCCAATTCTAGAGTGACAGAGTCTTCCACAGGTGCTGCAGATAAAATTGTTTGTCGGGGCTGTTACACAGTTGGCTCTCCCCTTGCGCCTCTGTCTTTTGTCCTGCCAACTGCTAAGTCTCTTCGACTCACCACACTTTAGCCCCGCCTTTATGGTTGCCCGCCAGCTCTGGCGAACGCTGGCAACTGACTCCCACGACTTGTGATCAACGTCACAGGACTTCATGTCGCGTTTGCAGACCTCTTTAAAGCGGAGACATGGACGGCCGGTGGGTCTGATACCAGTGACGAGCTCGCTGTACAATGTGTCCTTGGGGATCCTGCCATCTTCCATGCGGCTCACATGGCCAAGCCATCTCAAGCGCCGCTGGCTCAGTAGTGTGTATAAGCTGGGGATGTTGGCCGCCTCGAGGGCTTCTGTGTTGGAGATACGGTCCTGCCACCTGATGCCAAGGATTCTTCGGAGGCAGCGAAGATGGAATGAATTGAGACGTCGCTCTTGGCTGACATACGTTGTCCAGGCCTCGCTGCCATAGAGCAAGGTACTGAGGACACAGGCTTGATACACACGGACTTTTGTGTTCCGTGTCAGTGCGCCATTTTCCCACACTCTCTTGGCCAGTCTGGACATAGCAGTGGAAGCCTTTCCCATGCGCTTGTTGATTTCTGCATCTAGAGACAGGTTACTAGTGATAGTTGAGCCTGGGTAGGTGAACTCTTGAACCACTTCCAGAGCGTGGTCACCGATATTGATGGATGGAGCATTTCTGACGTCCTGCCCCATGATGTTCGTTTTCTTGAGGCTGATGGTTAGGCAAGACTCCAATTAACACCCTCCACCTCCATATAATTAAACAATTCATACACAATTAACATACACAGCTGTGTGCAATACAACTGCAAACTCATTCTTTATGTATTGAAATGAGAACAGAAAGTGCTGGAAATACTCAGCAGGTCTGGCAGCATCTGTGAAGAGAAACAGAATTAACGTTTCAGGTCAGTGACCTTTCATCAGAACTCGTAAAAGTTAGAAATGTAATAGGTTTAGAGCAAATGAAAGTGGGGGTGGGGGGGCGCAAGAAGAACAAGGAAGGACTGTGAGAGGACGGAGGCGGGAGAGAATAAGTGACAGAGATGTCATGGAACAGACTGCAGATGTCATGGAGTGCTAAATAGTTGCAGTGAAATATAGAGCACGAGTCCAGAGAGAGAGTGTTAATGGCAGAAAAATGAACAGCACTGTATGAAAACAAAAACTTGAAAAATAAGTTTAAGACTAGCACATGGTTAAAAAATAAAGAAATAAAGATGAAAATATATTTTAAAAAATATAAATAATTAATAAACAAAAAATATTGGGGCTCATGGTCTGAAATTATTGAACACAATATTGAGTCCAGAAGGCTGTAGAGTAACTAGTTAAAAGATGAGGTGCTGTTGTTCGAGCTTGTGCTGATGTTCACTGGAACACTGCAGCAGGCCGAGGACAGTAATGTGGGCATGAGAACAAGATGGTGAATTAAAATGGCAAGCAAACGGAAGCTCAGGATCTTGCTTGTGGACCAAGCGGAGGTGTTCTGCAAAGTGGTCACCCAATCTGCATTTGGTCTCCCCAATGTAGAGGAGACTGCACTCTGTTTCTCTCCACACAGATGCTGCCAGACCTGTTGAGTATTTCCAGCACTTTCTGTTCTCATTTCAGAGTTCCAGCATCCGCAGTATTTTGCTCTTATTTTAGTGTTTAATTCACTGCCACATCTCTTCCAGGAATACCGACCTTGAAGAAGTTCAGCTCTTCTCTCCAACCAGATTTCTTTTACCTTGTTCATCTTCATTGCTTTCCATTGCCCACCTGGTGTTTGATAAGGTTTCTGTTAAAACTAGTTTTCACAGCCACATCTCGTTCCTCAGCGACTCTCTCCAGCTCCAACTTATTCCATGTGACTTCCTACTGAAGATTCATCCTTCATTTCTTTTTTTTTATTCATTCCTGGGATGTGGGCATCGCTGGCTAGGCCAGCATTTATTGCCCATCCCTAATTGCCCTTGAGAAGGTGGTGGTGAGCTGCCTTCTTGAACCGCTGCAGTCCATGTGGGGTAGGTATACCCACAGTGCTGTTAGGAAGGGAGTTCCAGGATTTTGACCCAACGACAGTGAAGGAACAGCAATATAGTTCCAAGTCAGGATGGTGTGTGGCTTGGAGGGGAACTTGCAGGTGGTGGTGTTCCCATGCATCTGCTGCCCTTGTCCTTCTAGGAGGTAGAGGTTGTGGGTTTGAAAGCTGATGTCTAAGGAGCCTTGGTGCATTGCTGCAGTGCATCTTGTAGATGGTACACACTGCTGTCACTGTGAGTCGGTGGTGGAGGGAGTGAATGTTTGTAGATGGGGTGCCAATCAAGCGGGCTGCTTTGTCCTGGATGGTGTCGCGCTTCTTGAGTGTTGTTGGAGCTGCACCCATCCAGGCAAGTGGAGAGTATTCCATCACACTCCTGACTTGTGCTTTGTAGATGGTGGACAGGCTTTGGGGAGTCAGGAGGTGAGTTACTCCCTGCAAAGTTCCCAGCCTCTGACCTGCTCGTGTAGCCATGGTATTTATATGGCTACTCCAGTTCAGTTTCTGGTCAATGGTAAACCCCAGGATGTTGATAGTGGGTGATTCAGTGATCATAATGCCATTGAATGTCAAGGGCAGATGGTTAGATTCTCTCTTGTTGGAGATGGTCATTGCCTGGCACTTGTGTGGCATGAACATGTTTTGAATCCACCCAGGATTACAGGTATCTCTGAGAAATACAACGTTCCCCGGACTGCTGTTCTCGCCACATCCTGAGATCCACACGCAGTGCCATGCGCCACCACATGTTTGCACTCGGCCTCTGTCTTTAGCAGCACCAACTCACTCTATCTCAAATCTGTTCTACTCCGCAGTTTCATTTTATCCTTCGTCTTATCTGACACATTAAGAAAAACCTTTTTCTCTTCCTTTCAGGTGTTAAGGAACGCAAATTCCAGCAACTCATAGGTATCAAAGCCCCTCCAGATCTTTCTTCCCCTTCCCTTCCCTCTGACCCCACCCCTTCTCCTAATCTCACCCTTTGCCATGTATTCACAATACCCTCTGACCTTCCCCTCTCTGACGCTGAACGATCAGTACTTAGCAAAAGACACAGTTTTATACCCTACACCCCCGACCCCTCGTCCCTTTCCCATGGCACCTTCCCATGCAATCGCAGGAGGTGTAATAGCTGCCCATTTACCTCCTCTCTCCTCACCATCCAAGGCCCCAAACACTCCTTCTGGGTGAAGCAACGATTTATTTGTACTTCTTTCAATTTAGTATACTGTATTCGCTGCTGACAGTGAGATCTCCTCTACATTGGGGAGACCAAATGCAGATTGGGTGACCACTTTGCAGAACACCTCCGCTCAGTCCACAAGCAAGATCCTGAGCTTCCGGTTGCTGGCCATTTTAATTCACCATCTTGTTCTCATGCCCACATTACTGTCCTCGGCCTGCTGCAGTGTTCCAGTGAACATCAGTGCAAGCTCAAACACAGCACCTCATCTTTTAACTAGTCACTCTACAGCCTTCTGGACTCAATATTGTGTTCAATAATTTCAGACCATGAGCCCCAATATTTTTGGGTTTAAAAAAAAAAAAATTTAAATGTTATTTTTATTTCTTTATTTTTTAACTGTATGTTAGTCTTAAACTTATTTTTCATGTTTTTGTTTCTGGAAAGAGCTGTTCATTATTCTGCCATTCGCACTCTCTCTCTGGACTCGTACTTTGTATTTCACGACAAGTATTTAGCACTTCATTTGCATTCTGTTCTGTGACATCTCTGGAATTTAATCTCTCCCCCCTCCGTCCTATTACAATCATCATGTTGTTCTTCTCCTCTCCCTCCTTTCACTTATTCAAAGACTGTTACATTTCTAACTTTTGTCAGTTCTGATGAAGGGTCACTGACCTGAAACGTTAACTCTGTTTCTCTCTCCGCAGATGCTGCCAGACCTGCTGAGTATTTCCAGCACTTTCTGTTCTCATTTCAGAGTTCCAGAATCCGCAGTATTTTGCTCTTATCTTTCCGTATTGAACTTTGTTACAGCAGATCGATATCGCAGTGAGAATCACACAGTGCAGAAATACACTAGGCTGCTGTCCGATCGATATGTAAATCTTGCCAGAGAGACTGTGTTGGATACAAGAAGGAGGAGGTGGAGGGAAAGACACATACATAGGAAAAGAGAAAGAATGAAAAGTAAAATGATTAGATAAAGAGAAGACAATGGTTCAGAGAATCACAAAAGCTAATCGCACAGGGGGAGGACACTCAGCCCATCGTGCCTGTGCTGGCTCTTTGAAAGGGTTATCCAATTAGTCGCACTCCGCCCAAACCATTTTCTCTGCAGTGTGAGATAAAAGGAAGCAGGATGAGAGAAATTAGTCACAAACATGGCCGGGAAATGTGTGAATAATTAGAGCAGGTTAGCTGGAGAAAGCCGCAAGAATTTTTGTTTATGGAATGTGGGCATCGCTGGCTAGACCAGCATCTTTTGCCCATCCCTAATTGCCCTTGAGAAGGTGGTGGTGAGCTGCCTTCTTGAACCGCTGCAGTCCATGTGGGGTAGGAACACCCACAGTGCTGTTAGGAAGGGAGATCCAGGATTTTGACCCAGCGACAGTGAAGGAACGGCGATATAGTTCCAAGTCAGGATGGTGTGTGGGTTGGAGGGGAACTTGCAGGTGGTGGTGTTCCCATGTATTTGCTGCCCTTGTCCTTCTAGCTGGTAGAGGTCGGGGTTTTGGAAGCTGATGTCTAAGGAGCCGTGGTGAGTTGCTGCAGTGCATCTTGTAGATGGTACACACTGCTGTCACTGTGCGTCAGTGGTGGAGGGAGTGAATGTTTGTAGATGGGGTGCCAATCAAGCGGGCTGCTTTGTCCTGAATGGTGTCGAGCTTCTTGAGTGTTGTTGGAGCTGCACCCATCCAGGCAAGTGGAGAGTATTCCATCACACTCCTGACTTGTGCCTTGGAGATGGTGGACAGGCTTTGGGGAGTCAGGAGGTGAGTCACCTGCTGCAAGATTGCATACTCTGACCAAAAGACATCATTAGTGATTAGCCCCTCCTAGTGCAGTGTTCCCTATGCACTGACCCTCCAACACAGCAGCATTCCCTCAGTACCGTCCCTCCGACACTGCAGCACTCCCTCAGTACTGACCCTCTGACAGTGCAGCACTCCATCAGAACTGACCATCTGGCAGTCCAGCATGCCCTCAGTACTGACCCTCCAACACTGCTGCACTCCCTCAGCACTGACACTCCGAAACTGCAACACTTCTTCAGTACAGTCCCTCCAACACAGCAGCACTCCATCAGTACTGTCCCTGTAACACTGCAGCACTCCCTCCGTACTGACCATCTGGCAGTACAGCACTCCCTCAGTACTGTCCCTCGGACACTGCAGCACTCCTTCAGTACCGACCCTCCGACAGTGCAGCACTCCCTCAGTACTGACCCTCCGACACTGCAGCACTTCTTCAGTACTGACCCTCTGACACTGCAGCGCTCCCTCGGTACTGTCCCTCCGACATTGCAGCACTCCCTCAGTACTGTCTCTCCAACAGTGCAGCGCTCCCTCAGTACTGACCCTCTGACACTGCAGCACTCCTTCAGTACTGACCCGCCAACACTGCAGCACTCCCTCAGTACTGTCTCTCCAACAGTGCAGCGCTCCCTCATTACTGACCCTCCGACACTGCAGCAATCTCTCAGTACGAACCCTCCGACAGTGCAGCACTCCCTCAGTACTGACTCTCTGACAGTGCAGCAATCACTCAGTGCTGACCCTCTGACAGTGCAGCAATCCTTCAGTACTGTCCCTTCAACACTGCAGTACTCCCTCAGTACTGACCCTCTGACAGTGCAGCACTCCCTCAGTACTGTCCCTCCGACACTGCAACACATCTTCAGTACTGTCCCTCCAACACTGCTGCACTCCTTCAGTACTGTCCCTGTAACACTGCAGCACTCCCTCAGTACTGACCATCTGGCAGTGCAGCACTCCCTCAGTACTGACCCTCCAACAGTGCAGCTCTCCCTCAGTATTGACCCTCCAATACTGCAGCACTCCCTCAGTACTGTCTCTCCAACAGTGCAGCACTCCCTCAGTACTGACCATCTGGCAGTGCAGCACTCCCTCAGTACTGACCCTCCGACACTGCAGCACTCCCTCAATACTGACCCTCTGACAGTGCAGCGCTCCCTCAGTACTGTCTCTCCAACAGTGCAGCACTCCCTCAGTACTGACCCTCCGACACTGCAGCTCTCCCTCAGTACTGACCCTCCAACACTGCAGCACTCCCTCAATACTGACCCTCTGACAGTGCAGCGCTCCCTCAGTACTGTCTCTCCAACAGTGCAGCACTCCCTCAGTACTGACCCTCCGACACTGCAGCTCTCCCTCAGTACTGACCCTCCAACACTGCAGCATCTCTCAGTACTGACCCTCAGACACTACAGCACTCCCTCAGTACTGACCCCCCGACACTGCAGAACTCCCTCAGTACTGTCCCTCCAACACTGCAGCACTCCCTCAGTACTGACCCTCAGACACTACAGCACTCCTTCAGTACTGACCCCCCGACACTGCAGAACTCCCTCAGTACTGTCTCTCCAACAGTGCAGCGCTCCCTCAGTACTGACCCTCCGACACTGCAGCAATCTCTCAGTACTGTCCCTCTGACACTGCAGCACAGCCTCAGTAGTGTCCCTCCGACACTGCAGCACTCCCTCAGTACCGACCCTCTGACACTGCAGCAGTCCCTCAGTATTGACCCTCCGACACTGCAGCACTCCCTCAGTACTGACCTTCGGGCAGTCCAGCACTCCCTCAGTACTGACCCTCCGACAGTGCGGCAGTCCCTCAGTACTGACCCTCCGACACTGCAGCACTCCCTCAGTACTGACCTTCGGGCAGTCCAGCACTCCCTCAGTACTGACCCTCCGACACTGCAGAACACCTTCAGGACTGTCCCTCCGACACTGCAGCACTCCCTCAGTACTGACCATCTGGCAGTGCAGCAATCCCTCCGTACTGACCCTCTGACACTGCAGCACTCCCTCAGTACTGACACTCCGACACTCCAGCACTCCCTCAGTACCGACCCTCCGACACTGCAGCAGTCCCTCAGTATTGACCCTCCGACACTGCAGCACTCCCTCAGTACTGACCCTCCGACACTGCAGAACACCTTCAGGACTTCCCTCCGACACTGCAGCACTCCCTCAGTACTGACCATCTGGCAGTCCAGCACTCCCTCCGTACTGACCCTCCGACACTGCAGCACTCCCTCAGTACTGACCATCTGGCAGTCCAGCACTCCCTCCGTACTGACCTTCGGGCAGTCCAGCACTCCCTCAGTACTGACCCTCCGACAGTGCAGCACTCCCTCAGTGCTGACCCTCCGACACTGCAGCATTCCCTCAGTGCTGACCCGCCGACATTGCAGCACTCCCTCAGTGCTGACCCTCTGACACTGCAGCACTCCCTCAGTACTGACCCTCTGACTGTGTAGCACTCCCTCAGTACTGACCCTCTGACTGTGTCGCACTCCCTCAGTACTGACCCTCTGACTGTGTAGCACTCCCTCAGTACTGTCACTCCGACACTGCAGCACTCCCTCAGTGCTGACCCTCCGCCAGTGCAGCACTTCCTCAGTACTGACCTTGATGATACTGAGGGTTGATGGAACGGGCTACTCGATTGAGCTGAAGTTGAGTTGTTGATGCGATTACTGCAGGGACGTTAATCTTAGTTTCCAGTGAGTGGCTTTACTGACTTGTCTTTTGTTTTGATCAGGTGGCGACTTTAATTGCTCTGCAGACCAGCGATCAAATCCTATTGGACCAGGAGATGTCTGAAAAACGGCAGCTACAGCAATGCACCGAGCGTCTCAGAGACCGAGTCACCGGCCTGCACAGTCAGGTTGGTGTTCCACAGCAAGACTGACCTGTAATGAGACCTCCCTGTAACTTAACACACTGTTAAAAAACCAATCACAACACATAACAAATGTTATCAGGAATGCGCTGCCTGAAAGGGAAGTGGAAGCAGATTTAATCATAATTTTCAAAAGGGAATTGGATTAATACTTGAAAAAGATGTTTTCAGTGATCTGGGGGAAAGAGCTGGGGTGGGAGGAGGTGGTGGGACGAATTGAATAGCTCTTTCAAAGAGCCAGTACAGACATGATGGGCTGATTGGCCTCCAGCTCTTTGATTCTATGCTAACTCATTGTTACCTGAAAGCTTCCACGCTGAACTGGAGTTAATGTATTTTGGCCAGAAATTTCTAAATCCTGTTTTCTTATGTGACTGTGACTTTCTATTAAATTCTGTATATTGTTGAAAATAGAGACATGTTGTCGAAGCTTTTCATCTTACAATCATCAGGACAATCCGCAAGAATAACCAATGGAAACAACAACTTATACTGTATGAGAAGACAGTGCTGATTGGTTGTCAAGTGAACTCTGATTGGTAGAGGCGTTGCCATGGCGAATGCACACCTTTATGGTGACTGACAGTTAACTGCCAAACTTTGTTTGAAATTTAAACCAGGCAGCTTGACTCTGATTGGTCAAGGCATTGCCCTGAGGAATGAACCAGTGAATGGCTGTCACTTATTTTCTTTAGCTGAAACAGGCGCAATGTTTGTACATATACTTTCTGTCTGCAAAGAATTCTGTATATTTGCTTCTTCCTCGAATATCAAATCTTCAATCTGCTGCCTGACCGCAGTCCTTTTGGGAAACACTTTGTGAAGTTTCTGAGAGATGTGATCAGATGATTAAAAACAATTCTGATCTCTTTCTCCTTCTCAGAACAGGTGAGATAAGCCAGATCTGGAAAAACCTGAGGCAATAGGAGACCAAATAACCTTGAGTTGAGACAATGTAGGCAGAATGGCCTCTGTTTACCAGTGAAGGTTTACCAGACTGATTCCTGGGATGGCGGGACTGACGTATGAGGAGAGATTGAGTCGGTTAGGATTATATTCGCTGGAGTTCAGAAGAGTGAGGGGGGATCTCATAGAAATCTATAAAATTCCAACAATTCTATTTCCCTTCTTGTTTTATCGTGTGATTGGTTAAAAACTTGGGAATTTAGAATAGTGGGAATGGAGGTTAAGGCAGTTGAATGTTCCTCCTGCAGAATGTGGGAGGTAAGGGTCGCCAAGGGTGTCCCTGCTGACTGCATCTGCGGGAAGTGCACCCAGCTCCAGCTCCTCGAGGACCGCGTTAGGGAACTGGAGCTGGAGCTGGAGGCACTTCGGATCATTCGGGAGGCGGAGGGGATTATTGAGAGGAGTTATCGGGAGGCAGTCACACCTCAGGTAAAAGAAGAAGGTAGATGGGTTACCGTCAGGGGAAGGAGAGGGAACCAGCAGGCAGTGCAGGGATCCCCTGTGGCCGTTTCTCTCAACAACAGGTATACCGTTTTGGATACTGTTGGGGGAGACGACTTACCAGGGGTAAGCAATGGGATACAGGTATCTGGCACAGAGTCTGTCCCTGTTGCTCAGAAGGGAAGGGGGAAGAGGAGCAAAGCATTAGTCATTGGGGACTCCATAGTTAGGGGAACAGATAGGAGGTTTTGTGGGAACGAGAGAGACTCACGGTTGGTGTGTTGCCTCCCAGGTGCCAGGGTACGTGATGTCTCGGATCGTGTTTTTGGGATCCTCAAGGGGGAGGGGGAGCAGCCCCAAGTCGTGGTCCACATAGGCACCAACGACATAGGTAGGAAGAGAGATGGGGATTTAAGACAGAAATTTAGGGAGCTAGGGTGGAAGCTTAGAGCAAGAACAAACAGAGTTGTTATCTCTGGGTTGTTGCCCGTGCCACATGCTAGCGAAGGGAGGAATAGGGAGAGAGAGGAGTTGAACACGCGGCTGCAGGGATGGTGTAGCAGGGAGGGTTTTGGTTTCCTGGATAATTGGGGCTCTTTCTGGGGTAGGTGGGACCTCTACAAACAGGATGGTCTTCACCTGAACCAGAGGGGTACCAATATCCTGGGGGGGAGATTTGCTAGTGCTCTTCGGGGGGGTTTAAACTAATTCAGCAGGGGGATGGGAACCTAAATTGTAGTTCCAGTGTGCAGGATGTTGAGAGGAGTGAGGTCAGGGATAAGGTTATAAGGACACAAGAGGGCACTGGCAAGCAAGAACTTGGTTTAAAATGTGTCTACTTCAACGCCAGGAGCATCCGGAATAAGGTGGGTGAGCTTGCAGCATGGGTTGGTACCTGGGATCCTGATGTTGTGGCCATTTCAGAGACATGGGTAGAGCAGGGACAGGAATGGATGTTGCGGGTTCCGGGATTTAGATGTTTCACTAAGAACAGAGAAGATGGTAAAAGAGGGGGGGGTGTGGCATTGTTAATCAAGGAAAGTATTACAGCGGCAGAAAGGACGTTTGAGGACTCGTCTACTGAGGTAGTCTGGGCCGAGGTTAGAAACAGGAGAGGAGAGGTCACCCTGTTGGGAGTTTTCTATAGACCTCCAAATAGTTCCAGAGATGTAGAGGAAAGGATAGCGAAGATGATTCTCGACAGGGGCGAGAGTAACAGGGTAGTTGTTATGGGGGACTTTAACTTTCCAAATATTGACTGGAAATACTATAGTTCGAGTACTTTCGATGGGTCAGTTTTTGTCCAGTGTGTGCAGGAGGGTTTTCTGACACAGTATGTAGACAGGCCAACCAGGGGCGATGCCACATTGGATTTGGTACTGGGTAATGAACCCGGCCAGGTGTTAGATTTAGAAGTTGGTGAGCATTTTGGTGATAGTGATCACAATTCGGTTAGGTTTACCTTAGCGATGGGCAGGGACAGGTATATACCGCAGAGCAAGAATTATAACTGGGGGAAAGGAAATTATGATGCGATTAGGCAAGATTTAGGATGCGTAGGATGGGGAAGGAAACTGCAGGGGATGGGAACAATCGAAATGTTTAGCTTATTCAAAGAGCAGCTACTGCGTGTCCTTGATAAGTATGTACCTGTGAGGCAGGGAGGAAGTTGTTGAGCGATGGAGCCGTGGTTTACTAAAGAAGTTGAAGCGCTTGTCAAGAGGAAGAAGGCGGCTTATGTTAGGATGAGACGTGAAGGCTCAGTTAGGGCGCTTGAGAGCTACAAGCTAGCCAGGAAGGATCTAAAGGGAGAGCTAAGAAGAGCAAGGAGAGGACACGAGAAGTCATTGGTGGATAGGATCAGGGAAAACCCTAAGGCTTTCTATAGGTATATCAGGAATAAAAGAATGACTAGAGTTAGGTTAGGGCCAATCAAGGATAGTAGTGGGAAGTTGTGTGTGGAATCGGAAGAGATAGGGGAAGTGTTAAATGAATATTTTTCGTCAGTATTTACAGTGGAGAAAGAAAATGTTGTCGAGGAGAATACTGAGATACAGACTACTAGGCTGGATGGGATTGAGGTTCACAAGGAGGAGGTGTTAGCAATTTTGGAAAGTGTGAAAATAGATAAGTCCCCTGGGCTAGATGGGATTTATCCTAGGATTCTCTGGGAAGCCAGGGAGGAGATTGCAGAGCCTTTGTCCTTGATTTTTATGTCGTCATTGTCGACAGGAATAGTGCCGGAAGACTGGAGGATAGCAAATGTTGTCCCCTTGTTCAAGAAGGGGAGTAGAGACAGCCCTGGTAATTATAGACCTGTGAGCTTTACTTCGGTTGTGGGTAAAATGTTGGAAAAGGTTATAAGAGATAGGATTTATAATCATCTTGAAAAGAATAAGTTCATTAGCGATAGTTAGCACGGTTTTCTGAAGGGTAGGTCGTGCCTCACAAACCTTATTGAGTTTTTTGACAAGGTGACCAAACAGGTGGATGAGGGTAAAGCCGTGGATGTGGTGTATATGGATTTCAGTAAGGCGTTTGATAAGGTTCCCCACGGTAGGCTATTGCAGAAAATACAGAAGTATGGGATTGAAGGTGAATTAGTGCTTTGGATCAGAAATTGGCTAGCTGAAAGAAGACAGAGGGTGGTGGTTGATGGTAAATGTTCATCCTGGAGTATAGTTTCTAGTGGTGTACCGCAAGGATCTGTTTTGGGGCCACTGCTGTTTGTCATTTTTATAAATGACCTGGAAGAGGGTGTAGAAGGGTGGGTTAGTAAATTTGCGGATGACACGAAGGTCGGTGGAGTTGTGGATAGTGCCGAAGGATGTTGTAGGTTACAGAGGGACATAGATAGGCTGCAGAGCTGGGCTGAGAGATGGCAAATGGAGTTTAATGCGGAAAAGTGTGAGGTGATTCACTTTGGAAGGAGTAACAGGATTGCAGAGTACTGGGCTAATGGGAAGATTCTTGGTAGTGTAGATGAGCAGAGAGATCTTGGTGTCCAGGTACATAAATCCCTGAAAGTTGCCACCCAGGTTAATAGAGCTGTTAAGAAGGCAGATGGTGTGTTAGCTTTTATTAGTAGGGGGATCGAGTTTAGGAGCCACGAGGTCATGCTGCAGCTGTACAGAACTCTGGTGCGGCCGCACCTGGAGTATTGCGTGCAGTTCTGGTCACCGCATTATCGGAAGGATGTGGAAGCTTTGGAAAAGGTGCAGAGGAGATTTACTAGGATGTTGCCTGGTATGGAGGGAAGGTCTTACGAGGAAAGGCTGAGGGACTTGAGGTTGTTTTCGTTAGAGAGAAGGAGGAGGAGAGGTGACTTAATAGAGACATATAAGATAATCAGAGGGTTGGATCGGGTGGATAGTGAGAGCCTTTTTCCTCGGATGGTGATGGCAAACACGAGGGGACATAGCTTTAAGTTGAAGGGTGATAGATATAGGACAGATGTCAGAGGTAGTTTCTTTACTCAGAGAGTAGTAGGGGCGTGGAACGCCCTGCCTGCAACAGTAGTAGACTCGCCAACTTTAAGGGCATTTAAGTGGTCATTGGATAGACATATGGATGAAAATGGAATAGTGTAGGTCAGATGGTGTCACAGGTCGGCGCAACATCGAGGGCTGAAGGGCCTGTACAGCGCTGTAATGCTCTATGTTCTAGGACTTGACAGGGTAGATGCAGGAAGGATGTTCCCGATGGTGGGGGAGTCCAGAACCAGGGGTGATAGTCTAAGGATACGGGGTAAACCATTCAGGACTGAGATGAGGAGAAATCTCTTTACCCAGAGAGTGGTGAGCCTGTGGAATTCGTTACCACAGAAAGCAGTCGAGGCCAAAACATTGTATGTTTTCAAGAAGGAGTTAGATATAGCTCTTGGGGCAAAAGGGATCAAAGGGTATGGGGGGAAAGCGGGAACAGGTTACTGAGTTGGATGATCAGCCATGATCATAATGAATGGTGGAGCAGGCTCGAAGGGCCGAATGGCCTACTCCTACTCCTATTTTCTGTTTCTGTTTAACATCTCATCCAAAAGAGCCCCCTCTAAAAGTGCAGCACTCCCTCAGTACTGCCCCCTGACAGTGCTGCACTCCCTCAGTACTGCCCCTCTGACAGTGCAGCACTCCTTCAGTACTGACCCTCTGACAGTGCAGAACTCCTTCAGTACTGACCCTCTGACAGTGCAGCGCTCCCTCAGTACTGACCCTCTGACAGTGCAGCACTCCCTCAGTACTGCCCCTCTGACAGTGCAGCACTCCTTCAGTACTGTCCCTCTGACAGTGCAGCACTCCCTCAGTACTGCCCCTCTGACAGTGCGGCACTCCCTCAGTACTGACCCTCTGACAGTGCAGCACTCCTTCAGTACTGTCCCTCTGACAGTGCAGCACTCCTTCAGTACTGTCCCTCTGACAGTGCAGCACTCTCTCAGTACTGCCCCTCTGACAGTGCAGCGCTCCCTCAGTGCTGACCCTCTGACAATGCAGCACTCCCTCAGTACTGCCCCTCTGACAGTGCAGCACTCCCTCAGTACTGCCCCTCCGACAGTGTAGCACTCCCTCAGCACTGACCCTCTGACAGTGCAGCACTCCTTCAGTACTGTCCCTCTGACAGTGCAGCACTCTCTCAGTACTGCCCCTCTGACAGTGCAGCGCTCTCTCAGTGCTGACCCTCTGACAATGCAGCACTCCCTCAGTACTGCCATTCTGACAGTGCAGCACTCCCTCAGTACTGCCCCTCTGACAGTGCAGCACTCCTTCAGCACTGTCCCTCTGACAGTGCAGCACTCCTTCAGTACTGTCCCTCTGACAGTGCAGCACTCCCTCAGTACTGACCCTCCGACAGTGCAGCACTCCCTCAGTACTGACCCTCCGACAGTGCAGCACTCCCTCAGTACTGCCCCTCTGACAGTGCAGCACTCCTTCAGTACTGACACTCTGACAGTGCAGCACTCCTTCAGTACTGCCCCGCTGACAGTGCAGCACTCCTTCAGTACTATCCCTCTGACAGTGCAGCACTCCCTCTGTACTGACCCTCTGACAGTGCAACATTCCCTCAGTACTGTCCCTCTGACAGTGCAGCACTCCCTCAGTACTGCCCCTCTGACAGTGCAGCAATCCTTCAGTACTGACCCTCCGACAGTGTAGCACTCCCTCAGCACTGACCCTCTGACAGTGCAGCACTCCTTCAGTACTGACCCTCTGACAGTGCAGCACTCCTTCAGTGCAGCCCCGCCGACAGTGCAGCACTCCTTCAGTACTGTCCCTCTGACAGTGCAGCACTCCCTCTGTACTGACCCTCTGACTGTGCAACACTCTCTCAGTACTGTCCCTCTGACAGTGCAGCTCTCCTTCAGTACTGTCCCTCTGACAGTGCAGCACTCCCTCAGTAGTGCCCCTCTGACAGTGTAGCGCTCCCTCAGTGCTGACCCTCTGACAATGCAGCACTCCCTCAGTACTGCCCCTCTGACAGTGCAGCGCTCCATCAGTACTGACCCTCTGACAGTGCAACATTCCCTCAGTACTGACCCTCTGACAGTGCAGCACTCCTTCAGTACTGTCCCTCTGACAGTGCGGCACTGCCTCTGTACCGACCCTCTGACAGTGCAGCACTCCCTCAGTACTGACCCTCTGACAGTGCAGCACTCCTTCAGTACTGACCCTCTGACAGTGCAGCACTCCTTCAGTACTGCCCAGCTGACAGTGCAGCACTCCTTCAGTACTATCCCTCTGACAGTGCAGCACTCCCTCTGTACTGACCCTCTGACAGTGCAACATTCCCTCAGTACTGTCCCTCTGACAGTGCAGCACTCCCTCAGTACTGCCCCTCTAACAGTGCAGCAATCCTTCAGTACTGACCCTCCGACAGTGCAGCACTCCTTCAGTACTGACCCTCTGACAATGCAGCACTCCTTCAGTACTGCCCCGCCGACAGTGCAGCACTCCTTCAGTACTGTCCCTCTGACAGTGCAGCACTCCCTCTGTACTGACCCTCTGACTGTGCAACATTCCCTCAGTACTGTCCCTCTGACAGTGCAGCACTCCTTCAGTACTGTCCCTCTGACAGTGCAGCACTCCCTCAGTACTGCCCCTCTGACAGTGCAGCGCTCCCTCAGTGCTGACCCTCTGACAATGCAGCACTCCCTCAGTACTGCCCCTCTGACAGTGCAGCGCTCCCTCAGTACTGACCCTCTGACAGTGCAACATTCCCTCAGTACTGACCCTCTGACAGTGCAGCACTCCTTCAGTACTGACCCTCTGACAGTGCAACATTCCCTCAGTACTGACCCTCTGACAGTGCAGCACTCCCTCAGTCATGCCCCTCTGACAGTGCAGCACTCGCTCAGTACTGTCCCTCTGACAGTGCAGCACTCCCAGGTACTGACCCTCTGACAGTGTAGCACTCCCTCAGTATTGACCCTCTGCCAGTGCAACATTCCCTCAGTACTGTCCCTCTGACAGTGCAGCACTCGCTCAGTACTGACCCTCTGACAGTGCAGCACTCCTTCAGTACTGACACTCTGACAGTGCAGCACTCCTTCAGTACTGACACTCTGACAGTGCAGCACTCGCTCAGTACTGTCCCTCTGACAGTGCAGCACTCCCAGGTACTGACCCTCTGACAGTGTAGCACTCTCTCAGTATTGACCCTCTGCCAGTGCAACACTCCCTCAGTACATTTTTTATATTCATTCATGGAATGTGGGTGTTGCTGGCCAGGCCAGCATTTATTGCCCATCCCTAATTGCCCATGGGAAGGTGGTGGTGAGCTGCCTTCTTGAACCGCTGCAGTCCATTTGGGGGAGGTACACCCACAGTGCTGTTAGGAAGGGAGTTCCAGGATTTTGACCCAGTGACAGTGAAGGAACGGCGATATAGTTCCAAGTCAGGATGATATCAGGTTGTAATCTCTGGATTACTCCCTGTGCCACGTGCCAGTGAGGCTAGAAATAGGAAGATAGTGCAGCTAAACACGTGGCTGAGCAGCTGGTGTAGAAGGGAGGGTTTCAGATATCTGGACCATTGGGCTCTCTTCAGGGACAGATGGGACCTGTACAAGAAGGACGGGTTGCATCTAAACTGGAAGGGCACTAATATCCTGGGTGCGAGGTTTGCTAGCATCACTCGGGAGGGTTTAAACTAGTGTGGCAGGGGGGTGGAACCAGAGCAGTAGGACAGCTAGTGAAGTAAATGAGGAGGGCATAGTAAATAAGGCCAGTAGGACTAAGAGGAAGAGCAGGCAGGGAGATGTTGCTGAGCACAGCGGGACTGGTGGTCTGAAGTGCATTTGTTTCAATGCGAGAAGTATAACAGGTAAGGCAGATGAACTTCTAGCTTGGATTAGTACTTGGAAATATGATGTTGTTGCTAATACAGAGACTTGGTTGAGGGAAGGGCAGGATTGGCAGCTAAATGTTCCAGGCTTTAGAAGCTTCAGGCAGGATAGAGGGGGATGTAAAAGGGGTGGGGGAGTTGCATTACTGGTTAAGGAGAATATCACAGCTGTACTGCAGGAGGACACCTCGGAGGGGTCATGCAGCGAGGCAATATGGGTGGAGCTCAGGAATAGGAAGTGTGCAGTCACGATGTTGGGGGTTTACTACTGGCCTCCCAACAGCCAGCGGGAGGTAGAGGAGCAGATATGTAGACAGATTTTGGAAAGATGTAAAGGTAACAGGGTTGTAGTGGTGGGTAATTTTAACTTCCCCTATATTGACTGGGACTCACTTAGTGCTAGTGGCTTGGATGGGGCAGAATTTGTGAGGAGCATCCAAGAGGGCTTCTTGAAACAATACGTAGATAGTCCAACTAGGGATGGGGCCATACTGGACCTGGTATTGGGGAATGAGCCCGGCCAGGTGGTCGAAGTTTCAGTGGGGGAGCATTTCGGGAGCAGTGACCATAATTCCATAAGTTTTAAGGTACTTGTGGATAAGGATAAGAGTAGTCCTCGGGTGAAGGTGCTAAATTGGGGGAAGGCTAATTATAACAATATTAGGCAGGAACTGAAGAATTTAGATTGGGGGCGGCTGTTTGAGGGTAAATCAACATCTGACATGTGGGAGTCTTTCAAACGTCAGCTGATTAGAATCCAGGACCAGCATGTTCCTGTGAGGAAGAAAGACAAGTTTGGCAAGTTTCGGGAAGCTTGGATAACACGGGATATTGTGAGCCTAGTCAAAAAGAAAAAGGAAGCATTTGTAAGGGCTGGAAGGCGAGGAACAGACGAAGCACTTGAGGAATATAAAGACAGTAGGAAGGAATTTAAGCAAGGAGTCAGGAGGGCTAAAAGGGGTCATGAAAAGTCATTGGCAAACAGGATTAAGGAAAATCCCAAGGCTTTTTATACATATATAAAGAGCAAGAGGGTAACCAGGGAAAGGGTTGGCCCACTCAAGGACGCAGATGGGAATCTATGCGTGGAGCCAGAGGAAATGGGCGAGGTGCTAAATGAGTACTTTGCATCAGTATTCACCAAGGAGAAGGACTTGGTGGATGATGAGCCGAGGGAAGGGAGTGTAGATAGTCTCAGTCATCTCATTATCAAAAAGGAGGAGGTGTTGGGTGTCCTGCAAAGCATTAAGGTAGATAAGTCCCCAGGGCCTGATGGGATCTACCCCAGAATACTGAGGGAGGCAAGGGAAGAAATTACTGGGGCCTTGACAGAAATCTTTGCATCCTCATTGGCTACAGGTGAGGTCCCAGAGGACTGGAGAACAGCCAAAGTTGTTCCTATGTTTAAAAATGGTGGCAAGGATAATCCAGGAAATTATAGGCCAGTGAGCCTTGCGTCAATGGTAGGGAAGTTATTAGAGAGGATTCTTCGGGACAGGATTTACTCCCATTTGGAAACAAACGAACTTATTAGCGAGAGACAGCATGGTTTTGTGAAGGGGAGGTCGTGTCTTACTAATTTGATTGAGTTTTTTGAGGAAGTGACGAAGATGATTGATGAGGGAAGGGCGGTGGATGTTGTCTATATGGACTTTAGTAAACCCTTTGACAAGGTCCCTCATGGCAGACTGGTGCAAAAGGTGAAGTCACACGGGATCAGAGGTGAGCTGGCAAGATGGATACAGAACTGGCTCGGTCATAGAAGACAGAGTGGAACAGTGGATGGGTGTTTTTCTGAATGGAGGGATGTGACTAGTGGTGTTCCGCAGGGATCAGTGCTGGGACCTTTGCTGTTTGTAGTATATATAAATGATTTGGAGGAAAATGTAGCTGGTCTGATTAGTAAGTTTGCGGACGACACAAAGGTTGGTGGAGTTGCGGACAGTGATGAGGATTGTCAGAGGTTACAGCAGGATATAGATCGGTTGGAGACTTGGGCGGAGAAATGGCAGATGGAGTTTAATCCAGACAAATGTGAGGTAATGCATTTTGGAAGGTATAATGCAGGTGGGAAGTATAGAGTAAATGGCAGAACCCTTCGGAGTATTGACAGGCAGAGAGATCTGGGCGTACAGGTCCACAGGTCACTGAAAGTGGCAACGCAGGTGGATAAGGTGGTCAAGAAGGCATACGGCATGCTTGCCTTCATCGGTCGGGGCATAGAGTGTAACAATTGGCAAGTCATGTTGCAGCTGTACAGAACCTTAGTTAGGCCACACTTAGAATACTGCGTGCAATTCTGGTCGCCACACTACCAGAAGAATGTGGAGGCTTTGGAGAGGGTACAGAGGAGGTTTACCAGGATGTTGCTTGGTCTGGAGGGCATTAGCTATGAGGAGAGGTTGGAAAAACTCGGATTGTTTTCACTGGAACGACGGAGGTGGAGGGGCGACATGATAGAGGTTTACAAAGTTATGAGCGGCATGGACAGAGTGGATAGTCAGAAGCTTTTTCCCAGGGTAGAAGAGTCAGTTACTAGGGGACATAGGTTTTAGGTGCGAGGGGCAAAGTTTAGAGGGGATGTGCGAGGCAAGCTTTTTACACAGAGGGTGGTGAGTGCCTGGAACTTGCTGCCAGGGGAGGTGGTGGAAGCAGATACGATAGCGACGTTTAAGAGACATCTTGACAAATATATGAATAGGAAGGGAATAGAGGGATACGGTCCCTGGAAGTGCAGAAGGTGTTAGTTTAGGCAGGCATCAAGATCGGCGCAGGCTTGGAGGGCCGAATGGCCTGTTCCTGTGCTGTACTGTTCTTTGTTCTTTGTTCTTTGTTTATATGTGACTTGGAGGGGAACTTGCAGGTGGTGGTGTTCCAATGCATCTGCTGCCCTTATCCTGCTGGTTGGTAGAGGTCGTGGGTTTGGCAGGTGCTGTCTAAGGAGCCTTGGTGCGTTGCTGCAGTGCAACTTGTGGATGGTACACACTGCTGCCACTGTGCGTCGGTGGTGGAGGGAGTGAATGTTTGTAGATGGGGTGCCAATCAAGCGGGCTGCTTTGTCCTGGATGGTGTCGAGCTTCTTCAGTGTTGTTGGATTTGCACCCATCCAGGCAAGTGGAGAGTATTCCATCACACTCCTGACTTGTGCCTTGTAGATGGTGGACAGGCTTTGGGGAGTCAGGAGGTGAGTTGCTCACCACAGGATTCCTAGCCTCTGATCTGCTCTTGGAGCCACGGTATTTATATGGCTACTCCAGTTCAGTTTCTGGTCAATGGTAGCCCCTAGGATGTTGATAGTGGGGATTCAGCGATGGTAATGCTGTTAAATGGCTGATCTTATACATCAACTCCACTTTTCCTATCCCCATATCCCTAAATTCCTTAGTGCTCAAAAATGTCTCAATCTCTGTCTTGATACACTCAATGATTGAACATCCACACCTCTCTGGTGTAGAGAATTCCAAAGATCCAGAACCCTGAGTGATGAAATTTCTCTCAGTCCTCAAGATTCAATCCCTTATCCTGAGACAATGCACCCAGTTCTGGATTCTCTAGCTTGAGAAAACAACCTCTCAGCATCAACCCTGTCAGCCGTCTCAGAACTGTACATGAGACACACAAGTGCCAGGCGATGATTATCTCCAACAAGAGAGAATCTAACCATCTTCCCTTGACATTCAGCAACATTACCATGCACTTACTGGGACACTAACCTGAGGAACTCCTGCAGTGATGTCCTGGAGCTCAGATGATTGACCTCCAACAACCACAACCATCTTCCTTTGCGCCAGGTATGACTCCAACCAGTGGAGTGTTTTCCCCCTGATTTCCATTGACCTCAGTTTTGCTAGGACTCCATGGTGCCATACTCGGTCAAATGCTGTCTTGATGTCAAGGGCAGTCACTCTCACCTCACTCGTGAGTTCAGCTCTTTTGTCCATGTTTGAACCAAGGCTGTAATGAGGTCAGGAGCTGAGTGGCCCTGGCGGAACCCAAACTGAGCAGCACTGAGCAGGTTATTGCTAAGCAAGTGCCACTTGATGGCACTGTTGATGACACCTTCCATCACTTTACTGATGATTGAGACTAGGCAAATGGGGCGGTAATTGGCCGGGTTGACTTGTCCTGCTTTTTGTGTACAGGACATACCTGGGCAATTTTCCACATTGCAGGATAGATGCCAGTGTTGTAGCTGTACTGGAACAGCTTGGCTAGGGGCACGGCAAGTTCTGGAGCACAGGTCTTCAGTACTGGTGCCGGAATATTGTCAGGGCCCACAGCTTTTTCAGTATCCAGTGTCTTCAGTCGTTGCTTAATATCACGCGGAGTGAATCGAATTGGCTGAAGTTTGGCATCTGTGATGCTGGGGACTTCAGGAGGAGGCCGAGATGGATCATCAACTCGGCACTTCTGGCTGAAGATTGTTGCAAATGCTTCAGCCTTATCTTTTTCACTGATGTGCTGGGCTCCCCCATCATTGAGGATGGGGATATTTGTGGAGCCACCTCCTCCAGTTAGTTGCTTAATTGTCCACCACCATTCACGACTGGATGTGGCAGAACCTCAGAGCTTAGATCTGATCCGTTGGTTATGGGATCGCTCAGCTCCGTCTATTGCATGCTGCTTACGCTATTTGGCACGCAAGTAGTCCTGGGTTGTAGCTTCACCAGGTTGACATCTCGTTTTGAGGTCTGTCTCGTGCTTCTCCTGGCATGCCCTCCTGCACTCTTCATTGAACCAAGGTTGGTTCCCCAACTTGATGGTAATGGTAGAGTGGGGGATATGCCAGGCCATGAGGTTACAGATTGTGGTTGAGTCCAATTCTGCTGCTGTTGGTGGCCCACAGCACCTCATGGATGCCCAGTTTTGCATTGCTAGATCTGTTTGAAATCTATCCCAATTAGCACAACATGATGGAGGGTATCCTCAATGTGAAGACGTCACTTTGTCTGCACAAGGACTGTGCGGTGATCACTCCTACCAATACAGTCATGGACAGATGCATCTGCGGCAGGCAGATTAGTGAAGACGAGGTCAAGTATGTTTTTCCCTCTTGTTGGTTCCCTCACCACCTGCCGCAGACCCAGTCCAGTAGCTATGTCCTTTGGGAGTCGTCCCGTAGTGGTGCTACCGATCCACTCTTGGTGATGGACATTGAGGTCCCCCACCCAGAGTACATTCTGCACCCTTGCCCCCCTCAGTGCTGTTCAACATGGTGGAGTACTGATTCATCAGCTGAGGGAGGGTGGTAGGTATTAATCAGCAGGAAGTTTCCTTGCCCATGTTTGACCTGATGCCATGGGACTTCATGAGGTCCACAGTCAATGTTCAGGTCTCTCAGGGCAACTCCCTCCCGACTGTATACCACTGTGCCACCACCTCTGCTGGGTCTGTCCTGCTGGTGGGACAGGACATACCCGGGGATGGGGATGGCAGTGTCTGGGACATTGTAAGGTATGATTCTGTGAGTATGGCTATGTCAGGCTGTTGCTTGACTAGTCTATGGGACAGCTCTCTCAACTTTAGCACAAGCCCCCAGATGTTAGTAAGGAGGACTTTGCAGGGTCGACAGGGCTGGGTTTGCCGTTGTCGTTTCCGGTGCCTAGGTCGATGCCGGGTGGTCCGTCTGGTTTCATTCTTTTTTATTGACTTTGTAGCGGTTAGATCCAACTGAGTGGCTTGCTAGGCCATTTCAGAGGGCATGTGAGAGTTAACCACATTGCTGTGGGTCTGGAGTCACATGTAGGCCAGACCAGGTAAGGACAGCAGATTTCCTTCCCTAAAGGACATTAGTGAACCAGGTGGGTTTTTACAACAATCCACAATAGTTTCATGGCCATCATTAGACTAGCTTTTTTTTAAATTCCAGATTTTTATTAATTGAATTCAATTTTCACCTTCTGCTGTAGTGGGATTTAAACCCTTGTCACCAGAGCAATACCCTGCATCCCTGGGTTACTCGTCCAGTGACAATAGCACTACGCCACTGCCTCCTCCATTGATCTTCCCTCTCTCTTCAGAGGTATTGTATAGGTATTATAATTCCATTAGAGTTTCAGTTAGGCGACACATGGCCCTGTCTCCTGCTGTAACCATACAATGGACCAGGATAACTATGGCTATTGATTGATGTTTGAACAGGGATCATGCTGCTAACACAGTGCCACTTCAGACCCATTCATTTTGGTTTGGGCTATGAATCAGTCTGTCTCTGGAACCCTTTGTTAGTTAATTCATGTCAATAGGGGTCATCAATATACAATAATGCTCCTTTCAATTTGAAAGGGGTTCTCCCCAGAGCTACTTCAGATGAGGTTAATGAGTTTAATCTTTTCAGACAAGTTTGTCCATTTCCAGTACAGGAATGGTCAAGTGACTGCTACTCCATTTTGAGTGTGGTACAAGTGTCTCTGTTCTTGTGGTTTTGTTTAATAGTTGACTTTTTAATTCATAATTCTTCCATTTCATTGTTTATTTCATCATGGCTCTTTCTGTGCATGACACTCTAGTCATTCTAATATATTTCCCCCAAATGATGAACCCTATTCTTGTATAATATACTCTTGTGTAGCACCTTATTGAGTACCTTCTGAAAATCCAAATATACTACATCCACTGGTTCCCTTTATCAATCCTGCTAGTTACATCTTCAAAAAACTCAATAGATTTGTCAACACAATTTCCCTTGCATTAAACCGTGTTGATTCTGCCTGATCATATTATGATTTTCCATGGGACTTGTAATCCAGGGACCAGTGGGTCCACTCAGAAAGACAAAGAGTGTAGTGAGGTATTGGGGAAGGTAGCACTGTCACAGAGGACAGATGGGCACGGAGAAGGGTTAAAGTGCGTATACTTCAACGCAAGAAGCATCAGGAATAAGGTGAGTGAATTGAAGGCGTGGATGGGCACTTGGGACTACGATGTTGTGGCCATCACTGAAACGTGGATAGGTGAGGGGGAGGAATGGTTTTTGGAGGTACCTGGTTATAGATGTTTTCATAAGATTAGGAATGGTGGTAAAAGAGGTGGGGGGGTGGCATTGTTAGTTAGAAATAGTGTAACAACTGCTGAAAGAATTTTCGAGGAGGATCTGCCGACTGAGGCACTGTGGGTTGAGGTCAGGAACAGGAAAGGAGCAGTCACCTTGATGGGAGTTTTCTATAGGCCCCCCAATAGCAGCAGGGAGGTGGAAGAGCAGATTGGGAAACAGATTTTGGAAAGGAGCAGAAGTCACAGGGTAGTAATTATGGGGGATTTCAACTTCCCAAATATTGATTGGCAACTCTTTAGATCGAATAGTTTGGATGGGGTAGTGTTTGTGCAGTATGTCCAGGAAGCTTTTCTGACTCAGTATGTAGACTGCCCGACCAGAGGGGAGGCAATATTGGATTTGGTACTAGGTAATGAACCAGGGCAAGTGATAGAGCTGTTGGTGGGCGAGCACTTTGGAGATAGTGATCACAATTCTGTAGCATTCACTGTGGTAATGGAGAGGGATAGGTATGTGCAACAGGGCAAGGTTTACAATTGGGGGAAGGGTAGATATGATGCTGTCAGGCAGGAACTGAGGAGCATAAGTTGGGAGCATATGCTGGGAGGGAAGGGCACGGTCGAAATGTGGAACTTTTTCAAGGAGCAGATAGTAGGGGCCATTGATAAGCATGTCCCTGTCAGACAGGGAAGGGATGGTCATGTGAGGGAACCGTGGTTGACAAGAGAGGTTGAGAGTCTTGTTAGGAAGAAGAAGGATGCGTATATAAAGTTGAGGAAAAAGGGCACAGGCATAGCTCTGGAGGGATACAAGATGGCCAGGAAGGATCTGAAGAAAGGGATTAGGAGAGCTAAGAGAGGGCATGAAAAATGCTTGGCGGGTAGGATAAAAGAAAACCCCAAGGCCTTTTACGCGTATGTCAGAAATATGAGGATGACCAGGGGGACCATAGGTCCGGTCAAGGACAATAGCGGGAGACTGTGTGTTGAGCCGGAAGAGATAAGTGAGGTTTTGAATGAGTACTTCTCTTCGGTATTTACGAATGAGAAGGGGTGTATTACTGAAGAGGACGGTGTGAAACAGACTGGTAAGCTCGAGGAAGTGCTCGTTAGGAGGGAAGATGTGTTGGGGTTTTTGAATAACTTGAAGATAGACAAGTCTCCCGGGCCTGACGGGGTATATCCAAGGATGTTATGGGAAGCAAGGGATGAAATTGCAGAGCCGTTGGCAATGATCTTTTCATCTTCTCTGCTGACGGGGGTGGTACCAGGTGATTGGAGGGTGGCAAATGTTGTGCCCCTGTTCAAGAAAGGGAATAGGAACAACCCTGGGAATTACAGGCCAGTTAGTCTTACTTCGGTGGTAGGCAAGTTGATGGAAAAGGTGCTGAGGGATAGGATTTCTGAGCATCTGGAAAGACACTGCTTGATTCGGGACAGTCAGCACGGTTTTGTGAGGGGTAGGTCTTGCCTCACAAGCCTGATTGAATTCTTTGAGCAGGTGACCAAGCAAGTGGATGAGGGTAAACCAGTGGATGTGGTGTACATGGATTTTAGTAAGGCATTTGATAAGGTCCCCCATGGTAGACTTATGGAGAAAGTCAGGAGGCATGGGATAGTGGGGAATGTGGCCAGTTGGATTAAGAATTGGCTAACTGATAGAAGGCAGAGAGTGGTCTTAGATGGTAAATACTCAGCCTGGAGCCCAGTTACCAGTGGCGTGCCGCAGGGATCAGTTCTGGGTCCTCTCCTGTTTGTGATTTTTATTAACGACTTGGATGAGGAAGTCGAAGGGTGGGTCGGTAAATTTGCAGATGATACAAAGGTTGGTGGAGTTGTGGATACCGAGGAGGGCTATTGTCGTCTGCAAAGGGACTTGGATAGGTTGCAGTGCTGGGCTGAAAAGTGGCAGATGGAGTTTAACCCTGAAAAGTGTGAGGTCGTCCATTTTGGAAGGACAAACATGAATGCAAAATACTGGGTTAACGGTAGGGTTCTTGGGCATGTGGAGGAGCAGAGAGACCTTGGGGTCTATGTGCATAGATCATTGAAAGTTGCAACTCAAGTGGATAGGGCTGTGAAGAAGGCATATGGGGTGTTAGCGTTCATTAGCAGAGGGATTGAATTTAAGAGCCGTGAGGTGATGATGCAGCTGTACAGGACCTTGGTAAGGCCTCATTTGGAGTACTGTGTGCAGTTCTGGTCGCCTCATTTTAGGAAGGATGTGGAAGCCTTGGAGAGGGTGCAGAGGAGATTTACCAGGATGTTGCCTGGAATGGAGAATAAGTCTTACGAGGAAAGGCTGAACATTCTAGGCCTCTTCTCATTAGAAAGGAGAAGGATGAGGGGTGACATGATAGAGGTTTATAAGATGATCAGGGGAATAGATAGGGTAGACAGTCAGAAACTTTTTCCCCGGGTGGAGCAAAGCGTTACAAGGGGTCATAAATTTAAGGTGAAGGGTGGGAGATATAAGGGGGATGTCAGGGGAAGGTTCTTTACCCAGAGAGTGGTCGAGGCATGGAATGCCTTGCCCGGGGAAGTTGTTGAGTCAGAAACTTTAGGGACTTTCAAAAGGCTTTTGGATAGGTATATGGATAAAGGAGAATGATGGGGTATAGATTAAATTGTCCTTGACAGAGGACAAAGGATCGGCACAACATTGTGGGCCGAAGGGCCTGTTCTGTGCTGTATGTTCTATGTTCTATGTTCTATGTGTCCTGTTACCACTTCCTTAATAATAGATTTGCCCTACTGCTAAAAGAAAGAAAGAAAGACTTATCATAGAATCATAGAAAGTTTACGGCACAGAAAGAGGCCACTTGGCCCATCGTGTCTGTGCCGACTGAAAAATGATCCACCCGTTCTAATCCCACCTTCCAGCATTTGGTCCGTAGTCCTGCAGGTTACGGCACTTGAGGAGCATATCCAGACTCCTTTTGAATGAGTTGAGGGTCTCTGCCTCAACTACCCTTTCAGGCAGTGAGTTCCAGACCATCACCACCCTCTGGGTGAAAAAGTTTTTTCTCCTCTCCCCTCTAATCTTTCTACCAATCACTTTAAATCTATGCCCCCTCGTCACTGACCTCTCTGCTAAGGTGAACAGACCCTTCACCTCCACTCTATCCAGGCCCCTCAAAATGTTGTTATTTCAATCCGATCTCCCCTCAGCCTTCTCTGTTCCAAGGAGAACAACCCCAGCCTATCCAATCTTTCCTCATAGCTGCATTTTTCCAGTCCTGGCAACATCCTCGTAAATCCCCTCTTTCCCCTCTCTGGTGCAATTACATCCGTTCTATAATGAGATGACCAGAACTGCACACAGTACTCAAGTTGTGGCCTAACCAATGAGTTATACAGTTCCAGCATAACCTCCCTGTTCTTATATTCTATACCTCGGCTAATAAAGGAAAGGATTCCATATGCCTTCTTAACCACCTTATTGACCTGTCCTGCTACCTTCAGGAATCTGTGGACATTCACTCCAAGGTCCCTCACTTCCTCTACATTTCTCAGTATTTTCCCATTAATCGTGTATTCCTTTGCCTTGTTTGACCTCCCCAAATGCATCACCTCGCACTTCTCCAAGTTGAATTCCATTTGCCACTTTTCTGCCCATCTGACCAGACCATCAATATCTTCCTGCAGCCTACAACTATCCTCCTCGCTATCTACCACAGAATCACAGAATCAAAAAATAATACAGTGCAGAAGAGGCCCTTCGGTCCATCGAGTCTGCACCAATGCATTAAAGACACAACCCACACGGCCAGTTTTTGTGTCGTCTGCAAACGTCTTGATCATGCCCCCTACATTTACGTCCAAATCGTTAATATATACCACAAAAAGTAAGGGACCCAGTACTGAGCCCTGCGGAATGCCATGGAAACAGCCCCGTTACTAAAAAGCTCGTCAACAATTATCCTTTGTTTCCTGCCACTGAGCCAATTTTGTATCCACCTTGCTGCATTTCCCTGGATCCCATGGGATTTTATTTTTTAACCAGTCTGCCATGTGGAACCTTGTCAAAAGCCTTGCTAAAATCCATGTGGACCACATCAACTGCACTACCCTCATCTATCTTCCTTGTTACTTCTTCAAAAAATTTGATCATGTTGGTGAAACAAGATCTTCTCTTAACAAATCCATGCTGACTATCCTTGATTAACCTGTGCCTTTCTAAGTGACAGTTTATCCTGTCTCTCAGAATAGATTCCAATAATTTGCCCACTACTGAGATTAGACTGACTGGACTGTAATTATTCGGTCTATCCTTCACTCCCTTTTTAAACAGAGGTACAATGTTAGCAGTTCTCCCCCCCCCCCCACCCCACCTCCGGTCACAATTCTATGGGCTCCCCCACTCTGACCCTGCCCCATAAAATCCAGAGCTTAATTTTGTTATTCTCATCCTTTTCACATACTTGTAAAAGGTTTTATAATCTGTCTTTATATGTCTTGTTAGTTTATTTTCATTGTATTTTCTCCCTTTCTATCAATTTCTTTGCCATCCATTGTCAATTTTTAAAAACCCTCCCAATCCTCAGGCTGACTACTCTACTTGGCAACATTATCAACCTTTTCTTTTAATCTAATCTAGTTAGCCTTGGATGCGTCACTGTCCAGTAGACTTTTTATTCTACAAAGGAATATATACTTGTTGAATATTATGCCTTCATTTTTTAAATTTTTGCCACTGCTTATTTATCATCATGTCTTTCAATCTATCTCAGACAACCTGTATACTTCCATAATTTGCTTTGTTTAAATTTAAAGACCTAGTTTTGAACTTAATCACTCCACTCTCAAACTTAATTTGAAATTTTACCATATTATGATCACTCTTCCCCAGGGGATCCTTTACTACACAATTACTAATTAACTTGGTCTCATTAGACAATACTAGATCTAAACTAGCCTGTTCCCTAGTTCAAAAGCAAAATAGTGCAGATGCTGGAGAACGTAAATAAGAACAGAAGATGCTGGAAATACTCAGCGTGTCAGGCCACATCAATGGACAGTGCTGGATCCTCAACATTTTGTTCTAGAAAACTAGAACCGTGAACTCATTCTACAAGGTACTTTTGCCAATTTGGTTTGCACAGTGTACATGAAGATTAAATTACTGCAGAATCATTCCATTACCCTTGTTACCTGCTCCTCTAGTTTGCTGATTTATACTCTGTCCAATGCTATGATGGCAGGATCCCCAAGGACACATTGTACAGCGAGCTCGTCATTGATATCAGACCCACCGGCTGTCCATGTCTCCGCTTTAAAGACATCTGCAAACACGACATGAAGTCCTGTGACATTGATCACAAGTCGTGGGAGTCAGTTGCCAGCGTTTACCAGAGCTGGCGGGCAGCCATAAAGGCGGGGCTAAAGAGTGGCGAGTCGAAGAGACTTAGCAATTGGCAGGAAAAAAGACAGAAGCACAAGGAGAGAGCCAACTGTGTAACAGCCCCGACAACCAATTTTATCTGCAGCACCTGTGGAAGAGCCTGTCACTCTAGAATTGGCCTTTATAGCCACTCCAGGCGCTGCTTCACAAACCACTGACCACCTCCAGGCGCTTATCCATTGTCTCTCGAGACAAGGAGGCTAAGGAATTCTATGATTACTGTAAAATAACTTGCATCAATGTTTTCTTCCACTTGTTGTTTCTTAGCTCCACTGATTCTGCATCTTGATTTTCTGGGCTAAGATGCTTTCTCACTAATGCCTTTATCTCGTCCTTTATTATCAGGGCTATTCCCTCTCACCTTCACCCTCCCCCCTCACTCTCACTCTCACCTCCTTCTCCATGTTCCCTGTCTTTTTTTAAAGTCAAGTACCCTGGAATATTTAGATTCCAACCTTGGTCACTCTGCTACCACGTCTCTGTAATGACTACTGAGTCAAATCCATTTAGCCCTATTTGTGCCATTAATTCATCTCTCTTGTTATGACTGCTTCTTGCATTTATATATAGCGGCTTTAATTTTAACTTTTTACTATTGTCCCTGATGTGCCTTGATTCAGTAATGCCCTATTACTGTTATTAAACTCTCTGTCTCTTCCTAAGATTTTACCTAAATTGCTACTCTGCTCTACAGACTTGTCTCTTCAGATTTATAAATTTATCCTTATCTGAAACCTGCCTCTCCCTTCTTAGCTAAAGCCCTATCTATTACCCTAGTTATTCAATTGATGGGACACTGGTCCCAGTACAGGTTAAGTGAAGCCCGTCCCAGTGGAACAGCTCCCTCTTTTCCCAGTGCTGGTGATGTGCCCCATGAGTTGAAACCTCTGCCTTCCAGAAGACTCTTTCATCCACACATCTAAATCTCTAATCTGTTTGACATTATGCTAATTTAACCTGTGGCTCAGGTATTAATCCAGAGGTTATTTCCTTTCAGGCTTTGTTTTTAATTTGTAACCTAGTTCCTCAAACACCATCCCAGGTCAAATTGGGAAACTGCTCAGCTCTGGAAGCTTGTTGTTTCTGTGTTTCTATTGAGGAATCGAAGGAATGCTCTGTCGGAAGGAGGCCTGGTCCAATATAAATAATCAGACATTTCGAGGGGCGTTAACAACCCACTCCCACCCCACCCCCGCAATCAAAAAACCCCAATATTCATCTTTTGACTGTATTGGTGACATTTGATGCCTGTTGAGCAGGGATTGTTGTTGTGTTTAGGTTCTGTCTGAGGAAGCTCACTGCCAGAAGTTAGCTGCAATGTTCCGGCAGGAATGTCACTACAATCAACACTGTCTTCAAACCCTCCAGGAACACATCAAGGTCAGTTTACAATATCTGTTAATGAAGCAGATATGAGATGTCTGCTGCCGGGTAACAGTATCACAAACTGTTTGATCGCTCTGTTAATTGTTTCATGAACACCGTGTGGTGCTAAGTCCCACGGAACCCCAGGTCTCAGATTTGATTGCTGTGCTGAACACAGGAACAGGGGGAGGCCATTCAGCCCCACGAGCCGATTCTACCATTCTATTAGATCTTGGCTGATCGGTATCCTAACTCCACCTGGGTTACATAACCCTTAATCCCCTGACCCAACATAAATCTATCAAGCTCAGTTTTGAAATTTCCAACTGACCTCCAGTCTCAACGGCTTTTTGCGGGGAGCGGGCTCCAGATTTTCACTCCCCTTTGTGTGAAGAAGTGTTCCCTGACATCAGCCCTGAATGGCCGAGCTCTCATTTCCACCAGAGGAAATAGTTTTTCTCAATTTAACCTATCAAATCATTTATTCATCTTAAACACCTCAATTAGGTCACCCCTTAATGCTCTATACTCAAGGGAAATACAAACCCTGTCTGTGCAAGCTGCCCATGTAATTGAACACTTTTAGCCCTGGTTTTATTCTGGTGAATCTGCATTCCAATTTCTAATGTCCTTTTGTATAATTTCACTCCTGAACAGCCTGGTTCTAAATTTTAGATTAGGCGGCTTGTTCTGGATCATAGACGTGGGTGTTGCTGAAGTGGTGGGTGGGGGGTGCTGCTGGAGCAGTGAGGGGCTACTGGAGCAGTGAAGGGGGCTACTGGAGCAGTGAAGGGGGCTGCTGGAGCAGCGAGGGGCTACTGGAGCAGTGAAGGGGGCTGCTGGAGCAGCGAGGGGCTACTGGAGCAGTGAAGGGGGCTACTGGAGCAGTGAAGGGGGCTGCTGGAGCAGTGAAGGGGGCTACTGGAGCAGTGAAGGGGGCTACTGGAGCAGTGAAGGGGGCTGCTGGAGCAGCGAGGGGCTACTGGAGCAGTGAAGGGGGCTACTGGAGCAGTGAAGGGGGCTGCTGGAGCAGTGAAGGGGGCTACTGGAGCAGTGAAGGGGGCTGCTGGAGCAGCGAGGGGCTACTGGAGCAGTGAAGGGGGCTACTGGAGCAGTGAAGGGGGCTGCTGGAGCAGTGAAAGGGGCTACTGGAGCAGTGAAGGGGGCTGCTGGAGCAGTGAAGGGGGCTACTGGAGCAGTGAAGGGGGCTACTGGAGCAGTGAAGGGGGCTGCTGGAGCAGCGAGGGGCTACTGGAGCAGTGAAGGGGGCTACTGGAGCAGTGAAGGGGGCTGCTGGAGCAGCGAGGGGCTACTGGAGCAGTGAAGGGGGCTACTGGAGCAGTGAAGGGGGCTGCTGGAGCAGTGAAGGGGGCTACTGGAGCAGTGAAGGGGGCTGCTGGAGCAGTGAAGGGGGCTACTGGAGCAGTGAAGGGGGCTGCTGGAGCAGTGAGGGGCTGCTGGAGCAGTGAAGGGGGCTACTGGAGCAGTGAAGGGGGCTGCTGGAGCAGCAAGGGGCTACTGGAGCAGTGAAGGGGGCTGCTGGAGCAGTGAAGGGGGCTACTGGAGCAGTGAAGGGGGCTGCTGGAGCAGCGAGGGGCTACTGGAGCAGTGAAGGGGGCTGCTGGAGCAGTGAAGGGCTACTGGAGCAGTGAAGGGGGCTGCTGGAGCAATGAAGGGGGCTACTGGAGCAGTGAAGGGGGCTACTGGAGCAGTGAAGGGGGCTGCTGGAGCAGCGAGGGGCTACTGGAGCAGTGAAGGGGGCTGCTGGAGCAGTGAAGGGGGCTACTGGAGCAGTGAAGGGGGCTGCTGGAGCAGCGAGGGGCTACTGGAGCAGTGAAGGGGGCTACTGGAGCAGTAAAGGGGGCTGCTGGAGCAGCGAGGGGCTACTGGAGCAGTGAAGGGGGCTGCTGGAGCAGTGAAGGGGGCTACTGGAGCAGTGAAGGGGGCTGCTGGAGCAGCGAGGGGCTACTGGAGCAGTGAAGGGGGCTACTGGAGCAGTAAAGGGGGCTGCTGGAGCAGCGAGGGCTACTGGAGCAGTGAAGGGGGCTGCTGGAGCAGCGAGGGGCTACTGGAGCAGTGAAGGGGGCTGCTGGAGCAGTGAAGGGGGCTACTGGAGCAGTGAAGGGGGCTGCTGGAGCAGCGAGGGGCTACTGAAGCAGTGAAGGGGGCTGCTGGAGCAGCGAAGGGCTGTTGGAGCAGCGAGGGGCTACTGGAGAGGTGGGGGAGGTGGGGCTGCAATTGGCCTTGGAGACCCTGGCCAAGGACAGTTTAAGGTGTCACAGGGTTTCTGCTCCTGTTTGATATCTAATCTAATTTTCAATCCAATCTCACCCTATGATCTTAGAGTCATAGAGTCAAAGAGAGATACAGCACTGAAACAGGCCCTTCGACCTACTGAGTCTGTGCCGACCATCAACCACCCATTTTTACGCTAATCCTACGTTAATCCCATATTCCCTACCACATCCCCACAATTCTCCTACCACCTACCTACACTAGGGGCAATTTACAATGGCCAATTTGCCTATCAACCTGCAAATCTTTAGAACCTGACTGACTGCTGGAAAATGCAAAGTGCGTAACTCAGGGAAGGGCAGGATCGGGTGTGTCAGCGATGACACCCAAGATCCAACAGTCTGTCAGTTTATAAAGAACAGCAATGTCGATGAGGTGACAGTCCGTGGAACAATAATCCAGGATGGTTAATATGGGGAACAATTTAGTCAGCGCCCCAGAAATAAAGGAATTGCTTCCAAAGAACTACTTTATAATTTCAGTCCAGCAAATAACAGAGGAAGCTGTGGATGGTATACAGGTCACTACAAGAAGCTTGGCTTAAGCTACTTCTGTTAAAGTGTTCCAATAACCAGGGACTCGGGACGAGGATGCACCATTTCTGTACGGGGTTAATGGTGGGACAGGTACAGCCTGTCTCAATTTCTTTGCAAGTACGTGTTGGCACTGGCAACCATGTCTCAGTGGGTAGAATTCACACCTCTTAGGATGGTGGGTTCGAGACCCACTCCAAAGATTTGAGTCTAGTATGTTGACTGACATTCCCAGTATAGTACTGAGGGAGTGCTGCACTGTCAGAGGGTCAGTACTGAGGGAGTGCTGCACTGTCAGAGGGTCAGTACTGAGGGAGTGCTGCACTGTCAGAGGGTCAGTACTGAGGGAGTGCTGCACTGTCAGAGGGTCAGTACTGATGGAGTGCTGCACTGTCAGAGGGTCAGTACTGAGGGAGTGCTGCACTGTCAGAGGGTCAGTACTGAGGGAGTGCTGCACTGTCAGAGGGTCAGTACTGAGGGAGTGCTGCACTGTCGGAGCGTCAGTACTGAGGGAGCGCTGCACTGTCAGAGGGTCAGTACTGAGGGAGTGCTGCACTGTCAGAGGGTCAGTACTGAGGGAGTGCTGCACTGTCAGAGGGTCAGTACTGAGGGAGCGCTGCACTGTCAGACGGTCAGTACTGAGGGAGTGCTGCACTGTCAGAGGGTCAGTACTGAGGGAGCGCTGCACTGTCAGAGGGTCAGTACTGAGGGAGCGCTGCACTGTCAGACGGTCAGTACTGAGGGAGTGCTGCACTGTCAGAGGGTCAGTACTGAGGGAGCGCTGCACTGTCAGAGGGTCAGTACTGAGGGAGTGCTGCACTGTCAGAGGGTCAGTACTGAGGGAGTGCTGCACTGTCGGAGCGTCAGTACTGAGGGAGCGCTGCACTGTCAGAGGGTCAGTACTGAGGGAGTGCTGCACTGTCGGAGCGTCAGTACTGAGGGAGCGCTGCACTGTCAGATGGTCAGTACTGAGGGAGTGCTGCACTGTCAGAGGGTCAGTACTGAGGGAGTGCTGCATTGTCGAGGGTCAGCACTGAGGGAGTGCTGCACTGTCAGAGGGTGAGTACTGAGGGACTGCTGCACTGTCGGAGGGTCAGTACTGAGGGAGTGCTGCACTGTCGGAGGGTCAGTACTGAGGGAGTGCTGCACTGTCAGAGGGTCAGTACTGAGGGAGTGCTGCACTGTCAGAGGGTCAGTACTGAGGGAGTGCTACACTGTTGGAGGGTCAGTACTGAGGGAGTGCTGCATTGTCGAGGGTCAGCACTGAGGGAGTGCTGCACTGTCGGAGGGTCAGTACTGAGGGAGTGCTGCACTGTCAGAGGGTCAGTACTGAGGGAGTGCTGCACTGTCGGAGGGTCAGTACTGAGGGAGTGCTGCACTATCAGAGGGTCAGTACTGAGGGAGTGCTGCACTGTTGGAGGTGTCGTCTTTGGGCTGAGATGTTAAACTGAGGCCCCATCTGTCGTCTCAGGTGAATGTTAAAGATCCCATGGCACTATTTCGAAGAACAGCAGGGGGTTTCTCCCCAGTGTCTTGGACAATATTTATCCCTCAACCAACATCACACAGACAGATTATCTGGTCATTATTACATTGCTGTTTGTGGGATCTTGCTGTGATCGGATTGGCAGCTGTTCTTCTTACGTAACAACGGTGACTACACTTTTTGAACTGCTTCATTGACTGTAGCTTTGGGATGTTCTGTGATTGTGAATCGTGTTGTGTTCTATGGGGGTTTAATGGTCCTGTGCTGTTTATTGTGCTCAGGAGATGTGGCAGCAGCTGTGTGTGATGGATGAAAAGCCAGCGGTACAAACAGCACCACTTCCTCCGCGGGATGAGACTGAAAAAATGACGACACAACGAGGAGGTTCAGAGAACAGGTACCCAGAGTATGGATTTGAAGGGTATATCACTGAACCACTGAACTCAAGTAAACGTCACTGGCAGTAAATTCTTCAGCGCAGCACCATTTTCTGGTTATATCTTTGCTTCACATTCGTGTTGATACCCTCCCTGTCTTTAAGTTGGCCAGTTAGAGCTGCAGGGGAAGATGGGATAAAATCTGAATCTCTGAACAATGCTTCAATCCTAACTCACACCGAGTCCCGTTCACCCATCATCCCTGTGCTCGCTGACCCACATTGGCTCCTGGTCGAGCAACATCTTGATTTTAAAATGCTCATCCTTGTTTTCAAATCCCACCATAGCCTCAGCCCTCCCTCTCTTTGTAATCTCCTCCAGCCCCAGAACCCTCCAATATCTCTGCACTCCTCTAATTCCGGCCTCTTGAGCATCCCTGATTTTAATCGCTCCACCATTGGTGGCTGTGCCTTCAGCTGCCTGGGCCCTGAGCTCTGGAATTCCCTCCTTAAACCTCCCCATCTCTCTCTCCTCCTTTAAGACTCTCCTTAAAACCGACCTCTTTGACCAAGGACCTGTCCTAATATCTCCATATGTGGCTCGGTGGCAAATCCTCTTTGGTAACGCTCCTGTGAAGCATCTTGGGATGTTTTACTATGTTAAAGCTGCTATATAAATGCAAGTTGTTGTGATATGCCACTGTTTTTATTTTAAGCAGGTTTAATGCCTCTGTTAACCTAGTGGATCTGAGGAATGTTATCAATCTCTATTGAGTGTTTACCCAGTGCCGATGATATTTTGTACAGATCCAGCCCTGCACAATCCTCTCTAATTAAATGGTGCATAGTTGATGGGCTGTTTTACTTGTGGTTTACTCTGAGTGGGGGTGTGAATATGTTGTGTTTGTATAATTACAGAGTAATTCAGTCTTTGGTATGTCGGGTGAAACACAGATCAGACTACATTACTGAGCTGTGAAAGAGTGAGCAATAAGGACATTTTCATTCCCGCCAACATAAAAACCTAACTGCACAAAGCAGGAGATTTATTCCACTCCTTCTCAGCCCTTCTCTCAGTGATTGGGGAATGGATCACAGGCGATGACATCAACGGCTGTGTATCAGCCATGATCATATCGAATGGTGGAGCAGGGTCAAGGGGCTGAATGGCCTCCTCCTGTTCCTGCTATTCCGATGGAAGTGGGTGGCTCAATGTGGCAGGCAGGACTGCGGTGGGGGAGGAATGTAAAAGGCGGAAGTTGATGAGTGGGGAGTGTGACGTGTGGTGAGTGGGGAGTGTGACGAGTGGGGAGTGTGACCAGGGGGGAGTGTGGTGAATGGAGAGAGTGGTGAGTGGGCAGTGTGACGAGTGGGGACTGTGACGAGTGGGGAGTGTGGTGAATGGGAAGTGTGGTAAGTGGGGAGTGTGACGAGTGAGTGGAGAATGTGGTGGGTGGGGAGAGTGCTGAGTGGGGAGTGTGGTGAATGAGTCTGTGGGCAGTGGGTAACAAGTTGCCTTTCACCCTCAGTTGTGACTCTGTTGCTTGGTAGATTTGCAGTTTGTTTGGTGCTGGAGGAAGGTTTAAGTTTTCACAAATGCTGTTTATATAATGAGAGTAAAATATGATTACTGTAAATAACTGTTTAAGGATGTCACTGAACAGCTGCGGGGCATCCTGAATGGGGAGGGTGATGAGACAGAGGTCAAGATACATGTTGGTACCAATGACATAGGTAGAAAGAGGGATGAGGTCTTGCATCAAGAATTCAGGGAGTTAGGCAGTAGGCTAAAAAGCAGGACCTCTCGGGTTGTAATCTCTGGATTACTTCCAGTGCCACGTGCTAGCGAGTATAGAAATAGGAGAATAGCACAGATGAATGCGTGGCTTAAGAGTTGGTGCAGGAGGGAGGGTTTTAGATTCCTGGACCACTAGGACCGTTTCTGAGGAAGGTGGTACCTGTACAAGCGGGACGGTCTACATCTGAACCAGAGGGGGACTAACATCCTTGCTGGCGGGTTTGCTAGTGCTGTTGGGAGGAGTTTAAACTAATTTGACAGGGGGAGGGGATGCAGACTCCTAGCAGAATAGGGACGCAGCTAAACACAGGAAAGTGAACAAGTCAGAGGGAATACAGTGGAAGTAAGTTTCAAGGGAGTAAGACCAGGATGAAAGGCCTCTACTTTAATGCCAAGAGTACTACAGGTAAAACGGATGAGTTAAGGGCAAGGATTGACACATGGAATTGTGATATAGTAGCCATCACGGAGACATGGTTGAGGGAGGGGCAGGATTGGCAGCTCAATATCCCGGGATATAGAATATTCAGGCGAGACAGAGGAGAGGGTAAAAGAGGAGGGGGCATTGCAATATTAGTTAAGGAGTCAGTTACTGCAGTAAGGAGAGATTATTTCTTGGAGGGGGCATCAAATGAAGCTTTATGGGTAGAGTTTAGGAATAAAAAAGGGACAGCCACATTGCTAGGTGTTTATTATAGACCCCCAGATAGTCAGCGGGAAATTGAGGAGCAAATATGTGCGCAATTCACAGAGGTGTGTAAAAATAATAGGGTAATTATATTAGGTGATTTCAACTTTCCCAACATTAATTGGGATAGTCATCGTATTAAGGGCTTAGATGGAGTGGAGTTCTAAAAATGTATACAGGAGAACTTTTTAGCTCAATATGTAGAGGATCCAACAAGGGAGGGTGCAGTGCTGGACCTAATTCTGGGGAATGAAGCCGGACAGGTGGTTGATGTGTTGGTGGGGGAACATTTTGGTGATAGCGACCACAACATGGTACAATTTAAGCTTGTTATGGAGAAAGAAATAGACAAGTTGCAAAAAAAGGTTTTGGATTGGGGGAGAGCGAATTTTAGTAAAATAAGGCAGGATCTGGCCAAGGTAGACTGGAAAGAGTTACTTGTCGGGAAATCTACAGAAGAGCAGGAAATGGGGAAGGTACAGGCCCAACATGTTCCCTCCAGGGTAATAGGTAGGAGCAACAAGTCCAGAGAACCATGGATGACCAGAAACATTCAGGGTATGATGAGAAGGAAAAGAGAGGCTTTTAGCAAATACAAGGAGAGCAAATCAATGGAAGCATTAGTGGAATACAGAAAGTGTAAGATGGCGTTTAAGAAAGCAATTAGGAGAGCAAAGAGGGGATATGAGAAAGCTCTGGCTGGTAAAAGTAGGGAAAATCCCAAGATATTCTGTAAGTATATCAATGGGAAGAGGATAACCAGGGAAAGAGTAGGACCCATTAGGGACCAAGGGGGAAATTTGTGGGTGGAGCCAGAGGACATTGGTAGGGTGTTGAATGAATACTTCACATCTGTCTTCACCCAAGAGAAAGAGGATGTAGATATGGAACTCAGAGAGAGAGAGAGACTGTGAGGTTCTTGAGCAAATTGTCATAGGGAATGACAAGGTATTGGAGGTTTTGGAAGACTTAAAAGTGGACAAATCTCCAGGTCCGGATGATTTGTGTCCCAGGATGCTGTGGGAGGCGAGGGTGGAGATTGCAGGGGCTCTGACCCTAATTTTTAATTCCTCTCTGGCCACGGGGGAGGGGCCAGAGGACTGGAGAACAGCTAATGTGGTCCCACTATTTAAGAAAGGTTGTAGAGATAAGCCAGGGAACTACAGACCAGTGAGTCTCACGTCAGTGGGAGGGAAACTATTGGAGAAAATTCTGAAGGAGAGAATCTATCTCCACTTGGAGAGGCAAAATTTGATTAGGAATAGTCAGCATGGCTTTGTCAGAGGGAGGTCATGCCTAACAAATTTGATTGCATTTTTTGAGCATGTGACCAGGTGTGTAGATGAGGGTAGTGCAGTTGATGTAGTTTACATGGATTTCAGCAAAGCCTTTGACAAGGTCCCACATGGGAGACTTATCAAGAAAACAAATGCACATGGGATACAGGGTAACTTGATAAGGTAGATTCAAAATTGGCTTAGCTGTAGGAGACAGAGAGTGATGACAGACGGCCGTTTTAGTGACTGGAAGCCAGTGTCCAGTGGCGTACCACAGGGATCTGTGTTGGGTCCCCTATTGTTTGTCATTTATATAAACGACAGAGATGACTATGTGGGGGGTAGGATCAGTAAGTTCGCAGATGACACAAAGATTGGCCGAGTGGTTAACAGTGAGGTGGAGTGTCTTAGGTTACAGGAAGATATAGACGGGATGGTCAAATGGGCAGAAAAGTGGAAGATGGAATTTAACACTGAAAAGTGTGAGGTGATACACTTAGAAAGGAGTAATGTGACATGGAAGTATTCAATGAATGGCCTGACACTGGGAAGTTCCGAGGAACAAAGAGACCTTGGCGTGTTTGTCCATAGATCTCTGAAGGCAGAAGGGCAGGTTAATAGGGTGGTGAAAAAGGCATATGGGACACTTGCCTTTATCAATCGAAGCATAGATTACAAAAGCAGGGAGGTCATGTTGGAGTTGTACAGAACTTTGGTAAGGCCACAGCTGGAGTACTGTGTGCAATTCTGGTCGCCACATTATAGGAAGGATGTGATTGCATTGGAGGGGGTGCAGAGGCGATTCACCAGGATGGTGCCTGGGATGGAACATTTAAGCTATGAAGAGAGGTTGGATAGGCTTGGGTTGTTTTCGCTGGAGCAGAGAAGACTGAGGGGTGACCTGATCGAGGTGTACAAGATTATGAGGGGCATGGACAGAGTGGATAGGGAGCAGCTGTTCCCCTTAGTTGAAGGGACAGTTACGAGGGGTCACAAGTTTAAGGTGAGGGGCGGGAGGTTTAAGGGGGATTTGAGGAAGAACTTTTTTACCCAGAGGGTGGTGACGGTCTGGAATGCCCTGCCTGGGAGGGTGGTAGAGGCGGGTTGCTTCACATCCTTTAAAAAGTACCTGGATGAGCACTTGGTACATCATAACATTCAAGACTATGGGCCAAGTGCTGGCAAATGGGATTAGGTAGACAGGTCAGGTGTCTTTAATACATCGGTGCAGACTCGATTGACCGAAGGCCCTCTTCTGCACTGTATTATTCTGTGATTCTGTGAGGGTGGGCCCTTACTTTTACTGCCAGAATACTGGAAGCATTTCTCCCAACAGGCAGCTTGTTCCACACAGTGACACCACTGATCACTTAATGTACGTTCCAATAGACTGTACATCATTCAGAGAAAAAGACTTGCATTTATATAGTGCCTTTCACAACCTCAGGATTTCTGAAAGTGCTTTACAGTCAATGAAATACTTTCTCATGTGTAGTCACTGTTGAACCGGAGGAAATGCGGCAGCCAATCACCACACAGCAAGATCCCAGAAACAGAAATATTGAAATAACCAGATCATCTGTTCTGCAGTCATGTTAATTTTAGGGACAAATATTAGTCAAGACACGTGGAGAACTTCCTCGCCCTTTGTAAAAAGTGTCACAGAATCTTTAACATCCACCTGAGAGAGACAATAGGACATTTGTTCACTGACACGTGAAAGACAGCACCTCCCTCAGTAATGACCCTCTGACGGTGCAGCACTCCCTCAGTACTGACCCTCTGACAGTGCAGCACTCCCTCAGTACTGACCCTCTGACAGTGCAGCACTCCCTCAGTACTGACCCTCAGGCAGTGCAGCACTCCCTCAGTGCTGACCCTCTGACAGTGCAGCACTCCCTCAGTACTGACCCTCAGGCAGTGCAGCACTCCCTCAGTACTGACCCTCTGACAGTGCAGCGCTCCCTCAGTACTGCCCCTCTCACAGTTCAGCACTCCCTCATTGCTGAACCTCCGACAATCCAGCACTCCCTCAGTACTGTCCCTCCGGCAGTGCAGCCTCAGTACTGACCCTCTGACGGTGCAGCACTCCCTCAGTACTGACCCTCTGACAGTGCAGCACTCCCTCAGTGCTGACCCTCTGACAGTGTAACACTCCCTCAGTACTGACCCTCTGACAGTGCAGCACTCCCTCAGTACTGACCCTCTGGCAGTGCAGCACACCCTCAGTACTGACCCTCTGACAGTGCAGCACACCCTCAGTACTGATCCTCTGACAGTGCAGCACTCCCTCAGTACTGACCCTCTGACAGTGCAGCACTCCCTCAGTACTGACCCTCTGACAGTGCAGCACTCCCTCAGTACTGACCCTCCGGCACTGCAGCGCTCCCTCAGTGCTGACCCTCTGACAGTGCAAGACTCCCTCAGTACTGACCCTCCGGCACTGTAGCACTCCCTCAGTACTGACCATCTGACAGTGCAGCACTCCCTCAGTACTGACCCTCTGACAATGCAGCACTCCCTCAGTACTGACCCTCTGATAGTTCAGCACTCCCTCAGTACTGGCCCTCCGACAGTGCAGCACTCCCTCCGTACTGGCCCTTAGACAGTGCAGCACTCCCTCAGTACTGACCCTCCGACAGTGCAGCACTCCGTCAGTACTGACCCTCCGACAGTGCAGCGCTCCCTCAGTACTGACCCTCTGACAGTGCAGCACTCCCTCAGTACTGACCCTCTGGCAGTGCAGCACACCCTCAGTACTGACCCTCTGACAGTGCAGCACACCCTCAGTACTGATCCTCTGACAGTGCAGCACTCCCTCAGTACTGACCCTCTGACAGTGCAGCACTCCCTCAGTACTGACCCTCTGACAGTGCAGCACTCCCTCAGTACTGACCCTCCGGCACTGCAGCGCTCCCTCAGTGCTGACCCTCTGACAGTGCAAGACTCCCTCAGTACTGACCCTCCGGCACTGTAGCACTCCCTCAGTACTGACCATCTGACAGTGCAGCACTCCCTCAGTACTGACCCTCTGACAATGCAGCACTCCCTCAGTACTGACCCTCTGATAGTTCAGCACTCCCTCAGTACTGGCCCTCCGACAGTGCAGCACTCCCTCCGTACTGGCCCTTAGACAGTGCAGCACTCCCTCAGTACTGACCCTCCGACAGTGCAGCACTCCGTCAGTACTGACCCTCCGACAGTGCAGCACTCCCTCAGTACTGACCCTCCGACAGTGCAGCACTCTCTCAGTACTGACCCTCCGACAGTGCAGCACTCCCTCAGTACTGACCCTCTGACAGTGCAGCACTCCCTCAGTACTGACCCTCCGACAGTGCAGCACTCCCTCAGTACTGACCCTCTGGCAGTGCAGCACTCCCTCACTACTGCAGTGGGAGTGTCAGGCTGATTTACTTGCTCAGCTCTCTGGATTGGGACTTGAACCCATGCCCTTACGATTCCGGGACGAGAGACCCACTGAGCTTTGCTGACAACAAGGTGCAGTTGGCAATTAAAGAAAGATGAATTAATGAACAAAGTGTGTTATACAATTAGTGAGTTTTAATATTCTGTCAGGTGTTCTCTAGGGAAGCTGCTGGAACTAACACTTTCTCCTTTCAATGACTCAAGGCTACATGAAGACTTGGCCAATTGGTCCTGCAAAAGCTTGGGAGACGATTGCTCTGAAACTGGGTGTCAAACAGAATTTGTGGCAAGAAGGCTGCACCTTCCAGAGAAGGACGAGAGTGAAGGGAAGGTGACAGGAGCTGCCCCGGACACTGAGATCGAAATGTTTGAACCTGCTCTCTCCCCATCAGCCTCTGTACCAGCCCAGGGTGAAAAGCTGCAAGGTACCAATAAAATATCCACTCAGTCTCCGATTTCACTTTGAATGGTGTGGATACATAATTCTACCCTCATTTTACGTAGAATTACACACTATTTACAGCACAGAAACAGGCCATTCGGCCCATCTGCTCTGTGCTGGTGTTTCTGCTCCACACGAGCCTCGTCCCACTCCTCTTCCTCTCACCCTATCAGCATATCCTTCCGTTCCTTTCTCCCTCATGTGTTCATCCAGCTTCCCCTTAAATACAACTCTGCTATTGACCCCAGCTATTCCTTGTGGCAGCGAGTTCTACATTCTAGAATATTCCCTGAGTAAATAAGTTTCTCCTGACTTCCCCATTGAATTTATTTGTGACTGACTTATCATCACAGCCTTGTTTGCCTGTCTAATATTGTTCTGTAGTGACAATGATTACAGAGCTCAGTGTGCGACCGAACGCTCCAGGGGACCCCGTGGTTTAGAACATAGAACAGTACAGCACAGTACAGGCCCTTCGGCCCACGATGTTGTGCCGAACCTTTAATCTACTCTAAGATCAAACTAACTACCTACCCTTCATTCTACTATCATCCATGTACCTATCCAAGAGTCGATTAAATGTCCCTAATGTATCTGCTTCTACTACCACCGCTGGCAGTGCATTCCACGCACCCACCACTCTCTGTGTAAAGAACCTACCTCTGACATCTCCCCGAAACCTTCCTCCAATCACCTTAACATTATGCCCCCTGGTGACAGCTCTTTCCACCCTGGGAAAAAGTCTCTGACTATCCACCCTATCTATGCCTCTCATCATCTTGTACCCCTCTATCAAGTCACCTCTCATCCTTCTTCACTCCAATGAGAAAAGCCCTAGCTCCCTCAACCTTTCTTCATAAGACATGCCCTCCAGTCCAGGCAGCATCCTGGTAAATCTCCTCTGCACCCTCTCTAAAGCTTCCACATCCTTCCTATAATGAGGCGACCAGAACTGAACACAATATTCCAAGTGTGGTCTAACCAGGGCTTTATAGAGCTGCAGCATAACCTCGCGGCTCTTAAACTCAACCCCCCTGTTAATGAAAGCCAACACACCATACGCCTTCTTAACAACCCTATCAACTTGGGTGGCAACTTTGAGCGATCTATGGACATGGACCCCAAGATCCCTCTGTTCCTCCACACTACCAAGAATCCTATCTTTAAGCCTGTATTCTGCAGTCAAATTCGACCTTCCAAAATGAATCACTTCACACTATTCCAAGTTGAACTCCATCTGCCACTTCTCAGTCCAGCTCTGCATCCTGTCAATGTCCCGTTGCAACCTACAACAGCCTTCCACACTATCCACAACTCCAGCAACCTTCGTGTCATCGGCAAACCTGCTAACCCAGCCTTCCACATCCTCATCCAAGTCATTTATAAAAATCACAAAGAGCAGAGGTCCCAGAACAGATCCCTGCGGAACACCACTGGTCACCGAGCTCCAGGCTGAATACTTTCCATCTACTACCACCCTCTGTCTTCTATGGGCCAGCCAATTCTGTATCCAGACAGCCAACTTTCCCTGAATCCCATGCCTCCTTACTTTCTGAATGAGCCTACCATGGGGAACCTTATCATGAAAGAATAAATAAAACATGACCATCATGGGCGGCACAGTGGTGCAGTGGTTAGCACCGCAGCCTCACAGCTCCAGCGACCCGGGTTCAATTCTGGGTACTGCCTATGTGGAGTTTGCAAGTTCTCCCTGTGTCTGCGTGGGTTTCCTCCGGGTGCTCCGGTTTCCTCCCACATGCCAAAAGACTTGCAGGTTGATAGGTAAATTGGCCATTATAAATTGCCCCTAGTATAGGTAGGTGGTAGGGAAATATAGGGACAGTTGGGGATGTGGTAGGGATATGGGATTAGTGTAGGATTAGTATAAATGGGTGGTTGATGGTCGGCACAGACTCAGTGGGCCGAAGGGCCTGTTTCAGTGCTGTATCTCTAAACTAAACTAAACTCCTTGCTAAAATCCATATGCACCACATCCACTGCTCTTCCTTCATCAATGTGTTTTGTCACATCTTCAAAGAATTCAATAAGGCTTGTGAGGCATGACCTGCCCCTCACAAAGCCATGCTGACTGTCTCTAATCAAACTATGCTTTTCCAAATAATCATAAATCCTGTCTCTCAGAATCCTCTCCAATAATTTGCCCACTACCGACGTAAGACTGACTGGTCTATAATTCCCAGGGTTAGCCCTATTCCCTTTCTTGAACAAGGGAACAACAACATCCTCCAATCATCCGGTACTACTCCAGTGGACAGTGAAGACGCAAAGATCATCGCCAAAGGTGCAGCAATCTCTTCCCTCGCTTCCCGTAATATCCTTGGGTATATCCCGTCTGGCCCCGGGGACTTATCTGTCCTCATATCATTCAAAATTTCCAGCACATCCTCCCTCTTAACCTCAACCTGTTCGAGCATATCCGCCTGTTTGACTGGTTTGACCGGTTTGACTGCTGCTCATTGCTAATCACAGTCTCATTGGTGACGGGCACCTTAGTGTTCCAAATCCAAAAAGAAAAAACAGGGAGGATTCCCATTCCTGGTCGCTAAGCAAGCGTCCGTGTATTAAATGTGGATCAGTCAGGGCTTTGAACCTCCCTGGGGTTGAAGGGTCTGCCAACACTCACTGTCTGAACAATGGTTGATTAGTGAGATACAGCAGAGACAGTGAGCTGCAGGCAGCAAATAGTTTGTTAAATTCAACTCACTGAGTGACTTTCAATGGATATTCCCAGCATTTTCTCGAATGTTGGGGAGTCAGTGATTTGTTATTCTCTGTACTCTCATTGCTGTCATTATCTGCCTGTTTTAACAGACTCACAAGTCACCCAGGAGTCAACAGCAGAGAAAAATTGGGGCTCTTCACATGACAGACCCACTGCGAAGCCAGTGATGTCCAGGTACCAGCGAGAGAAAAACCCCAGGGATAAGCCTGTGAGAAACTCATCCCATTGCCTTCCATCAACTTTGCTGGTGATCCAGGAGATTTAACCTGCAATTGGTGCATCTCTCTGTGCTCTCCCTCTCTGCGATTGGTGCATCTGTTGGTGCTCTCCCTCTCTGCGATTGGTGCATCCGTCTGTGCTCTCCCTCTCTGCGATTGGTGCATCTGTCTGTGCTCTCCCTTTCTGTGATTGGTGCACCATCTGTGCTCTCCCTCTCCGTGATTGGTGGATCTCTTCCAGCTTTCTATCCATTTTCCCAACTGCTCATCTTCCAACCTCGAGTTCTCATGAAGTGTTAAACAGCTGAAATGCCCAAAATTGTTTTCCGTCCTTACACTCTGAGTCCCTGTTTGTATCGTCCACGTGCTTTTGGATGTGAATATTAGGGATTGTGCAATCTATATAGAAACTGCAGTCTGTCAAAGCGGACGTGTTACTGAAGGTGGACCATAGGGTAACTGAGAATCTTACAGCAAATCCATTGTCAACAATAACAGAGACATAGGGCCTGAAACACGTTTAATTATCTCAAGGAACTTCCCAGTAGGGGGGAGGTAGTGTATTGGACCCAAGCTGGAATGTGCTGATGTTATAGATTTGAAGGAAAGTTTGGGAGCGGGACTGTGGAGAAACATGTTGAAATTTCACGGGGGTGACAATGTGTGCATGTGTTTGTTGACACATCAAATTCCAAATCTTACCTAAATCAGTGTGTGTGGTTAAATTATGAGGATGTGTTGCAGAAATGAGGGCCAAAATTTTACCTGCGACGTCGCCTCCGAGGCGACTGAGGTGAAAAATGGCGGGAGATGACGTCGGGCCGGGTCCTCAACGTCATGACACCCAATCCCCATTTTACGCAGGTCGGACGGTGGGTGAGACAGAGGCGCCATTCACCGTCCGCTTTGCAGCAATTAAGGGCCAATTGAGGTTGTCTACGACCCAATTGACAGCCATTCTACGCTGGCTGTCACATTTTGCGTCTGGCAAATGAGTTGAAGGGGGAATCCGGAACCCGGCAGCTTTCAAAGAGCGGCAAGCAGTGTATCTGTGAAGGAGTTGGAGGTACAGGAGTTTTCATTACTCTCTGATAGATTTGTGCGCTGTTTGGAAGGTTGGGGTTGTTTTTGCTGGTTCACCAGGGTTCACCTGAGTGTTAGTTACTCCTGGTCGGGCCGCAGCATCACTGATTTATTCTGTGTAGGGGAGGGGGGTTGTGAGTGCCTGTCCTTTCAGAAAGCTGCAAATACCTGTCCTCATAACTCTGGGACACTGCAGCCATGGGAATTGTTCACTCTGGAGGTGACTCATCTACTGAGGAAGAGAACGCCACAAGGAGGGACAGGAGGACAAGTGTCCAGGGAAATCAGCAACCTGCTGACCCAGCACAGCCTGGTAATGAGGGAGGGAAGAAGGTCACAGAGTGCACCAGGAGCAACCACCTGTCAGGAGACGAGCCTACCCAGTAGGCAGGGTCTACTGCCCGCGTTTGAGCTTCCTGCAAATGACATAGCACCAGTGCTGAAGAAGACAGCACCTGTCACAGGAGACTGCCACATCTCTGTGTGAGATTCTGGCAGCGGAGGTCGCTTCCAACTGCGTGGATGACCATCCAATGCCAGTTGCACTGAAGCTAACAGTCGCTCGAAACTTCTACGCATTAGGCTCCTTCCAGGCTTCATCAGGAGACATGTGCAGAGTCTCGCAGTCATCAGTGCATCACTGCATTAAGGTGGTGACTGATGCCATATTCAGTCGTGCCAACCAGTTCATCAAGTTCCAGATGGAGGCCGCCAGTCAGGCCGAGAGAGCCAGAGGATTCGCCGTCATTGCTGGGTTCCCCATGGTCCAAGGAGTGATTGACTGCACACATGTGGCCATTAGAGCACCTACAGGTCTGTCAGGGGCCTTCATTAATTGAAAGAGGTTTCACTCAATGAATGTGCAACTTGTCTGTGACCACCACAACAGTACATTGCAGGTGTGTGCTCGTTATCCAGGAAACAGTCACGACGTAGTCATTCTCCAGAACTCCCAGGTGCCAGCACTATTCAGCACCCCTCCCCCGCCCGAGTGCCTGCAAGGGTGGATACTTGGTGACAGGGGTTATCAGCTGAAGACATGGCTGATGACACCAGTGAGGAACCCAAGGAATGAGACAGAGGAACGTTACAATGAGAGCCATGTGACCACCAGAGTTAGCACAGAGCAGACCATAGGTCTGCTAAAAATGAGATTTAGGTGTCTCGGTCCCCCAGATGGTGCCCTTCAGTACTCGCCAGCAAGGGTATCTAATATTGTTATCGTCTGCTGTGTCTCAAATAACCTGGATGGATGGGGGGGGGAGGCCCTGGAGGATGAGGACATTATTCAGTGCGAGGCATCCTCAAACAAGGACAGTGAAATGGCTGAAGCTGAGGAATAGGGGACACAGCCACCTCAACGGCGGGGGTGGGAGCTGGTTTGCGGGAGTTGAGTGCAAGGGAGGCCCAGGAGGCTCTAATACTCGGGCGTTTCTCCTGAACGGAGGCTCATAACCCAGTGACTGACATGTCACATCAGCTGGAAGCACAGAAACACTCACCTTCAGTTGGAAATCTCAGCTGCTACTGCCCACCTTTTCCTCAAACACCACAAGGCCCGAATGTGTCACCTCCCCAAGTCTCATAATTACGCAGAACAACCAGATCACCTAAAATGTCAAGTGAAAAATGTAATAATTTTTAGTGAGCTTTAACAGCAAATAAATATTTACAAATTGCACTAGTGACCTGTAGTGCAGTTATCGTGATTGTTTGAAACGTTTGCGAGTGTTCACACGAGTGGACGATCGCTCGCCGCCAGCCACGGCAGAGGAAGGTGGCTGTTCAGGCTTCTCCGTGGCTTGGGAAGACCTCGGTGGGTGTCCTCTGCCTGCCCAAGATCGGGAGGGCCCCGGCATGATGAGGTGACCCTGATCAGTCTCAGGACCACCTCTGACACCCTGGGATTATGCGATGCTGATGTCACTGGCAGAGGGGTCAAGGAGCTGCGGGATGCATCAGGAGCGCCCTGAGAGGAGCCCCCCCGATGAATTCTGCTGCTGCTCCTGTGCCCTCTCGAGGCTCAATTGGGCCTCTCTGCTGACCTCAGAGGGATGAACAGCTTCCAGTTGTCGCAGGAGCCTCATTGACAGCTCGCTGAGGCTCTGACCCATGGAACTCACTCTCTCTGGGAGGTTCTGCAAGGCCTCCAGGATAGTGCTCTCCACAGCAGACACCAATCTGTTAGTGGAGGAAGCCAAATGGACAGAGGACAGGGACCGTGCGTTACCATGGTCTGGATGGAGATCTGCAAAGTCCGAGCTAGAGCACCCAAAGTCTCTGATAACTCCGTCAGATCTCCACGCACTGCATGCTGCTCCTGCAGCATCTCCCGCTGAATGGATGCCCTCAGAGGCTCATCATCAGCATGGGGCTCAGCACTGGCCTGGCCTCCCACAGTCCTCCCAGTGTCAGAGGCTGTGGCCGATACTGCCTCTGGCAGCTGGTCCGGCACTTGTGCAGTCCTGGCACCAAGCTGTGACCACGAACCCGTGAAGGCTAACATCCCAACCGAGGTGACTGTCTCTGAGCTGAAGCTTGGTGCAGGGTGAGGATGTGACGCTGCACCCTCTGAGGTCCCTTCCTCCTCCTCAGAGGTGGACGGATGTGCCCAGAAATGCTGCCTGGCTGCTGCTGTGTTTCACCTGCAGGGAAAATCAGAATGATAAGGTGTGAGTGACACTCCAGACTGACTGCAGTGTGGCCACATGTGCGTGTGAGTTTGAACACGCGAGCAACCTTCATTGCTTGAACCAATCGGCCCCCCACCTTCCCCTCGCCCACACTCTGGGGAACTCACCCTCCTGGCCAGGTGCACTGGCCTCACCATCAGCTACTGAGTGTTCTCTGTCCTTCCCTGCAAGTGTCCATGCCTCCTCCTCGACTCTGGTGAGATAGGCGAGGTTGGTCACTCCACCACCAGTCTGGGCTCTGCTTTGGGCATGCCATGTGGAGACACATGGCAATTCGTTCAGTCCCTTGACTTGAAAGATCACCCACTCACCCCTTGTGCTGAATCCTGCATTGGGAGCCAGCACCATTGAAGTGTACGGGGGGGGGGGCGGGGGGATGGCACACCTCTGAAACATTGTGTGTCTCAGATGTGCCCAGTATACAGCCCAAGGCAGGCTGCAGCCAATCACTGTAGATGGATGGCTTCAAAAATTTTTTCTTTATCTACAATATACTTAAAGGGACAGAAAGGGTAGATGCAGCTAAGATGTTTCCTCTGGTTGAGGAGTCTAGAACCAGGAGACACAATTTCAAAGGGGGAAGACACTTAGGACAGAGATGAGGAGAAATTTCTTTACTCAGAGGGTTGTGAATCTTTGGAATTCTCTACCCCAGAAGGCTGTGGAAGCTCAGTCATTGAGTATGTTTAAAGCAGAGATTGACAGATTTCTAAATACCAATGACATCAAGGGATATGAGGATAGTGTGGGAAAAAGGCGTTGAAGTGGATGATCAGCCATGATCGTATTGAATGTCGGGGCAGGCTCGATGGGCTGAATGGCCTACTCCTGTTCCTATGTTCAACTTTGCAGCATCAGCACCCATTGACCCTCCCGTATCAGTTCAAAGCTGCGATAACTGCGGAATGCCCCTTACCCTGGCACAGCGCAGAAGGTTATTGACCTACTTGCAGCACTGGAGCCATTTCCTCCTCACTACCCCACGTCTGCTGACCTCCTCCACTACCTCCAGTCACGCCTTCTTGCTGACTTGGGGAGGCCTCCTCATTCCGTCCGCTGGGAAGAGGACCCCCCGGCCCCCCGCCCTGCCTCAGCTGCCTGGAGGAGGACATGCAGGGAGTCTGCAGAGAACCTGGGTGCCGTGCTGCTGCATGTCTCTGCCATTACCGATCTGTTTCGGGTATATTAATAGCGGGTAGGCCCTTTAATTCTTGCTGCACTCCTTTCACCCTCAGGCTGTTCTATTCCTTTTTCCAATCTGCTGCTCTTCCAAACATCCTCCTTGCTGCAGGGAATAAATAGGCCGCCGAGCCGCTAATTGGGTCGTTAGGGCTCGATAGAGGCAGCTTCATCCTTCCGGAACACGGAGCCATCAAAAAAGGTAAAAGTAGGGCCGAGGTTTGTATTCTCTTGAGTAGATAAGAATTAGGGGATTTAATCGAGGTGTTTAAAATGATTAAAGGATTTGAGAGAGGCGAGAGAGAGAAAGTATTTCCTCTGGTGAGGCGAGGGGCACAGAACAAGGGGATAGAATCATAAAGTTCAAACTAAGCTGTGGAGTTTCATAGTGGTGTCAGAGACGGGAGCAGCTGGAGAAACAGTGAAGATCACTTTGCATTCCATCCACTATTGAATGATTGAGAATGTGAAGATGAATCGAACCAACAGCCTTCAGTTGTAAATCCAACATATGCTGCAGATCAGACGATGATTAAATGATCGAAAGGGTGGTCCGATTCATGGTACTGAACACCTTGGCCTGAACACTGACCCCTTGGTATTGGAATCCACGGCCTGAACACTGGCCCCTTGGTATCGGACTCCTCGGCCTGAACTCTGACCCCTGGTACTGGACTCCTCGGCCTGAACTCTGACCCCTGGTACTGGACTCCTCGGCCTGAACACTGACCCCTGGTACCGGACTCCTCGGCCTGAACTCTGACCCCTGGTACTGGACTCCTCGGCCTGAACACTGACCCCTTGGTACGGGACTCCTCGGCCTGAACACTGACCCCTTGGTACGTGACTCCTTGGCCTGAACACTGACCCCTTGGTACGGGACTCCTCGGCCTGAACACTGACCCCTTGGTACTGGACTCCTCGGCCTGAACACTGACCCCTTGGTACGGGACTCCTCGGCCTGAACACTGACCCCTTGGTATCGGACTCCTCGGCCTCAACACTAACCCCTTGGTACCGGACTCCTCGGCCTGAACACTGACCCCTTGGTATCGGACTCCTCGGCCTCAACACTGACCCCTTGGTATCGGACTCCTCAGCCTGAACTCTGACCCCTGGTACTGGACTCCTCGGCCTGAACACTGACCCCTGGTACTGGACTCCTCGGCCTGAACACTGGCCCCTTGGTACCGGACTCCTCGGCCTCAACACTGACCCCTTGGTATCGGACTCCTCAGCCTGAACACTGACCCCTGGTACCGGACTCCTCGGCCTGAACACTGACCCCTGGTACCGGACTCCTCGGCCTGAACACTGACCCCTTGGTATCGGACTCCTCGGCCTCAACACTGACCCCTTGGTATCGGACTCCTCAGCCTGAACACTGACCCCTGGTATCGGACTCCTCGGCCTCAACACTGACCCCTTGGTACTGGACTCCTCGGCCTGAACATTGACCCCTGGTACTGGACTCCTCGGCCTGAACACTGACCCCTGGTACTGGACTCCTCGGCCTGAACACTGACCCCTGGTACTGGACTCCTCGGCCTAAACACTGACCCCTTGGTATCGGACTCCTCGGCCTCAACACTGACCCCTTGGTATCGGACTCCTCGGCCTCAACTCTGACCCCTGGTACTGGACTCCTCGGCCTGAACACTGACCCCTGGTACCGGACTCCTCGGCCTGAACACTGACCCCTTGGTAATGGACTCCTCGGCCTGAACACTGACCCCTGGTACTGGACTCCTCGGCCTGAACACTGACCCCTTGGTATCGGACTCCTCGGCCTGAACACTGACCCCTGGTACTGGACTCCTCGGCCTGAACACTGACCCCTTGGTATCGGACTCCTCGGCCTGAACACTGACCCCTTGGTATCGGACTCCTCGGCCTGAACACTGACCCCTTGGTATCGGACTCCTCGGCCTGAACACTGACCCCTGGTACTGGACTCCTCGGCCTGAACACTGACCCCTGGTACTGGACTCCTCGGCCTGAACACTGACCCCTTGGTATCGGACTCCTCGGCCTGAACACTGACCCCTTGGTATCGGACTCCTCGGCCTGAACACTGACCCCTTGGTATCGGACTCCTCGGCCTGAACACTGACCCCTGGTACTGGACTCCTCGGCCTGAACACTGACCCCTGGTACTGGACTCCTCGACCTGAACACTGACCCCTGGTACTGGACTCCTCGACCTGAACACTGACCCCTTGGTATCGGACTCCTCGGCCTCAACACTGACCCCTGGTACTGGACTCCTCGGCCTGAACACTGACCCCTTGGTATCGGACTCCTCGGCCTGAACACTGACCCCTGGTACTGGACTCCTCGGCCTGAACACTGACCCCTTGGTATCGGACTCCTCGGCCTGAACACTGACCCCTGGTACTGGACTCCTCGGCCTGAACACTGACCCCTTGGTATCGGACTCCTCGGCCTGAACACTGACCCCTTGGTAATGGACTCCTCGGCCTGAACACTGACCCCTGGTACTGGACTCCTCGGCCTGAACACTGACCCCTTGGTATCGGACTCCTCGGCCTGAACACTGACCCCTTGGTATCGGACTCCTCGGCCTGAACACTGACCCCTTGGTATCGGACTCCTCGGCCTGAACACTGACCCCTGGTACTGGACTCCTCGGCCTGAACACTGACCCCTGGTACTGGACTCCTCGACCTGAACACTGACCCCTGGTACTGGACTCCTCGACCTGAACACTGACCCCTTGGTATCGGACTCCTCGGCCTGAACACTGACCCCTTGGTATCGGACTCCTCGGCCTGAACACTGACCCCTTGGTATCGGACTCCTCGGCCTGAACACTGACCCCTGGTACTGGACTCCTCGGCCTGAACACTGACCCCTGGTACTGGACTCCTCGGCCTGAACACTGACCCCTTGGTATCGGACTCCTCGGCCTCAACACTGACCCCTGGTACTGGACTCCTCGGCCTGAACACTGACCCCTTGGTATCGGACTCCTCGGCCTGAACACTGACCCCTGGTACTGGACTCCTCGGCCTGAACACTGACCCCTTGGTATCGGACTCCTCGGCCTGAACACTGACCCCTGGTACTGGACTCCTCGGCCTGAACACTGACCCCTGGTACTGGACTCCTCGACCTGAACACTGACCCCTGGTACTGGACTCCTCGACCTGAACACTGACCCCTTGGTATCGGACTCCTCGGCCTCAACACTGACCCCTGGTACTGGACTCCTCGGCCTGAACACTGACCCCTTGGTATCGGACTCCTCGGCCTGAACACTGACCCCTGGTACTGGACTCCTCGGCCTGAACACTGACCCCTTGGTATCGGACTCCTCGGCCTGAACACTGACCCCTGGTACTGGACTCCTCGGCCTGAACACTGACCCCTTGGTATCGGACTCCTCGGCCTGAACACTGACCCCTTGGTAATGGACTCCTCGGCCTGAACACTGACCCCTGGTACTGGACTCCTCGGCCTGAACACTGACCCCTTGGTATCGGACTCCTCGGCCTGAACACTGACCCCTTGGTATCGGACTCCTCGGCCTGAACACTGACCCCTTGGTATCGGACTCCTCGGCCTGAACACTGACCCCTGGTACTGGACTCCTCGGCCTGAACACTGACCCCTGGTACTGGACTCCTCGACCTGAACACTGACCCCTGGTACTGGACTCCTCGACCTGAACACTGACCCCTTGGTATCGGACTCCTCGGCCTCAACACTGACCCCTGGTACTGGACTCCTCGGCCTGAACACTGACCCCTTGGTATCGGACTCCTCGGCCTGAACACTGACCCCTGGTACTGGACTCCTCGGCCTGAACACTGACCCCTTGGTATCGGACTCCTCGGCCTGAACACTGACCCCTGGTACTGGACTCCTCGGCCTGAACACTGACCCCTTGGTATCGGACTCCTCGGCCTGAACACTGACCCCTGGTACTGGACTCCTCGGCCTGAACACTGACCCCTTGGTATCGGACTCCTCGGCCTGAACACTGACCCCTGGTACTGGACTCCTCGGCCTGAACACTGACCCCTTGGTATCGGACTCCTCGGCCTGAACACTGACCCCTGGTACTGGACTCCTCGGCCTGAACACTGACCCCTTGGTATCGGTCTCCTCGCCCTCAACACTGACCCCTTGTGGTCACCATTCATTGTAACTGAATTCATAACCTCACCGTTCAGGAGATCTTGTTCGCGATGTTATCATACGAATGTTTAGCACTTGTACCAAATTCTCTGTGCAATGCAGGCAGCATTGAATCGATTCCTGCCAGTTTTGTGCAATGCAGAACGTTCACGAGCTCTCGTTCTCCAGTTTATAATTGGATGAGGCTGGGCCATCAATGGTGTGAGTGTTAAACCCATCCAATTACTGTATCATGATGCAATACCATGAGTGACCAAAGGACTGTATTTGATAGACACTCCTTGCTATCCATTGTCGAGTGTAATAAAACAGCTGTGGCCTTGCAGCAGATCCTAGATAATCTCACAAATGCCAGAGCGACAGCAGATAACAATCAAAGGAGAAAGAAAATCAGGCATTTTTATCGCGCCTTTCACAACCTCAGATGTCCCAAAGCACTTTACAGCAAATGGAAGAGTTTTCAAGTCTGGTCACTGTTGTGATGCAGGAACACGGCAGCGAATTTGCACACAGCAAGATCCCACAAACAGCAATAAGATAACGACCAGATGATCTGCTTTTTAGCAATGTTGGTTCAGGGATAAATATTGTCCCAGGACACCGGGGAAAACTTTCCTGCTCTTCAAAATAGTAGCTGTGGGATCGTTTATGTCCACCCGAGATGGCAAACACGACCTCAGTATAATATCTCATCAGAAAGATAGCAGCTCCGACAGTGCAGCACTCCCTCAGTACTGACCCTCCGACAGTGCAGCACTCCCTCAGTACTGACCCTCCGACAGTGTGGCACTCCCAGTACTGACCCTCCGACAGTGCAGCACTCCCTCAGTACTGACCCTCCGACAGTGCGGCACTCCCAGTACTGACCCTCCGACAGTGCAGCACTCCCTCAGGACTGACCCTCCAACAGTGCAGCACTCCCTCAGTACTGACCCTCCGACAGTGCAGCACTCCCTCAGCATTGACCATCCGACAGTGCAGCACTGCCTCAGTACTGACCCTCTGATAGTGCAGCACTCCCTCAGTACTGACCCTCCGACAGTGCAGCGCTCCCTCAGTACTGACCCTCCGACAGTGCAGCGCTCCCTCAGTACTGACCCTCCGACAGTGCAGCACTCCCTCAGTACTGACCCTCCGACAGTGCGGCACTCCCAGTACTGACCCTCCGACAGTGCAGCACTCCCTCAGGACTGACCCTCCAACAGTGCAGCACTCCCTCAGCATTGACCATCCGACAGTGCAGCACTGCCTCAGTACTGACCCTCTGATAGTGCAGCACTCCCTCAGTACTGACCCTCCGACAGTGCAGCGCTCCCTCAGTACTGACCCTCCGACAGTGCAGCACTGCCTCAGTACTGACCCTCCGACAGTGCAGCACTCCCTCAGTACTGACCCTCCGACAGTGCGGCACTCCCTCAGTACTGACCCTCCGACAGTGCGGCACTCCCTCAGTACTGACCCTCCGACAGTGCGGCGCTCCCTCAGTACTGACCCTCCGACAGTGCGGCGCTCCCTCAGTACTGACCCTCCGACAGTGCACCACTCCCTCAGTACTGACCCTCTGACAGTGCGGCACTCCCTCAGTACTGACCCTCCGACAGTGCAGCGCTCCCTCAGTACTGACCCTCCGACAGTGCAGCACTCCCTCAGTACTGACCCTCTGACAGTGCGGCACTCCCTCAGTACTGACCCTCCGACAGTGCGGCACTCCCTCAGTACTGACCCTCCGACAGTGCGGCGCTCCCTCAGTACTGACCCTCTGACAGTGCAGCATCCCTCAGTACTGACCCTCCGACAGTGCGGCGCTCCCTCAGTACTGACCCTGCGACAGTGCGGCACTCCTTCAGTACTGACCCTCCGACAGTGCAGCACTCCTTCAGTACTGACCCTCCGACAGTGCAGCGCTCCCTCAGTACTGACCCTCCGACAGTGCAGCACTGCCTCAGTACTGACCCTCCGACAGTGCAGCACTCCTTCAGTACTGACCCTCCGACAGTGCGGCGCTCCCTCAGTACTGCACTGGGCGTGTTGGTCTGGATTTCGTGTGCAAGTCTCTGGAGAGTGACTTGAACCCTTGACTTTCTGACTCAGAGGTCAAAAAAAGTGCAAAGCTTTGGAGACTGGACGAAAAAATGAACATGTTCTTACTGAATAATGTCAAACTAGCAGGCGGTTGTGCAGAGGGGTTAATGAGAGGGAGCTGGGATGCAGAACCTGGCAGTTTGCAATTTGTGTCAAGAAGTCTGCAATCTGAAATTCATCATGGCATTGGCTTGCAATCACATTCCCTCCTAATATCGGAACTGTGTCTGAAATATACTTCGATGCTTGTCGTCTCCAGACGGGTGAAATCTACTCAGAAGCTGTGTGATAATAAGGATCTGTCACTGTGTGTAACTTCACAGGCAGGCAGTACTGGGTTGGCACTAAGTGCAAAGTTTATGGGCTTTCCCGAGATGTTTCTTTCTTTCTCCGGGACCAAGTCATCTCTGGAATTGACTCTGCCTCCCCTGGACCAAAGCAGTAACCCGAAGTCGACCAGGAGCCCTTGTGACTGCAGCAAACTCTCTGGATAAAATATAATCTCTCTCGCCATCTCCTAATGGAACAATAAACACACTATCAAACGTCCGTTTAAGTTACAAACTACCAAATAAGTTTGTTCAAAGATTAGCAGCAGGAAGAGGCAGCACATCAACTTGAGAGCTATTTTTACACAATGTTAACTCATGATCTTTGCTTAGAAAAATAAATAACAAATATCTGACACGTTACTAACTCTGCTGATACACGTTTCTTACCGTGAGTCTCAGAGTAGTTTTCTCCCATCTGGGGGTTACCAACTTCCACAAGCAATCACAAGAGAAATATTATTTCTCCCGATATTTGGAGGGAACATCATTGTTATCCACAGACATGATGATAATAGTGAACCTGGACTGATGTCTGTGCTGTAGATCATAGCAGGCCACTTGGAGCACGTCTCCATATCATAAAAAGAATAGAGAGACTTTGGAGAAGGTGTAAAACAGATTGATGAGAATACTGTCAGAACTGAGAGATTATAATGATCAGGAAAGATTCAACAGGCTGGAGCTCATTTCTCAAGATAAAAGACTGAGGGGTGACCTGATAGAGTTCTTTAAAACTATTAAAGGGTTTGATAGGGTTTGACAGAGAAGAGTGGAGAGTATTACTAGAGTTAAATTAGGGCCAATCAAGGATAGTAGTGGGAAGTTGTGTGTGGAATCAGAGGAGATAGGGGAAGTGTTAAATGAATATTTTGCGTCAGTATTTACAGTAGAGAAAGAAAATGTTGTCGAGGAGAATACTGAGATTCAGGCTACTAGGCTAGATGGGATTGAGGTTCACAAGGAGGAGGTGTTATCAATTTTGGAAAGTGTGAAAATAGATAAGTCCCCTGGGCCAGATGGGATTTATCCTAGGATTCTCTGGAAAGCTAGGGAGGAGATTGCAGAGCCTTTGTCCTTGATCTTTATGTCGTCATTGTCGACAGGAATAGTGCCGGAAGACTGGAGGATAGCAAATGTTGTCCCCTTGTTCAAGAAGGGGAGTAGAGACAGCCCTTGTAATTATAGACCTGTGAGCCTTACTTCGGTTGTGGGTAAAATGTTGGAAAAGGTTATAAGAGACAGGATGTATAATCATCTTGAAAAGAATAAGCTCATTAGAGATAGTCAGCACGGTTTTGTGACGGGTAGGTCATGCCTCACAAACCTTATTGAGTTTTTCGAGAAGGTGACCAAGCAGGTGGATGAGGGTAAAGCCGTGGATGTGGTGTATATGGATTTCAGTAAGGCGTTTGATAAGGTTCCCCATGGTAGGCTATTGCAGAAAATACGGAAGTATGGGGTTGAAGGTGATTTAGAGCTTTGGATCAGAAATTGGCTAGCTGAAAGAAGACAGAGGGTGGTGGTTGATGGCAAATGTTCATCCTGGAGTTTAGTTACTAGTGGTGTACCACAAGGATCTGTTTTGGGGCCACTGCTGTTTGTCATTTTTATAAATGACCTGGATGAGGGTGTAGAAGGGTGGGTTAGTAAATTTGCGGATGACACGAAGGTCGGTGGAGTTGTGGATAGTGCCGAAGGGTGTTGTAGGGTACAGAGGGACATAGATAGGCTGCAGAGCTGGGCTGAGAGATGGCAAATGGAGTTTAATGCGGAAAAGTGCGAGGTGATTCACTTTGGAAGGAGTAACAGGAATGCAGAGTACTGGGCTAATGGGAAGATTCTTGGTAGTGTAGATGAACAGAGAGATCTTGGTGTCCAGGTGCATAAATCCCTGAAGGTTGCTACCCAGGTTAATAGGGCTGTTAAGAAGGCATATGGTGTGTTAGCTTTTATTCGTAGGGGGATCGAGTTTCGGAGCCACGATGTCATGCTGCAGCTGTACAAAACTCTGGTGAGACCGCACCTGGAGTATTGCGTGCAGTTCTGGTCACCGCATTATAGGAAGGATGTGGAAGCTATGGAAAGGGTGCAGAGGAGATTTACTAGGATGTTGCCTGGTATGGAGGGAAGGTCTTACGAGGAAAGGCTGAGGGACTTGAGGTTGTTTTCGTTGGAGAGAAGGAGGAGGAGAGGTGACTTAATAGAGACATATAAGATAATCAGAGGGTTAGATAGGGTGGATAGTGAGAGTCTTTTTCCTCGGATGGTGATGGCAAACACGAGGGGACATAGCTTTAAGTTGAGGGGTGATAGATATAGGACAGATGTCAGAGGTAGTTTCTTTACACAGGGAGTAGTAGGGGGTGGAACGCCCTGCCTGCAACAGTAGTAGACTCGCCAACTTTAAGGGCATTTAAGTGGTCATTGGATAGACATATGGATGAAAATGGAATAGTGTAGGTCAGATGGTTTCACAGGTCGGCGCAACATCGAGGGCCGAAGGGCCTGTACTGCGCTGTAATGTTCTAATTCTAATAAGAAAAGATGTTTCCACTTCTTGTGGGAGACCAGAATGAGAGGTCACAAATATAATACAGTCACTAAAAAATCCAACTGGGAAATCTGGAGAAACTCCTTTCCCCAGAGAGTGGGGAGAATGTAGAACTCACTACCACAGGGAGTGGTTGAGGTGAATAGTATCGATACATTTAAGGGGAATCTGGATAAACACATGAGAGAGAAAGGAATAGACAGATATACCGATAGGGTGGGATGTAATAATGAGGGACAAGGATCTCCCTCCATGTAAACTCCCTAACCCATATTCTGGGCCACCCCCTAGACCCTGCCATCTCATGTGCTCTTGCTACTCTCATCATAATAATTACAGATAAGGCCATTCATATAAACATACGAACTAGGAGCAGGATTAGGCTATTCAGCCCCTCGAGCCTGCTCCGCCATTGTGTAAGATCATGGCTGATCTGTTTGTGGACTCAACTCCACTTTCCTGCCAGCCCCCAATACCCTTTGACTCCCATGTTTGTCAAGAATCTGTCTACCTCTGCCATAAAAACATTCAATGACCCTGCCTCCACCGCTCTCCGAGGAAGAAGGTTCCACAGACTCACAACCCTCTGAGAGAAAAAAATTCTCCTCATCTCTGTCCTAAATGGGAGACCCCTTATTGTTAAACTGTGCCCCCTAGTTTTAGTCCCTTCCACAAGGGGAAACTTCCTCTCAGCATCCACCCTGTCAAGACCCCTCAGAATCTTATATGTTTCAATAAGATTACCTCTATTCCTTCTAAACTCCAATGAATACAGATGCAATCTGTCCAATCTTTCCTCATTCCAGGAATCCCAGGAATCATTCGAATGAACCTTCTCTGAACTGCTTCCAATGCAATTCTATCCTTTCTTAAGTAAGGAGACAAAAACTGCACACAATACTCGAGATGTGGTCTCACATCTCACATATAAATTTGCCAGGAAAAACAACAGACCTGAGGATTGGGAGCAGTTTAGAATTCAGCAAAGGAGGACCAAGGGATTGATTAAGAAAGGGAAAATCGAGTACGAGAGTAAGCTTGCGGGCAACATAAAAACTGACTGTAAAAGATTCTATAGGTATGTGAAGAGAAAAAGATTGGTGAAGACAAATGTAGGTCCCTTACAGTCAGAAACAGGGGAATTTATTATGGGGAACAAAGAAATGGCTGACCAACTAAATGCATATTGTGGTTCTGTCTTCACAAAGGAGGACACAGATATCATACCAGAAATGTTGGGGAACACAGGGCTTAGTGAGAGAGAGGAACTGAAGGAAATCAGTATTAGTAGAGAAATGGTGTTAGGGATTGAAGGCCGATAAATCCCCAGGGCCTGAGTACTTAAGGAAGTGGCCCTAGAAATAGTGGATATATTGGTGGTCATCTTCCAAGATTCTATAGACTCTGGAACAGTTCCTACAGATTGGAGGGTCGCTAATGTAACCCCACTATTTAAAGAGGGAGGTAGTGAGAAAGCAGGGAATTATAGACCAGTCAGCCTGACGTCAGTAGTGGGGAAAATTCTAGAGTCCATTATCAAAGATTTTATCGCAGAGCACTTAGAGAACAGTGGTAGAATCGGGCAGAGTCAGCATGGATTTACGAAAGGGAAATCATGCTTGACAAATCTACTAGAATTCTTCAAGGATGTAACTAGTAGAGTTGATGAGGGGGAGCCAGTGGATGTGGTTTCTTTGGACTTTCAGAAGGCTTTCAACAAAGTCCCACATAAGAGATTAGCGTGGAAAATTAAAGCGCATGGGATTGGGGGTAGTGTATTGCAATGGATAGAAAATTGGTTGGCAGACAGGAAACAAAGAGTAGGGATAAATGGGTCTTTTTCCGAATGGCAGGCAGTGACTAGTGGGGTACCGCAGGGATCAGTGCTAGGACCCCAGCTATTCACAATATTCTTTCTTTTGGGCCTCCTTATCTCGAGAGACAATGGATACGCGCCTGGAGGTGGTCAGTGGTTTGTGAAGCAGCGCCTGGAGTGGCTATAAAGGCCAATTCTGGAGTGACAGGCTCTTCCACAGGTGCTGCAGAGAAATTTGTTTGTTGGGGCTGTTGCACAGTTGGCTCTCCCCTTGCGCCTCTGTCTTTTTTCCTGCCAACTACTAAGTCTCTTCGACTCGCCACAATTTAGCCCTGTCTTTATGGCTGCCCGCCAGCTCTGGCGAATGCTGGCAACTGACTCCCACGACTTGTGATCAATGTCACACGATTTCATGTCGCGTTTGCAGACGTCTTTATAACGGAGACATGGACGGCCGGTGGGTCTGATACCAGTGGCGAGCTCGCTGTACAATGTGTCTTTGGGGATCCTGCCATCTTCCATGCGGCTCACATGGCCAAGCCATCTCAAGCGCCGCTGACTCAGTAGTGTGTATAAGCTGGGGATGTTGGCCGCTTCAAGGACTTCTGTGTTGGAGATATAGTCCTGCCACCTGATGCCAAGTATTCTCCGAAGGCAGCGAAGATGGAATGAATTGAGACGTCGCTCTTGGCTGGCATACGTTGTCCAGGCCTCGCTGCCGTAGAGCAAGGTACTGAGGACACAGGCCTGATACACTCGGACTTTTGTGTTCCGTGTCAGTGCGCCATTTTCCCACACTCTCTTGGCCAGTCTGAACATAGCAGTGGAAGCCTTACCCATGCGCTTGTTGATTTCTGCATCTAGAGACAGGTTACTGGTGATAGTTGAGCCTAGGTAGGTGAACTCTTGAACCACTTCCAGAGCGTGGTCGCCAATATTGATGGATGGAGCATTTCTGACATCCTGCCCCATGATGTTCGTTTTCTTGAGGCTGATGGTTAGGCCAAATTCATTGCAGGCAGACGCAAACCTGTCGATGAGACTCTGCAGGCATTCTTCAGTGTGAGATGTTAAAGCAGCATCGTCAGCAAAGAGGAGTTCTCTGATGAGGACTTTCCGTACTTTGGACTTCGCTCTTAGACGGGCAAGGTTGAACAACCTGCCCCCTGATCTTGTGTGGAGGAAAATTCCTTCTTCAGAGGATTTGAACGCATGTGAAAGCAGCAGGGAGAAGAAAATCCCAAAAAGTGTGGGTGCGAGAACACAGCCCTGTTTCACACCACTCAGGATAGGAAAGGGCTCTGATGAGGAGCCACCATGTTGAATTGTGCCTTTCATATTGTCATGGAATGAGGTGATGATACTTAGTAGCTTTGGTGGACATCCGATCTTTTCTAGTAGTCTGAAGCTATTCACAATATACATTAATGATTTAGATGAGGGAACTAAATGTAATATCTCCAAATTTGCAGATGACACAAAACTGGGTTGGGGGGTGGGGGGGGTGGGTGGGGGTGAGTTGTGAGGAGGATGCAGAGAGGCTTCAGAGTGATTTGGACAAGTTGAGTGAGTGGGCAAATGCATGGCAGATGCAGTATAATGTGGATAAATGTGAGGTTATCCACTTTGGTAGCAAAAACAGGAAGGCAGATTATTATCTGAATGGCTATAAACTGAGAGAGGGGAATATGCAGCGAGACCTGGGTGTTCTCGTACACCAGTCGCTGAAGGTAAGCATGCAGGTGCAACAGGGGGTAAAAAAGGCAAGTGGTATAGAACAAAGAACAGTACAACACAGGAACAGGCCATTCGGCCCACCAAGCCTGCACTGATCATGATGCCTGTCTAAGCTAAAACCTTCTGCACTTCTGGGGACCGTATCCCTCTATTCCCATCCTATTCATGTGTTTGTCAAGATGCCTCTTAAACGTCCCTATCATACCTGCTTCCACCACCTCCCCCGGCAGCAAGTTCCAGGCACTCACCACCCTCTGTGTAAAGAACTTGCCTCGCACAGCCCCTCTAAACTTTGCCCCTCTCCCCTTAAACCTATGTCCCCTAGTAACTGACTCTTCCACCCTGGGAAAAAGCTTCTGACTATCCACTCTGTCCGTGCCACTGATAACTTTGTAAACCTCTATCATGTCGCCCCTCCACCGCCGTCGTTCCAGTGAAAACAATCCGAGTTTATCCAACCTCTCCTCATAGCTAATGCCCTCCAGACCAGGCAACATCCTGGTAAACCTCCTCTGTACCCTCTCCAAAGCCTCCACGTTCTTCTGGTAGTGTGGCGACCAGAATTGCACGCAATATTCTAAGTGTGGCCTAACTAAAGTTCTGTACAGCTGCAACATGACTTGCCAATTTTTATACTCTATGCCCCGACCGATGAAGGCAAGCATGCCGTATGCCTTCTTGACTACTTTATCCACCTGCGTTGCCACTTTCAGTGACCTCTGGACCTGTACGCCCAGATCTCTCTGCCTGTCAATACTCCTAAGGGTTCTGCCATTTACTGTATACCTCCCACCTGCATTAGACCTTCCAAAATGCATTACCTCACATTTGTCCGGATTAAACTCCATCTGCCATTTCTCCGCCCAAGTCTCCAACCGATCTATATCCTGCTGTATCCTCTGACAATCCTCATCACTGTCCGCAACTCCACCAACCTTTGTGTCGTCCGCAAACTTACTAATCAGACCAGCTACATTTTCCTCCAAATCATTTATATATACGACAAACAGCAAAGGTCCCAGCACTGATCCCTGCGGAACACCACTAGTCACAGCCCTTCATTCAGAAAAGCACCCTTCCACTGCTACCCTCTGTCTTCTATGACAGAGCCAGTTCTGTATCCATCTTGCCAGCTCACCTTTGATCCCGTGTGACTTCACCAATCATCTTTGTCACTTCCTCATAAAGGGGCAGCGCAGTGGCGCAGTGGTTAGCACCGCAGCCTCACAGCTCCAGGGACCCGGCTTCAATTCTGGGTACTGCCTGTGCGGAGTTTGCAAGTTCTCCCTGTGACCGTGTGGGTTTCCGCCGGGTGCTCCGGTTTCCTCCCACAGCCAAAGACTTGCAGGTTAATAGGTATATTGGCCATTGTAAATTGCCCCTAGTGTAGGTAGGTGGCAGGGGAATATGGGATTACTGTAGGATTAGTATAAATGGGTGGTTGTTGGTCGGCACAGACTCGGTGGGCCGAAGGGCCTGTTTCAGTGCTGTATCTCTATGACTATGACTAAAAACTCAATCAAGTTAGTTGGTATGTTGGCCTTCATAGCGAGAGGATTCGAGTACAGGAGCAGCGATGTCTTGCTGCAATTATACAGGGCCTTGGTGAGGCCACACCTGGAATATTGTGTGCAGTTTTGGTCTCCTTATCTGAGGAAGGATCTCTGTTCTCCAATTCTGACCACTTGAGTATTTCCAATTTTAATCGCTCCACCGTTGGCTGCTGTGCCTTCAACTGCCTGGGCCCCAAGCTCTGGAATTCTCTCACTAACCCTCTCCACCTCTCTCTTCTCCTTTAAGATGCTCCTTAAACCTACCTCTTTGAGCAAGCTTTTAATCACCTATCCTGGTATCTCCTTATGTGGCTTTGTGAAGTGCTTTGGGACATTTTAGAATTAGAATTAGAATTAGAACATTACAGCGCAGTACAGGCCCTTCGGCCCTCAATGTTGCGCCGACCTGTGAAACCATCTGACCTACACTATTCCATTTTCATCCATATGTCTATCCAATGACCACTTAAATGCCCTTAAAGTTGGCGAATCTACTACTGTTGCAGGCAGGGCGTTCCACGCCCCTACTACTCTCTGAGTAAAGAAACTACCTCTGACATCTGTCCTATATCTATCACCCCTCAACTTAAAGCTATGTCCCCTCGTGTTTGCCATCACCATTCGAGGAAAAAGACTCTCACTATCCACCCTATCTAACCCTCTGATTATCTTATATGTCTCTATTAAGTCACCTCTCCTCCTCCTTCTCTCCAACGAAAACAACCTCAAGTCCCTCAGCCTTTCCTCGTAAGACCTTCCCTCCATACCATGCAACATCCTAGTAAATCTCCTCTGCACCCTTTCCATAGCTTCCACATCCTTCCTATAATGCGGTGACCAGAACTGCACGCAATACTCCAGGTGCGGTCTCACCAGAGTTTTGTACAGCTGCAGCATGACATCGTGACTCCGAAACTCGATCCCCCTACTAATAAAAGCTAACACACCATATGCCTTCTTAACAGCCCTATTAACCTGGGTAGCAACCTTCAGGGATTTATGCACCTGGACACCAAGATCTCTCTGTTCATCTACACTACCAAGAATCTTCCCATCAGCCCAGTACTCTGCATTCCTGTTACTCCTTCCAAAGTGAATCACCTCGCACTTTTCCGCATTAAACTCCATTTGCCATCTCTCAGCCCAGCTCTGCAGCCTATCTATGTCCCTCTGTACCCTACAACATCCTTCGGCACTATCCACAACTCCACCGACCTTAGTGTCATCCGCAAATTTACTAACCCACCCTTCTACACCCTCTTCCAGGTCATTTATAAAAATGACAAACAGCAGTGGCCCCAAAACAGATCCTTGCGGTACACCACTAGTAACTAAACTCCAGGATGAACATTTGCCATCAACCATCACCCTCTGTCTTCTTTCAGCTAGCCAATTTCTGATCCAAAGCTCTAAATCACCTTCAACCCCATATTTCCGTATTTTCTGCAATAGCCTACCATGGGGAACCTTATCAAACGCCTTACTGAAATCCATATACACCACATCCACTGCTTTACCCTCATCCACCTGTTTGGTCACCTTCTCGAAAAACTCAATAAGGTTTGTGAGGCACGACCTACCCGTCACAAAACCGTGCTGACTATCGCTAATGAACTTATTCTTTTCAAGATGATTATAAATCCTGTCTCTTATAACCTTTTCCAACATTTTACCCACAACCGAAGTAAGGCTCACAGGTCTATAATTACCAGGGCTGTCTCTACTCCCCTTCTTGAACAAGGGGACAACATTTGCTATCCTCCAGTCTTCCGGCACTATTCCTGTCGACAATGACGACATAAAGATCAAGGACAAAGGCTCTGCAATCTCCTCCCTAGCTTCCCAGAGAATCCTAGGATAAATCCCATCTGGCCCAGGGGACTTATCTATTTTCACACTTTCCAAAATTGATAACACCTCCTCCTTGTGAACCTCAATCCCATCTAGCCGAGTAGTCTGAATCTCAGTATTCTCCTCGACAACATTTTCTTTCTCTACTGTAAATACTGACGCAAAATATTCATTTAACACTTCCCCTACCTCCTCTGATTCCACACACAACTTCCCACTACTATCCTTGATTGGCCCTAATCTAACTCTAGTCATTCTTTTATTCCTGATATACCTATAGAAAGCCTTAGGGTTTTCCCTGATCCTATCCACCAATGACTTCTCGTGTCCTCTCCTTGCTCTTCTTAGCTCTCCCTTTAGATCCTTCCTGGCTAGCTTGTAGCTCTCAAGCGCCCTAACTGAGCCTTCACGTCTCATCCTAACATAAGCCTTCTTCTTCCTCTTGACAAGCGCTTCAACTTCTTTAGTAAACCACGGCTCCATCGCTCAACAACTTCCTCCCTGCCTCACAGGTACATACTTATCAAGGACACGCAGTAGCTGCTCTTTGAATAAGCTAAACATTTCGATTGTTCCCATCCCCTGCAGTTTCCTTCCCCATCCTACGCATCCTAAATCTTGCCTAATCGCATCATAATTTCCTTTCCCCCAGCTATAATTCTTGCCCTGCGGTATATACCTGTCCCTGCCCATCGCTAAGGTAAACCTAACCGAATTGTGATCACTATCACCAAAGTGCTCACCTACATCTAAATCTAACACCTGGCCGGGTTCATTACCCAGTACCAAATCCAATGTGGCATCGCCCCTGGTTGGCCTGTCTACATACTGTGTCAGAAAACCCTCCTGCACACACTGGACAAAAACTGACCCATCTAAAGTACTCGAACTATAGTATTTCCAGTCGATATTTGGAAAGTTAAAGTCCCCCATAACAACTACCCTGTTACTCTCGCCCCTGTCGAGAATCATCTTCGCTATCCTTTCCTCTACATCTCTGGAACTATTCGGAGGTCTATAAAAGACTCCCAACAGGGTAACCTCACCTCTCCTGTTTCTAACCTCAGCCCATACTACCTCAGTAGACGAGTCCTCAAACGTCCTTTCTGTCGCTGTAATACACTCCTTGATTAACAATGCCACACTCCCCCCCTCTTTTATCATCTTCTCTGTTCTTACTGAAACATCTAAATCCCGGAACCTGCAACATCCATTCCTGCCCCTGCTCTACCCATGTCTCCGAAATGGCCACTACATCGAGATCCCAGGTACCAACCCATGCTGCAAGCTCACCCACCTTATTCCGGATGCTCCTGGCGTTGAAGTAGACACACTTTAAACCAGGTTCTTGCTTGCCAGTGCCCTCTTGCGTCCTTGTAACCTTATCCCTGACCTCACTACTCTCAACATCCTGTACACTGGAACTACAATTTAGGTTCCCATTCCCCTGCTGAATTAGTTTAAACCCCCCCCGAAGAGCACGAGCAAATCTCCCCCCCAGGATATTGGTACCCCTCTGGTTCAGGTGAAGACCATCCTGTTTGTAGAGGTCCAACCTACCCCAGAAAGAGCCCCAATTATCCAGGAAACCAAAACCCTCCCTCCTACACCATCCCTGCAGCCACGTGTTCAACTCCTCTCTCTCCCTATTCCTCGCTTCGCTATCACGTGGCACGGGCAACAACCCAGAGATAACAACTCTGTTTGTTCTCGCTCTAATCTTCCACCCTAGCTCCCTAAATTTCTGTCTTAAATCCCCATCTCTCTTCCTACCTATGTCGTTGGTGCCTATGTGGACCACGACTTGGGGCTGCTCCCCCTTAAGGATCCCAAAAACACGATCCGAGACATCACGAACCCTGGCACCTGGGAGGCAACACACCAACCGTGAGTCTCTCTCGTTCCCACAGAACCTCCTATCTGTTCCCCTAACTATGGAGTCCCCAATGACTAATGCTCTGCTCCTCTTCCTCTTTCCCTTCTGAGCAACAGGGACAGACTCTGTGCCAGAGACTTGTACCCCATTGCTTACCCCTGGTAAGTCGGCCCCCGCAACAGTATCCAAAACGGTATACCTGTTGTTGAGGGAAACGGCCACAGGGGATCCCTGCACTGCCTGCTGGTTCCCTCTCCTTCCCCTGACGGTAACCCATCTACCTACTTCTTTTACCTGAGGTGTGACTACCTCCCCATAACTCCTCTCAATTACCCCCTCCGCCTCCCGAATGATCCGAAGTTCATCCAGCTCCAGCTCCAGTTCCCTAACGCGTTTCTCGAGGAGCTGGAGTTGGGTGCACTTCCCGCAGATGCAGTCAGCAGGGACACCCTTGGCGACCCTTACCTCCCACATTCTGCAGGAGGAACATACAACTGCCTTAACCTCCATTCCCACTATTCTAAATTCCCAACAAATCTACTGAAAAAAGAAAAACAAAAAGTCAAAACTTGTTAGGTTAGCAATCCAACGGACAGAACTTCTTAAATAAAAAGCTTTCCTTATCAACACAACAGAGTCCTTTTTTTTTGGTTAGAGGAGGAGGGTGGGTGGGAGACACTACACGTGTAGTGTCTCGGGTACAGCCACCACCCAAATATATACTTTTTACTTACCCAGCAGTCCCCTGGTCCTCCGAAAACAAAAGGGAATTAACTTTTAAACTTACACAGAAATTGACTTCCCAGCTGTTAGCTCGCTCTCGCACCTCCGCTACAGTCAAGCTGCAGTCACCAAAACTAAAACTATCATGTTAAATGTACTATATAAGTATAAAGTGGCAGGGCAGGTTGAGAAAGTGGTTAATGAGGCGTACGGGATACTGGGCTTTATAAATAGAGGCATAGAGTACAAAAGCAAGGAAGTTATGGTGAACCTTTATAAAACACCAGAAAAGCCTCAACTGGAGTATTGTGTCCAATTCCAGGCACCACATTTTAGGAAGGATGTGAAGGCATTAGAGAGGGTGCGGAAAAGATTTCCAAGAGTGGATCCAGGGAACCAGGGAACTGTGTCTAACTAACTTGAACTTGATTGAATTTTTCAAGGAGGTGACTAGATGTGTAGATGAGGGTAAAGTAGTTGATGTAGTCGACATGGACTTCAGTAAGGCTTTTGATAAGGTCCCGCATGGGAGATTGGTTAAGAAGGTAAGAGCCCATGGGATCCAGGGCAATTTGGCAAATTGGATCCAAAATTGGCTTAGTGGCAGGAGGCAGAGGGTGATGGTCGAGGGTTGTTTTTGTTAGTGGAAGCCTGTTTGTATTGTACATTAATGATTTAGATGTGAATATAGGAGGTATGATCAGTAAGTTCGCAGATGACACGAAAATTGGTGGTGTCATAAATAGTGAGGAGGAAACCCTCAGATTACAGGACGATATCGATGGGCTTGTAAGATGGGCGGAGCAGTGGCAAATGGAATTTAATCCTGAGAAGTGTGAGGTGATGCATTTTTGGAGGACCAACAAGGCAAGGGAATATACAATGGATGGCAGGACCCTAGGAGGTACAGAGGGTCAGAGGGACCTTGGTGTACTTGTCCATAGATCACTGAAGGCAGCAGCACAGGCAGATAAGGTAGTTAGGAAGGCATATGGGATACTTGCCTTTATTAGCCGAGGCATAGAATATAAGAGCAGGGAGGTTATGATGGAGCTGTATAAAATGCTAGTTAGGCCACAGCTGGAGTACTGTGTACAGTTCTGGTCACCACACTATAGGAAGGATGTGATTGCACTGGAGAGGGTGCAGAGGAGATTCACCAGGATGTTGCCTGGGCTGGAGCATTTCAGCTATGAAGAGAGACTGAAAAGGCTAGGGTTGTTTTCCTTCGAGCAGAGAAGGCTGAGGGGGGACATGATCGAGGTGTACAAGATTATGAGGGGCATTGATAGGTTAGATCGGAAGAAACGTATTCCCTTGGCGGAGGGGTCAAGAATCAGGAGGCATAGATTTAGGGTAAGGGGCAGGAGGTTTAGAGGAGATTTGATGAATCATTTTTTCACCGAGGGTGGTTGGAATCTGGAACACATTGCCTGAAGGGGTCATGGAGGCAGGAACCCTCACAACATTTAAGGAGTATTTAGATGAGCACTTGAAATGCAATAGCATAGAGGGCTACGGGCCAAGTGCAGGAATATGGGATTAGAATAGTTAGGTGCTGTATGGCCGGCACAGACACGATGGGCCGAAGGGCCTGTTTCTGCGCTGTATAATTTTGTGACTCTATGAGGGACTTCAGTTACGTGAATAGATTGGAGAAGCTGAGATTGTTCTCCTTAGAGAAGAGAAGGTGAAGACGAGATTTGATAGAGGTGATCAAAATCATGAGAGGTCTGGACAGAGTGGATAGGGAGAAACTGTTCTCATTGGCTGCAGGGCCAAGAACCAGAGGACACTGATTTAAAGCGATTGGAAAAAGAACCAATGGCGACATGAGGAAAAACTTTTTTAATGCAGCGAGTGGTTAGGATCTGGAAGGCACTGCCTAAGAGTGTGATAGAGGCAGATTCAATTGTGGCTTTCAAAAGGGAATTTGATAAGCACCTGAAACGAAAAGAAATTGCAGTGCTATGGGGAAAAGGCAGGGGCATGGAACTAGGTGAGTAGCTCTTGCAGAGAGCCAGCACAGAAACGACGGGCCGAATGGCCTCCTTTTGTGCTGTAACAATTCTCTGATTCTATATACTGTGGCTCGTCCCCTCCACCTCTCAGATAAGGGATCAGCACCAATCAGTAGTATGTAAAACCCTTCATGGATTCTCAAACTCAGATCGATCAAAGTTGTCTTTCTCCCATGCCTCCAGAGCAATGACCTGTGTGAAGATACAGGAGGTGGATTCGAAAGGCTGTTTTGTTCAAATCTCCAACACTTCCTGCGACAGGGATGCGAATCTCAGTGGCTATACACTGCAGCAGAGAGTTGGTGGGTATCCGATCTCCCTGTATCGCTTCCCACAGCACACGTGGATCCCAGCACAGCGATGCCTTAAGGTAGGTGTATCAATAGCATGTCAAGATGTGACTCCAATCTGTCTGTCTGCATATCACTCCTGTTTATTACTACTGTCTGTCAGTTGCTAATGACTCTCTATCACTACTGTCTGTCTCAGTCTGGCACTACAGCCTGTCTCTATAGCACTACAACAAAAACAAGAAATGCTGGAATCACTCAGCAGGTCTGGCAGCATCTGTGGAAAGAGAAGCAGAGTTAACGTTTCGGGTCAGTGACCCTTCTTCGGAACTGACAAATATTAGAAAAGTCACAGATTATAAGCAAGTGAGGTGGGGGTGGGGCAAGAGATAACAAAGGAGAAGGTGCAGATTGGACCAGGCCACATAGCTGACCAAAAGGTCACGGAGCAAAGGCAAACAATATGTTAATGGTGTGTTGAAAGACAAAGCATTAGTACAGATTAGGTGTGAATATACTGAATATTGAACAGCAGCAAGTGCAAACCTGAAAAAAACCTGAAAAAAACAGTGGGTAAGCAAACTCAACAAACTAAGATGAAATGAAATAAATGCAAAAAAAAGGATTGTAAAAAATGTAAAAAAGAATGTAAAAAAAAGAAAAAAGGAGGAAAAACTAACTAAAAATGAAAGTAAAATGGGGGGCTGTCATGCTCTGAAATTATTGAACTCAATGTTTAGTCCGGCAGGCTGTAATGTGCCTAATCGGTAGATGAGATGCTGTTCCTCGAGCTTGCGTTGATGTTCACTGGAACACTGCAGCAATCCCAGGACAGAGATGTGAGCATGAGAGCAGGGGGGTGTGTTGAAATGGCCAGCAACCGGAAGCTCAGGGTCCTGCTTGCGGACTGAGCGGAGATGTTCCACAAAGCGGTCACCCAGTCTGCGCTTGGTCTCCCCAATGTAGAGGAGACTACACTGTGAGCAGCGAATACAGTATACTACATTGAAAGAAGTACAAGTAAATCGCTGCTTCACCTGAAAGGAGTGTTTGGGGCCTGGGATAGTGAGGAGAGAGGAGGTAAATGGGCAGGTATTACACCTCCTGCGATTGCAGGGGAAGGTGCCCTGGGACGGGGACGAGGTGGTGGGGGTAATGGAGGAGTGGACTAGGGTGTCGCGGAGGGAACGATCCCTTCGGAATGCTGACAGAGGAAGGGAGGGGAAGATGCGACTGGTAGTGGCATCACGCTGGAGGTGGCGAAAATGGCGGAGGATGATCCTTTGGATATGGAGGCTGGTGGGATGAAAAGTGAGGACAAGGGAACCCTGTCACGGTTCTGGGAGGGAGGGGAAGGGGTGAGGGTAGAGGTGCGGGGAATGGGTCGGACACGGTTGAGGGCCCTGTCAACCACAGTGGGGGGAAATCCTCGGTTGAGGAAAAAGGAGGTCATATCAGAAGCACCGTCATGGAAGGTAGCATCATCAGAGCAGATGCGTCGGAGACGGAGAAACTGGGAGAATGGAATGGAGTCCTTACAGGAGGTAGGGTGTGAAGAAGTGTAGTCGAGGTAGCTGTGGGAGTCGGTGGGCTTATAATGGATATTGGTAGACAACCTATCCCCAGAGATGGAGAGAGAGAAGTCGAGGAAGGGAAGGGAAGTGTCAGAGATGGACCATGTAAAGGTGAGAGAAAGGTGGAAATTGGAAGCAAAGTTGATAAAGTTTTCTAGTTCGGGGCGGGAGCAGGAAACGGCACCGATACAGTCATCAATGTACCGGAAAAAGAGTTGGGGAAGGGGGCCTGAGTAGGACTGGAACAAAGAATACTCGACATAGCCCACAAAAAGACAGGCATAACTAGGACCCATGCGGGTACCCATAGCAACACCTTTTACTTGAAGCAAGTGCGTGGAGTTGAAGGAGAAGTTGTTCAATGTGAGAACAAGTTCAGCCAGGCGGAGGAGGGTGGTGGTGGATGGGGACTGGTTGGGCCTCTGTTCAAGGAAGAAGCGGAGAGCCCTCAGACCATCCTGGTGGGGGATGGAGGTGTAGAGCGATTGGACGTCTATAGCACTACAGACTGTCTCTGTCTGGCACTACAGGCTGTCTGTATATCACTACTGTCTGTCTCTGTCTGGCGCTACAGCCTGTCTGTATATCACTACTGTCTGTCTCTGTCTGGCGCTACAGCCTGTCTGTATATCACTACTGTCTGTCTCTGTCTGGCGCTACAGCCTGTCTGTATATCACTACTGTCTGTCTCTGTCTGGCAGTACAGCCTGTCTGTATATCTTTTTTTTTACAATTAGAACATTACAGCGCAGTACAGGCCCTTCGGCCCTCGATGTTGCGCCGACCTGTGAAACCATCTGACCTACACTATTCCATTTTCATCCATATGTCTATCCAATGTCCACTTAAATGCCCTTAAAGTTGGCGAATCTACTACTGCTGCAGGCAGGGCGTTCCACGCCCCTACTACTCTCTGAGTAAAGAAACTACCTCTCACATCTGTCCTATATCTATCACCCCTCAACTTGAAGCTATGTCCCCTCGTGTTTGCCATCACCATCCGAGGAAAAAGACTCTCACTATCCACCCTATCTAACCCTCTGATTATCTTGTATGTCTCTATTAAGTCACCTCTCCTCCTCCTTCTCTCCAACGAAAACAACCTCAAGTCCCTCAGCCTTTCCTCGTAAGACCTTCCCTCCATACCAGACAACATCCTAGTAAATCTCCTCTGCACCCTTTCCATAGCTTCCACATCCTTCCTATAATGCGGTGACCAGAACTGCACGCAATACTCCAGGTGCGGTCTCACCAGAGTTTTGTACAGCTGCAGCATGACCTCGTGGCTCCGAAACTCGACCCCCCTACTAATAAAAGCTAACACACCATATGCCTTCTTAACAGCCCTATTAACCTGGTTAGCAACCTTCAGGGATTTATGCACCTGGACACCAAGATCTCTCTGTTCATCTACACTATCAAGAATCTTCCCATTAGCCCAGTACTCTGCATTCCTGTTACTCCTTCCAAAGTGAATCACCTCACACTTTTCCACATTAAACTCCATTTGCCATCTCTCAGCCCAGCTCTGCAGCCTATCTATGTCCCTCTGTACCCTACAACATCCTTCGGCACTATCCACAACTCCACCGACCTTAGTGTCATCTGCAAATTTACTAACCCACCCTTCTACACCCTCTTCCAGGTCATTTATAAAAATGACAAACAGCAATGGCCCCAAAACAGATCCTTGCGGTACACCATTAGTAACTAAACTCCAGGATGAACATTTGCCATCAACCACCACCCTCTGTCTTCTTTCAGCTAGCCAATTTCTGATCCAAAGCTCTAAATCACCTTCAACCCCATACTTCCGTATTTTCTGCAATAGCCTACCGTGGGGAACCTTATCAAACGCCTTACTGAAATCCATATACACCACATCCACTGCTTTACCCTCATCCACCTGTTTGGTCACCTTCTCGAAAAACTCAATAAGGTTTGTGAGGCACGACCTACCCGTCACAATACCGTGCTGACTATCTCTAATGAACTTATTCTTTTCAAGATGATTATAAATCCTGTCTCTTATAACCTTTTCCAACATTTTACCCACAACCGAAGTAAGGCTCACAGGTCTACAATTACCAGGGCTGTCTCTACTCCCCTTCTTGAACAAGGGGACAACATTTGCTATCCTCCAGTCTTCCGGCACTATTCCTGTCGACAATGACGACATAAAGATCAAGGACAAAGGCTCTGCAATCTCCTCCCTAGCTTCCCAGAGAATCCATGGATAAATCCCATCTGGCCCAGGGGACTTATCTATTTTCACACTTTCCAAAATTGCTAACACCTTCTCCTTGTGAACCTCAATCCCATCTAGCCTAGTAGTCTGAATCTCAGTATTCTCAACAACATTATCTTTCTCTACTGTAAATACTGACGCAAAATATTCATTTAACTCTTCCCCTATCTCCTCTGATTCCACACACAACTTCCCACTACTATCCTTGATTGGCCCTAATCTAACTCTAGTCATTCTTTTATTCCTGATATACCTATAGAAAGCCTTAGGGTTTTCCCTGATCCGACACAGGCACTACAGCATGTCTGTATATCACTACTGTCTGTCTCTGTCTGGCACTACAGCCTGTCTGTATATCACTGCTGTCTGTCTCTGTCTGGCACTGCAGCCTGTCTGTATATCACTACTGTCTGTCTCTGTCTGGCACTACAGCCTGTCTGTATATCACTACTGTCTGTCTCTGTCTGGCACTACAACCTGTCTGTATATCACTACTGTCTGTCTCTGTCTGGCGCTACAGCCTGTCTGTATATCACTACTGTCTGTCTCTGTCTGGCACTACAGCCTGTCTGTATATCACTACAGACTGCCTCTGTCTGGCACTACAGCCTGTCTCTATGTCACTACAGTCTGTCCGTGTCTGCACACTTCAAAATACCAAATTGGTCAGAGAAAGGGAAAGAGAGAAACCGTAAGCCCCAGATTCTTGACTGGGTTGAGAATCTGCTCCTCCAATCAGGCCTAGCAACTCCACTCTGAGTCCAACCAGTGATAGTCGGGAAATTGATCCTCTGCAACTCCGGATAGGTTCTCACAAATTCATTCTCAGGGTGTGGGCATTGCTGGCAAGGCCAGCATTTATTGCCCATCCCTAGTTGCCTCAGAAAAATGATAACATAACTGAGAGGTTTGATAGGCTACTTCAGAGGGCAGTTAAGAGTGAACCAGAATCAGTGTGGGTCAGGGGTCACACATCGGCCCTGACCAGGTAAGGACGGCAGGTTTCCTTCCCTAAAGGACATCAGTGAAACAGAAGGTTTTTGCAACAATCCAACAGCTTCCTGGTCACCTTTACTGATAAAAGAATTATTTGTGGGATCTTGCTGTGTGCAAATTGGCTGCTGCATTTCTTACATTACAACAGTGATAACATTTCAAGAAGTATTTCATTGGCTGTAAAGTGATTCGGGACATCCTGAGAAAGATGTTATAGAAATGCCCGTCCTTTCTTACTGTTGCTGCCCCATAACTCCCCGTCAGCACAGCCGAGATAGGGAACTCAGAAGCAAATCACAGCTCCAAATAAAAACATTCATTGTGTGCACTCTGCCTCAGTTTATTTTGTTTTTCTAAGCAGGTTTGGGCTGCAGTAGCAGATATCGCCCGGAGACTCCCGTCTGACATTGTGTGGAAAGAGCAGCAGAGATTCCGGAGTGGACCAGAATGTACCACAGCTCTTTGCAAATCAAATGGACAGGTAAAGGAGAGAGGGGACTGGATCACACCTGCTGTGAAATGAGCTCAGACACCCAGGCCTCTCCATATGCTGCCTGATGCAGTGTTTCAGGCGTAAAGCTTGCAAACAGCCAACTTGTTTCTGAGCTGGGTGCTCAATCTGCAAACCCGGTTCTCATACTGCTGTAAAATCCCAATTACAATTTCTAGGTACAAACGAGTGGTATGTGTCGCACGCCTAGTCTGCTCACTTCAGTTTCAAGGCCAGTGCTTAAAGAGAAATCTATTTCTCATCATGTTAGACTGCTCGTCTAAACTACTGATGTTTCCACTTGTGGGAGATGAAAACTAGAGCCCATAAATATATGATCTCTTTCTTTTGGGCCTCCTTATCTCGAGAGACAATGGATACGCGCCTGGAGGTGGTCAGTGGTTTGTGAAGCAGCGCCTGGAGTGGCTATAAAGGCCAATTCTGGAGTGACAGGCTCTTCCACAGGTGCTGCAGAGAAATTTGTTTGTTGGGGCTGTTGCACAGTTGGCTCTCCCCTTGCGCCTCTGTCTTTTTTCCTGCCAACTACTAAGTCTCTTCGACTCGCCACAATTTAGCCCTGTCTTTATGGTTGCCCGCCAGCTCTGGCGAATGCTGGCAACTGACTCCAAATATAAGATAGTCACTAATAAATCCAGTGGGGAATTCAGGAGAAACGTCTTTCCCCAGAGAGTGGTGAGAATGTGGAACTCACTACCACAGGGAGTGGTTGAGGTGAATAGTATCGATACATTTAAAGGGAAGCTGGATAAACACATGAGGGAGAAAGGAATAGAAGGAGATGCTGATAGGGTGAGATGAAGAGGGGGTGGGAGGAGGCTCGTGTGGAGCATAAACACCAGCACAGAGCAGATGGGCCAAATGGCCTGTTTCTGTGCTGTAAATACTTTATGATTGGTTCAAAGTCTGCATTTTGGTTCTGTAAGAGAGAGGGAGAATTCAGAGTAAAATACAATCCATCCCAGGCACCAGTGAGTGGAACATACAGTCTCTTAGTCAAGCTACTGTTTAAGTCAGTAATGACCAGACAAGGGTGCATTCCAGATCATAAGGGATTGAGGTCCACTTGTTGAATCGACCACAGATTACCTAAATGACCTAAAGTAATATCCCAAAGATGTGACACTGTCCTGTAGTGAACAGATATACCACAAGAACTGGATAATGAATAACATGCATGTGGTTCCTGTACCAAAGCACAGTCGAATGTTAATGGTTTATTGCTATCTATTCTGACCCACTGCAGGTGATCGCTTGGTACATCCCCTCGCACAGATTCTCAGCAGCTGCAAACTCTTTTGATGCAAAAGGTGATGCCTCAGAAGATTGGGTCCCTCCACCCCTGAATGAACAGCAGATACCTCAAGCATTTTCCCCACACAAAGAGAACATGAAGGAAGATGCTTGTGCTCCGAGTCCTGAAATGATGTTTCCATCTGATACTCTAAGAAATGGCTGGACAGACTTTGTGACCTTACAGAAAAGGTAACAATACCTTGGGAGTGAACTGGGCCTGTAACTAGAAGTTAGATGCTGTGGATGGATGAATTGTAATGGATCTCATCGCAATAGTTTACAGTACAGAAGGAGCCCATTTAACACATGGTTTCTGTGCCAGCTGTTAGCGAGAAAAATCCCAAACTAATCCCACTGCCCCACTCTCTCCCCATAGCCCAGTAACAATCCCAAAACTAATCCCACTGCCCCACTCTCTCCCCATAGCCCTGTATCAATCCCCAAACTAATTCAACTGCCCCACTCTCTCCCCATAGCCCTGTATCAAACCCAAACTAATCCCACTGCCTCACTCTCTCCCCATTACCCTGTATCAATCCCAAAACTAATCCCACTGCCCCACTCTCTCCCCATAGCCCTGTATCAATCCCCAAACTAATTCCACTGCCCCACTCTCTCCCCATAGCCCTGCATCAATCCCCAAACTAATCCCACAGCCCCACTCTCTCCCCATAGCCCTGTATCAATCCCCAAACTAATCCCACTGCCCCACTCTCTCCCCATAGCCCTGTATCAATCCCCAAACTAATTCCACTGCCCCACTCTCTCCCCATAGCCCTGCATCAATCCCCAAACTAATCCCACAGCCCCACTCTCTCCCCATAGCCCTGTATCAATCCCCAAACTAATTCCACTGCCCCACTCTCTCCCCATAGCCCTGTATCAATCCCCAAACTAATTCCACTGCCCCACTCTCTCCCCACAGCCCTGTATCAATCCACAAAAAAATCCCACTGCCCCACTCCCTCCATAGCCATGTATCAATCCCCAAACTAATCCCACTGCCCCACTTTCTCCCCATAGCCATGTATCAATCCCAAACTAATACCACTTTCCCACTCTCCCCCCACAGCCCTGCATCAATCCCAAACTAATACCACTTTCCCGCTCTCTCCCCGCAGCCCTGTATCAATCCCCAAACTAATCCCACTGCCCCATTCTCTCCCCATAGCCCTGTATCAATCGCCAAACTAATCCCACTGCCCCACTCTCTCCCCATAGCCCTGTATCAATCCCAAACTAGTCCCACTGCCCAACTTTCCTCCCATAGCCCTGTATCAATCCCCAAACTAATCCCACTGCCCCACTTTCTCCCCATAGCCCTGTACCAATCCCCAAACTAATCCCACTGCCCCACTCTCTCCCCATATCCCTGTATCAATCCCCAAACTAATCCCACTGTCCACTCTCTCCCCATAACCTTGTATCAATGCCCAAACTAATCCCACTGCCCCACTTTCTCCCCATAGCCCTGTATCAATCCCCAAACTCATCCCACTGCCCAGCTCTTCCCATAGCCCTGTATCAATCCCAAACAAATCCCACTGCCCCACTCTCTCCCCAGAGACCTGTATCAATCCCCAAACTAATCCCACTGCCCCACTCTCTCCCCATAGCCCTGTATCAATCCCAAACTAATCCCACTGCCCCACTCTCTCCCCATACCCCTGTATCAATCCCAAAATAATCCGACTGCCCCACTCTCTCCCCATAGCCCTGTATCAATCCCCAAACGAATCCCACTGCCCCACTCTCTCCCCATAGCCCTGTATAAATCCCAAACTAATCCCACTGCCCCACTCTCTCCCCATAGCCCTGTATCAATCCGCAAACTAATCCCACTGCCCTACTTTCCTCCCATAGCCCTGTATCAATCCCAAACAAATCCCACTGCCCCACTCTCTCCCCAGAGCCCTGTATCAATCCCCAAACTAATCCCACTGCCCCACTCTCTCCCCATAGCCCTGAATCAATTCCAAACTAATCCGACTGCCCCACTCTCTCCCCAAAGCCCTGTATCAATCCCCAAACTAATCCCACTGCCCCATTCTCTCCCCATAGCCCTGTATCAATCCCAAACTAATCCCACTGCCCCAGTCTCTCCCCATAGCCCTGTATCAATCCCAAACTAATCCCACTGCCCTACTTTCCTCCCATAGCCCTGTATCAATCCCAAACTAATCCCACTATCTCACTCCTTCCACAGCCCTGTATCGATCCCAAAACGAATTCCACTTCCCCACTCTATCCCCATAGTCCTGTATCAATCCCCAAACTAATCCCTCTCTCCCACTCCTTCCATTACCCTGTATCAATCCCCAAACGAATCCCACTGCCCCACTTTCTCCCCATAGCCCTGTATCAATCCCAAACTAATACCACTTTCCCACTCGCTCCCCGTAGCCCTGTATCAATCCCCAAACTAATCCCACTGCCCCATTCTCTCCCCATAGCCCTGTATCAATCCCAAACTAGTCCCACTGCCCTACTTTCCTCCCATAGCCCTGTATCAATCCCCAAACTAATCCCACTGCCCCACTCTCTCCCCATAGCCCTGTATCAATCCCAAACTAATCCCACTGCCCTGCTCTCTCCCCATAGCCCTGTATCAATCCCAAACTAGTCCCACTGCCATACTTTCCTCCCATAGCCCTGTATCAATCCCAAACTAATCCCACTCCTTCCATAGCCCTGTATCAATCCCCAAACTAATCCCACAGCCCCACTCTCTCCCCATAGCCTTGTATCAATCCCCAAAATAATCCCACTGCCCCACTCTCTCCCCATAGCCCTGTATCAATCCCCAAACCAATCCCACTGCCCCACTTTCTCCCCATAGCCCTGTATCAATCCCCAAACTAATCCCACTGCCCCACCCTCTCCCCATAGCCCTGTATCAATCCCCAAACTAATCCCACTGCCCCACCCTCTCCCCATAGCCCTGTATCAATCCCCAAGCTAATCCCACTGCCCCATTCTCTCCCCATAGCCCTGTATCAATCCCAAACTAATCCCACTGCCCCACTCTCTCCCCGTAGCATTGTATCAATCCCAAACTAATCCCACTTCCCCCCTCTCGCCCCATAGCCCTGTATCAACCTCCAAACTAATCCCACTGCCTCACATTCTCCCCATAGCCCTGTATCAATCCCCAAACTAATCCCACTGCCCACTCTCTCCCCATAACCTTGTATCAATGCCCAAAATCATCCCACTGCCCCGCTCTTCCCACAGCCCTGTATCAGTCCCAAAACTACTTCGACTCTCCCACTCCTTCCATTGCCCTGCATCAATCCCAAACTAATCCCACTGCCCCACTCTCTCCCCATAGCCCTGTATCAATCCACAAACTAATCCCACTGCCCCGTTCTCCCCATAGCCCTGTATCAATCCCAAACTAATCCCACTGCCCCACTCTCTCCCCATAGCCCTGTATCAATCCCAAACTAATCCCACTGCCCCAGTCTCTCCCCATAGCCCTGTATCAATCCCCAAACGAATCCCACTGCCCCACTCTCTCCCCATAGCCCTGTATAAATCCCAAACTAATCCCACTGCCCCACTCTCTCCCCATAGCCCTGTATCAATCTGCAAACTAATCCCACTGCCCTACTTTCCTCCCATAGCCCTGTATCAATCCCAAACTAATCCCACTGCCCCATTCTCTCCCCATAGCCCTCTATGAAATCCAAACTAATCCCACTGCCCCACTCCCTCCATAGCCCTGTATCGATCCCAAAACTAATTCCACTCTCCCACTCCTTCCATTGCCCTGTATAAATCCCAAACTAATCCCACTTCCCCACTCTAACCCCTTAGTCCTGTATCAATCCCAAACTAGTCCCACTGCCCTACTTTCCTCCCATAGCCCTGTATCAATCCCAAACTAATCCCACTGCCCCATTCTCTCCCCATAGCCCTGTATCAATCCCAAACTCATCCCTCTCTCCCACTCCTTCCATTACCCTTTATCAATCCCAAACTAGTCCCACTGCCATGCTTTCCTCCCACAGCCCTGTATCAATCCCAAACTAATCCCACTATCCCACTCCTTCCATAGCCCTGTATCAATCCCCAAACTAATCCCACAGCCCCACTCTCTCCCCATAGCCTTGTATCAATCCCAAACTAATCCCACTGCCCCACTCTCTCCCCATAGCCCTGTAGAAATCCCAAACTAATCCCACTGCCCCACTCTCTCCCCATAGCCCTGTATCAATCCGCAAACTAATCCCACTGCCCTACTTTCCTCCCATAGCCCTGTATCAATCCCAAACTAATCCCACTGCCCCATTCTCTCCCCATAGCCCTGTATCAAATCCAAACTAATCCCACTGCCCCACTCCCTCCATAGCCCTGTATCAATCCCAAAACTAATTCCACTCTCCCACTCCTTCCATTGCCCTACATCAATCCCAAACTAATCCCACTTCCCCACGCTATCCCCATAGTCCTGTCTCAATCCCCAAATGAATCCCACTGCCCCACTTTCTCCCCATAGCCCTGTATCAATCCCAAACTAATACCACTTTCCCACTCTCTCCCCGTAGCCCTGTATCAATCCCCAAACTAATCCCACTGCCCCATTCTCTCCCCATAGCCCTGTATCAATCCCAAACTAGTCCCACTGCCCTACTTTCCTCCCATAGCCCTGTATCAATCCCAAACTAATCCCTCTCTCCCACTCCTTCCATTACCCTTTATAAATCCCAAACTAATCCCACTGCCCCATTCTCTCCCCATAGCCCTGTATCAATCCCAAACTAATCCCACTATCCCACTCCTACCATCGCCCTGTATTAATCCCCAAACTAATCCCACAGCCCCACTCTCTCCCCATAGCCTTGTATCAATCCCCAAAATAATCCCACTGCCCCACTCTCTCCCCATAGCCCTGTATCAATCCCCAAACGAATACCACTGCCCCACTTTCTCCCCATAGCCCTGTATCAATCCCAAACTAATCCCACTGCTCCACTCTCTCCCCGTACCCCTGTATCAATCCCAAACTAATCCCACTTCCCCCTCTCTCCCCATAGCCCTGTATCAACCTCCAAACTAATCCCACTGCCTCACATTCTCCCCATAGCCCTGTATCAACCTCCAAACTAATCCCACTGCCTCACATTCTCCCCATAGCCCTGTATCAATCCCCAAACTAATCCCACTGCCCCACTCTGACCCCATAACCTTGTATCAATGCCCAAACTCATCCCACTGCCCCGCTCTACCCATAGCCCTGTATCAATCCCAAAACTACTTCCACTCTCCCACTCCTTCCATAGCCCTGTATCAATCCACAAACTAGTCCCACTGCCCCACTCCCTCCATAGCCCTGTATCAACCTCCAAACTAATCCCACTGCCTCACATTCTCCCCATAGCCCTGTATCAATCCCCAAACTAATCCCACTGCCCCACTCTCTCCCCATAGCCCTGTATCAATCTCCAAACTAATCCCACTCTCCCGCTCCTTCCATTACCCTGTATCAATCCCCAAACTAATCCCACTGCCCCACTCCCTCCATAGCCCTGTATCAATCCCAAACCAATACCACTTTCCCACTCTCTCCCCGGAGCCCTGTATCAATCCCCAAACTAATCCCACTGTCCCTTTCTCTCCCCATAGCCCTGTATCAATCCAAAACTAGTCCCACTGCCCTACTTTCCTCCCATAGCCCTGTATCAATCCCAAACTAATCCCACTATCCCACTCCTTCCATAGCCCTGTATCAATCCCCAAACTAATCCCACAGCCCCACTCTCTCCCCATAGCCTTGTATCAATCCCCAAAATAAACCCACTGCCCCACTCTCTCCCCATAGCCCTGTATCAATCCCCAAACTAATCCCACTTCCCCCCTCTCCCACCATAGCCCTGTATCAATCCCCAAACTAATCCCACTTCCCCCCTCTCCCACCATAGCCCTGTATCAATCCCAAACAAATATCACTTTCCCACTCTCTCCCCGTAGCCCTGTATCAATCCCAAACTATCCCACTGCCATACTTTCCTCCCATAGCCCTGTATCAATCCCAAACTAATCCCACTATCCCACTCCTTCCATAGCCCTGTATAAATCCCCAAACTAATCCCACTGCCCCACTTTCTCCCCATAGCCCTGTATCAATCCCCAAACGAATCCCACTGCCCCACTTTCTCCCCATAGCCCTGTACCAATCCCCAAACTAATCCCACTGCCCCACTCTCTCCCCATAGCCCTGTATCAACCTCCAAACTAATCCCACTGCCTCACATTCTCCCCCTAGCCCTGTATCAATCCCCAAACTAATCCCACTGCCCCACTCCATCCCCATAACCTTGTATCATTGCCCAAACTAATCCCACTGCACCACTTTCTCCCCATAGCCCTGTATCAATCCCCAAACTCATCACACTGCCCCGCTCTTCCCATAGCCCTGTATCAGTCCCAAAACTACTTCCACTCTCCCACTCCTTCCATAGCCCTGTATCAATCCCAAACTAGTCCCACTGCCCCACTCTCTCCCCATAGCCCTGTATCAATCCACAAACTAATCCCACAGCCCCACTCCCTCCATAGCCCTGTATCAATCCCAAACTAATACCACTGCCCCACTCTCTCACCATAGCCCTGTATCAATCCCCAAACTAATCCCACTCCTTCCATTACCCTGTATCAATCCTCAAACTAATCCCACTGCCCCACTCCCACCATAGCCCTGTATCAATCCCAAACTAATCCCACTTCCCCTTTCTTTCCCCATAGCCCTGTATCAATCCCCAAACTAATCCCACTCTCCCACTCCTTCCATTACCCTGTATCAATCCCCAAACTAATCCCACTGCCCCACTCCCTCCATAGCCCTGTATCAATCCCCAAACTAATCCCACTGCCCCTTTCTCTCCCCATAGCCCTGTATCAATCCCCAAACTAATCCCACTCTCCCACTCCTTCCATTACCCTGTATCAATCCCCAAACGAATCCCAATTTCCCACTCTCTCCCCATAGCCCTGTATCAATCCCCAAACTAATCCCACTCTCCCACTCCTTCCATTACCCTGTATCAATCCCCAAACTAATCCCACTCTCCCACTCCTTCCATTACCCTGTATCAATCCCCAAACTAATCCCACTGCCCCACTCCCTCCATAGCCCTGTATCAATCCCCAAACTAATCCCACTGCCCCTTTCTCTCCCCATAGCCCTGTATCAATCCCAAACTAATCCCACTGCCCCACTCTCTCCCCATAGCCCTGTATCAATCCCAAACTAATCCCACTATCCCACTCCTTCCATAGCCCTGTATCAATCGCCAAACTAATCCCACTGCCCCACTTTCTCCCCATAGCCCTGTATCAATCCCCAAACTAATCCCAGTGCCCCACTTTCTCCCCATAGCCCTGTACCAATCCCCAAACTAATCCCACTGCCCCACTCTCTCCCCATAGCCCTGTATTAACCTCCAAACTAATCCCACTGCCTCACATTCTCCCCATAGCCCTGTATCTATCCCCAAACTAAACCCACTGCTCCACTCTCTCCCCATAAACTTGTTTCAATGCCCAAACTAATCCCACTGCCCCACTTTCCCCCCATAGCCCTGTATCAATCCCCAAACGCATCCCACTGCCCTGCTCTTCCCATAGCCCTGTATCAATCCCAAACTAATCCCACTGCCCCACTCTCTCCCCATAGCACTGTATCAATTCCCAAACTAATCCCACTGCCCCATTCTCTCCCCATAGCCCTGTATCAATCCCAAACTAATCCCACTGCCCCACTCTCTCCCCATCGCCCTGTATCAATCCACAAACGAATCCCACTGCCCCACTCTCTCCCCATTGCCCTGTATAAATCCCAAACTAATCCCACTGCCCTACTTTCCTCCCATAGCCCTGTATCAATCCCAAACTAATCCCACTATCTCACTCCTTCCATGGCCCTGTATCAAATCCAAACTAATCCCACTTCCCCAATCTCTCCCCATAGCCCTGTATCAATCCCCAAACTAAACCCACTGCACCACTTTCTCCCCATAGCCTTGTATCAATCCCAAACTAATACCACTTTCCCACTCTCTCCCTGGAGCCCTGTATCAATCCCCAAACTAATCCCACTGCCCCACTTTCTCCCCATAGCCCTGTATCAATCCCAAACTAATCCCACTGCCCCATTCTCTCCCCATAGCCCTGTATCAATCCCAAACTAGTCCGACTGCCCTACTTTCCTCCCATAGCCCTGTATCAATCCCAAACTAATCCCACTGCCCCATTCTATCCCCATAGCCCTGTATCAATCCCAAACTAATCCCACTATCCCACTCCTTCCATAGCCCTGTATCAATCCCCAAACTAATCCCACAGCCCCACTCTCTCCCCATAGCCCTGGATCAATCCCCAAACTAATCCCACTGCCCCACATTCTCCCCATAGCCCTGTATCAATCCCAAACTAATCCCACTGCCCCACTCTCTCCCCATAGCCCTGTATCAATCCCAAACTAATCCCACTGCCCCACTCTCTCCCCATAGCCCTGTATCAATCCCCAAACTAATCCCACTGCCCCACATTCTCCCCATAGCCCTGTATCAATCCCAAACTAATCCCACTGCCCCACTCTCTCCCCATAGCCCTGTATCAATCCCAAACTAATCCCACTGCCCCATTCTATCCCCATAGCCCTGTATCAATCCCAAACTAATCCCACTATCCCACTCCTTCCATAGCCCTGTATCAATCCCCAAACTAATCCCACTGACCCACTCTCTGCCCATAGCCCTGTATCAATCCCAAACTAATCCCACTGCCCCCCTTTCTCCCCACAGCCCTGTATCAATCCCAAACAAATACCACTTTCCCACTCTCACCCGTAGCCCTGTATCAATCCCAAACAAATACCACTTTCCCATTCTCTCCCCATAGCCCTGTATCAATCCCCAAACTAATCCCACTGCCCCACTTTCTCCCCATAGCCCTGTACCAATCCCCAAACTAATCCCACTGCCTCACATTCTCCCCATAGCCCTGTATCAATCCCCAAACTAATCCCACTGCCCCACTCTCTTCCCATAACCTTGTATGAATGCCCAAACTCATCCCACTGCCCCGCTCTTCCCATAGCCCTGTATCAATCCCAAACAAATCCCACTGCCCCACTCTCTCCCCAGAGCCCTGTATCAATCCCCAAACTAATCCCACTGCCCCACTCTCTCCCCATAGCCCTGTATCAATCCCAAACAAATCCCACTGCCCCACTCTCTCCCCAGAGCCCTGTATCAATCCCCAAACTAATCCCACTGCCCCACTCTCTCCCCATAGCCCTGTATCAATCCCAAACTAATCCCACTGCCCCATTCTCTCCCCATAGCCCTGTATCAATCGCAAACTAATCGCACTGCCCCACTCTCTCCCCATAGCCCTGTATCAATCCCCAAACGAATCCCACTGCCCCACTCTCTCCCCATTGCCCTGTATCAATCCCAAACTAATCGCACTGCCCCACTCTCTCCCCATTGCCCTGTATCAATCCCCAAATGAATCCCACTGCCCCACTCTCTCCCCAGAGCCCTGTATCAATCCCCAAACTAATCCCACTGTCCCACTCTCTCCCCATTGCCCTGTATCAATCCCCAAATGAATCCCACTGCCCCACTCTCTCCCCAGAGCCCTGTATCAATCCCCAAACTAATCCCACTGCCCCACTCTCTCCCCAAAGCCCTGTATCAATCCCCAAACTAATCCCACTGCCCCATTCTCTCCCCATAGCCCTGTATCAATCCCAAACTAATCGCACTGCCCCACTCTCTCCCCATAGCCCTGTATAAATCCACAAACTAGTCCCACTGTCCTACATTCCTCCCATAGCCCTGTATCAATCGCCAAACGAATCCCACTGCCCCACTCTCTCCCCATAGCCCTGTATAAATCCACAAACTAGTCCCACTGTCCTACATTCCTCCCATAGCCCTGTATCAAATCCAAACTAATCCCACTGCCCCACTCCCTCAACAGCCCTGTATCGATCCCAAACTAATCCCACTGCCCCACTCTCTCCCCATAGCCCTGTATCAATCCACAAACTAATCCCAATGCCCCACTCCTTCCATAGCCCTGTATCAATCCCAAGCTAATCCCACTTCCCCACTCTCTCCCCATAGCCCTGCATCAATCCCCAAACTAATCCCACTGCCCCACTCTCTCCCCATAACCTTGTATCAATGCCCAAACTAATCCCACTGCCCCACTTTCTCCCCATAGCCCTGTATCAATCCCCAAACTCATCCCAGGGCCCTGCTCTTCCCATAGCACTGTATCAATCCCAAACAAATCCCAATGCCCCACTCTCTCCCCATAGCCCTGTATCAATCCCCAAACTAATCCCACTGCCCCACTCTCTCCCCATAGCCCTGTATCAATCCCAAACTAATCCCACTGCCCCACTCTCTCCCCATAGCCCTGTATCAATCCCAAACTAATCCCACTGCACCACTCTCTTCCCATAGCACTGTATCAATCCCAAACAAATCCCAATGCCCCACTCTCTCCCCATAGCCCTGTATCAATCCCCAAACTAATCCCACTGCCCCACTCTCTCCCCATAGTCCTGTATCAATCCCAAACTAATCCCACTGCACCACTCTCTCCCCATAGACCTGTATCAATCCCCAAACGAATCTCACTGCCCCACTTTCTCCCCATAGTCCTGTATCAATCCCCAAACTAAACCCACTGCCCCACTTTCTCCCCATAGCCTTGTATCAATCACCAAACTCATCCCACTGCCCCAATTTCTCCCCAGAGCCCTGTATCAATCCCAAACTAATACCACGTTCCCACTCTCTCCCCGGAGCCCTGTATCAATCCCAAACTAATCCCACTGCCCCATTCTCTCCCCATAGCCCTGTATCAATCCCCAAACTAATCCCACAGCCCCACTCTCTCCCCATAGCCTTGTATCAATCCCCAAACTAATCCCATTGCCACACTCTCTCCCCATAGCCCTGTATCAATCCACAAACGAATCCCACTGCCCCACTCTCTCCCCATTGCCCTGTATAAATCCCAAACTAATCCCACTGCCCTACTTTCCTCCCATAGCCCTGTATCAATCCCAAACTAATCCCACTATCTCACTCCTTCCATGGCCCTGTATCAAATCCAAACTAATCCCACTTCCCCAATCTCTCCCCATAGCCCTGTATCAATCCCCAAACTAAACCCACTGCACCACTTTCTCCCCATAGCCTTGTATCAATCCCAAACTAATACCACTTTCCCACTCTCTCCCCGGAGCCCTGTATCAATCCCCAAACTAATCCCACTGCCCCACTTTCTCCCCATAGCCCTGTATCAATCCCAAACTAATCCCACTGCCCCATTCTCTCCCCATAGCCCTGTATCAATCCCAAACTAGTCCGACTGCCCTACTTTCCTCCCATAGCCCTGTATCAATCCCAAACTAATCCCACTGCCCCATTCTATCCCCATAGCCCTGTATCAATCCCAAACTAATCCCACTATCCCACTCCTTCCATAGCCCTGTATCAATCCCCAAACTAATCCCACAGCCCCACTCTCTCCCCATAGCCCTGGATCAATCCCCAAACTAATCCCACTGCCCCACATTCTCCCCATAGCCCTGTATCAATCCCAAACTAATCCCACTGCCCCACTCTCTCCCCATAGCCCTGTATCAATCCCAAACTAATCCCACTGCCCCACTCTCTCCCCATAGCCCTGTATCAATCCCCAAACTAATCCCACTGCCCCACATTCTCCCCATAGCCCTGTATCAATCCCAAACTAATCCCACTGCCCCACTCTCTCCCCATAGCCCTGTATCAATCCCAAACTAATCCCACTGCCCCATTCTATCCCCATAGCCCTGTATCAATCCCAAACTAATCCCACTATCCCACTCCTTCCATAGCCCTGTATCAATCCCCAAACTAATCCCACTGACCCACTCTCTGCCCATAGCCCTGTATCAATCCCAAACTAATCCCACTGCCCCCCTTTCTCCCCACAGCCCTGTATCAATCCCAAACAAATACCACTTTCCCACTCTCACCCGTAGCCCTGTATCAATCCCAAACAAATACCACTTTCCCATTCTCTCCCCATAGCCCTGTATCAATCCCCAAACTAATCCCACTGCCCCACTTTCTCCCCATAGCCCTGTACCAATCCCCAAACTAATCCCACTGCCTCACATTCTCCCCATAGCCCTGTATCAATCCCCAAACTAATCCCACTGCCCCACTCTCTTCCCATAACCTTGTATGAATGCCCAAACTCATCCCACTGCCCCGCTCTTCCCATAGCCCTGTATCAATCCCAAACAAATCCCACTGCCCCACTCTCTCCCCAGAGCCCTGTATCAATCCCCAAACTAATCCCACTGCCCCACTCTCTCCCCATAGCCCTGTATCAATCCCAAACTAATCCCACTGCCCCACTCTCTCCCCATAGCCCTGTATCAAACCCCAAACTAATCCCACTGCCCCATTCTCTCCCCATAGCCCTGTATCAATCGCAAACTAATCGCACTGCCCCACTCTCTCCCCATAGCCCTGTATCAATCCCCAAACGAATCCCACTGCCCCACTCTCTCCCCATTGCCCTGTATCAATCCCAAACTAATCGCACTGCCCCACTCTCTCCCCATTGCCCTGTATCAATCCCCAAATGAATCCCACTGCCCCAGTCTCTCCCCAGAGCCCTGTATCAATCCCCAAACTAATCCCACTGCCCCACTTTCTCCCCATAGCCCTGTATCAATCCCAAACTAATCCCACTGCCCCACTCTCTCCCCAAAGCCCTGTATCAATCCCAAACTAATCCCACTGCACCACTCTCTCCCCATAGCCCTGTATCAATCCCAAACGAATCCCACTGCCCCACTCTCTCCCCAAAGCCCTGTATCAATCCCCAAACTAATCCCACTGCCCCATTCTCTCCCCATAGCCCTGTATCAATCCCAAACTAATCGCACTGCCCCACTCTCTCCCCATAGCCCTGTATAAATCCACAAACTAGTCCCACTGTCCTACATTCCTCCCATAGCCCTGTATCAAATCCAAACTAATCCCACTGCCCCACTCCCTCAACAGCCCTGTATCGATCCCAAACTAATCCCACTGCCCCACTCTCTCCCCATAGCCCTGTATCAATCCACAAACTAATCCCAATGCCCCACTCCTTCCATAGCCCTGTATCAATCCCAAGCTAATCCCACTTCCCCACTCTCTCCCCATAGCCCTGCATCAATCCCCAAACTAATCCCACTGCCCCACTCTCTCCCCATAACCTTGTATCAATGCCCAAACTAATCCCACTGCCCCACTTTCTCCCCATAGCCCTGTATCAGTCCCAAAACTAATTCCACTCTCCCACTCCTCCCATAGCCCTGTATCAAATCCAAACGAATCCCACTGCCCCACTCTCTCCCCATAGACCTGTATCGATCCCAAACTAATCCCACGCCCCACTCTCTCACCATAGCCCTGTATCAATCCCAAACGAATCCCACTGCCCCACTCCCTCCATAGCCCTGTATAAATCCCAAACTAATCCCACTGCCCCACTCTCTCCCCATAGCCCTGTATCAATCCCAAACTAATCCCACTGCCCCACTCTCTCCCCATAGCCCTGTATCAATCCCCAAACTAATCCCACTGCCCCACTCTCTCCCCATAGCCCTGTATCAATCCCCAAACTAATCCCACTGCCCCATTCTCTCCCCACAGCCCTGTATCAATCCCAAACTAATCGCACTGCCCCACTCTCTCCCCATAGCCCTGTATCAATCCCCAAACGAATCGCACTGCCCCACTCTCTCCCCATAGCCCTGTATAAATCCACAAACTAGTCCCACTGTCCGACATTCCTCCCATAGCCCTGTATCAAATCCAAACGAATCCCACTGCCCCACTATCTCCCCATAGCCCTGTATCGATCCCAAACTAATCCCACGCCCCACTCTCTCCCCATAGCCCTGTATCAGTCCCAAAACTAATTCCACTCTCCCACTCCTCCCATAGCCCTGTATCAAATCCAAACGAATCCCACTGCCCCACTCTCTCCCCATAGACCTGTATCGATCCCAAACTAATCCCACGCCCCACTCTCTCACCATAGCCCTGTATCAATCCCAAACGAATCCCACTGCCCCACTCCCTCCATAGCCCTGTATCGATCCCAAACTAATCCCACTGCCCCACTCTCTCCCCATAGCCCTGTATCAGTCCCAAAACTAATTCCACTCTCCCACTCCTTCCATTGACCTGCATCAAACCCCAAACGACTCTCACTGCCCCACTTTCTCCCCATAGCCCTGTATCAATCCCCAAACTAAACCCACTGCCCCACTTTCTCCCCATAGCCTTGTATCAATCCCCAAACTAATCCCACTGCCCCACTTTCTCCCCAGAGCCCTGTATCAATCCCAAACTAATACCACTTTCCCACTCTCTCCCCGGAGCCCTGTATCAATCCCCAAACTAATCCCACTGCCCCATTCTCTCCCCATAGCCCTGTATCAATCCCAAACTAGTCCCACTGCCCTAATTTCCTCCCATAGCCCTGTATCAATCCCAAACTTATCCCACTATCCCACTCCTTCCATAGCCCTGTATCAATCCCCAAACTAATCCCACTGCCCCACTTTCTCCCCATAGCCCTGCACCAATCCCCAAACTAATCCCACTGCCCCACTCTCTCCCCTTAGCTCTGTATCAATCCCCAAACTAATCCCACTGCCTCACATTCTCCCCATAGCCCTGTATCAATCCCAAACAAATCCCACTATCCCACTCCTTCCATAGCCCTGTATCAATCCCCAAACTAATCCCACTGCCCCACTTTCTCCCCATAGCCCTGTACCAATCCCCAAACTAATCCCACTGCCCCACTCTCTCCCCTTAGCCCTGTATCAACCTCCAAACTAATCCCACTGCCCCACTCTCTCCCCAGAGCCCTGTATCAATCCCCAAACTACTCCCACTGCCCCACTCTCTCCCCATAGCCCTGTATCAATCCCAAACTAATCCCACTGCCCCACTCTCTCCCCATAGCCCTGTATCAATCCCCAAACTAATCCCACTGCCCCATTCTCTCCCCATAGCCCTGTATCAATCGCAAACTAATCTCACTGCCCCATTCTCTCCCCATAGCCCTGTATCAATCCCCAAACGAATCCCACTGCCCCACTCTCTCCCCATAGCCCTTTGTAAATCCCAAACTAATCCCACTGCCCCATTCTCTCCCCATAGCCCTGTATCAATCCCAAACTAATCGCACTGCCCCACTCTCTCCCCATAGCCCTGTATCAATCCCCAAACGAATCCCACTGCCCCACTCTCTCCCCAGAGCCCTGTATCAATCCCCAAACTAATCCCACTGCCCCACTCTCTCCCCATAGCCTTGTATCAATCCCAAACTAATCCCACTGCCCCATTCTCACCCCATAGCCCTGTATCAATCCCAAACTAATCCCACTGCCCCATTCTCTCCCCATAGCCCTGTATCAATCCCAAACTAATCGCACTGCCCCACTCTCTCCCCATAGCCCTGTATCAATCCCAAACTAATCCCACTGCCCCATTCTCTCCCCATAGCCCTGTATCAATCCCAAACTAATCGCACTGCCCCACTCTCTCCCCATAGCCCTGTATCAATCCCCAAACGAATCCCACTGCCCCACTCTCTCCCCAGAGCCCTGTATCAATCCCCAAACTAATCCCACTGCCCCACTCTCTCCCCATAGCCTTGTATCAATCCCAAACTAATCCCACTGCCCCATTCTCACCCCATAGCCCTGTATCAATCCCAAACTAATCCCACTGCCCCATTCTCTCCCCATAGCCCTGTATCAATCCCAAACTAATCGCACTGCCCCACTCTCTCCCCATAGCCCTGTATCAATCCCAAACTAATCGCACTGCCCCACTCTCTCCCCATAGCCCTGTATCAATCCCCAAACGGATCCCACTGCCCCACTCTCTCCCCATAGCCCTGTATCGATCCCAAGCTAATCCCACTTCCCCACTCTCTCCCCATAGCCCTGTATCAAACCCCAAACTAAACCCACTGCCCCACGTTCTCCCCATAGCCTTGTATCAATCCCCAAACGAATCCCACTGCCCCATTCACTCCCCATAGCCCTGTATCAATCCCAAACTAGTCCCACTGCCCTACTTTCCTCCAATAGCCCTGTATCAATCCCAAACTAATCCCACTGCCCCACTCTCTCCCCATAGCCCTATATCAATCCCCAAACTAATCCCACTGTCCCACTCTCTCCCCATAGCCCTGTATCAATCCCAAACTAATCCCACTATCCCACTCCTTCCATAGCCCTGTATCAATCCCCAAACTAATCCCACAGCCCCACTCTCTCCCCATCGCCCTGTATCAATCCCCAAAATAATCCCACTTCCCCACTTTCTCCCCATCGCCCTGTATCAATCCCCAAACTAATCCGACTGCCCCACCCTCTCCCCATAGCCCTGTATCAATCCCCAAAATAATCCCACTGCCCCACTCTCTCCCCATAGCCCTGTATCAATCCCCAAACTAATCCCACTGCCCCGCTCTCTCCCCATAACCTTGTATCAATGCCCAAACTAATCCCACTGCCCCACTTTCTCCCCATAGCCCTGTATCAATCCCCAAACTCATCCCACGGCCCTGCTCTTCCCATAGCACTGTATCAATCCCAAACAAATCCCACTGCCCCACTCTCTCCCCAGAGCCCTATATCAATCCCCAAACTAATCCCACTGCCCCACTCTCTCCCCATAGCCCTGTATCAATCCCAAACTAATCCCACTGACCCACTCTCTCCCCAAAGCCCTGTATCAATCCTAAACTAATCCCACTGCCCCACTCTCTCCCCATAGCCCTATATCAATCCCCAAACTAATCCCACTGCCCCACTCCCTCCCCATAGCCCTGTATCAATCCCAAACTAATCCCACTGCCCCACTCTCTCCCCATAGCCCTGTATCACTCTCAAACTAATCCCACTGCCCCACTCTCTCCCCATAGCCCTGTATCATTCCCCAAACTAATCCCACTGCCCCATTCTCTCCCCATAGCCCTGTATCAATCCCAAACTAATCCCACTGCCCCACTCTCTCCCCATCGCCCTGTATCAATCCCCAAACTAATCCCACTGCCCCACTCTCTCCCCATAGCCCTGTATCAATCCGCAAACTAATCCCACTGCCCTACTTTCCTCCCATAGCCCTGTATCAATCCCAAACTAATCCCACTTCCCCAATCTCTCCCCGTAGCCCTGTATCAATCCCCAAACTAATCCCCCTCTCCCACTCCTTCCATTACCCTGTATCAATCCCCAAACGAATCTCACTGCCCCACTTTCTCCCCATAGCCCTGTATCAATCCCCAAACTAAACCCACTGCCCCACTTTCTCCCCATAGCCTTGTATCAATCCCCAAACTAATCCCACTGCCCCACTTTCTCCCCATAGCCCTGTATCAATCCCAAACTAATACCACTTTCCCACTCTCTCCCCGGAGCCCTGTATCAATCCCCAAACTAATCCCACTGCCCCATTCTCTCCCCATAGCTTTGTATCAATCCCAAACTAGTCCCACTGCCCTACTTTCCTCCCATAGCCCTGTATCAATCCCAAACTAATCCCACTATCCCACTCCTTCCATAGCCCTGTATCAATCCCCAAACTAATCCCACAGCCCCACTCTCTCCCCATAGCCTTGTATCAATCCCCAAAATAATCCCATTGCCCCACTCTCTCCCCATAGCCCTGTATCAATCCCCAAACTAATCCCACTGCCCCACATTCTCCCCATAGCCCTGTATCAATCCCCAAACTAATCCCACTGCCCCACTCTCAGCCCATAGCCCTGTATCAATCCCAAACTAATCCCACTGTCCCCCTCTCTCCCCAAAGCCCCGTATCAATCCCAAACTAATCCCACTGCCCCACTCTCTCCCCACAACCCTGTATCAATCCCAAACAAATACCACTTTCCCACTCTCTCCCCGTAGCCCTGTATCAATCCCCAAACTAATCCCACTGCCTCTTTCTCTCCCCATAGCCCTGTATCAATCCCAAACTATCCCACTGCCCTACTTTCCTCCCATAGCCCTGTATCAATCCCAAACTAATCCCACTGTCCCACTCCTTATATAGCCCTGTATCAATCCCCAAACTAATCCCACTGCCCCACTTTCTCCCCATAGCCCTGTACCAATCCCCAAACTAATCCCACTGCCCCACTCTCTCCCCATAGCCCTGTATCAACCTCCAAACTAATCCCACTGCCTCACATTCTCCCCATAGCCCTGTATCAATCCCCAAACTAAACCCCCTCTCCCACTCCTTCCATTACCCTGTATCAATCCCCAAACGAATCTCACTACCCCACTTTCTCCCCATAGCCCTGTATCAATCCCCAAACTAAACCCACTGCCCCACTTTCTCCCCATAGCCTTGTATCAATCCCCAAACTAATCCCACTGCCCCACTTTCTCCCCATAGCCCTGTATCAATCCCAAACTAATACCACTTTCCCACTCTCTCCCCGGAGCCCTGTATCAATCCCCAAACTAATCCCACTGCCCCATTCTCTCCCCATAGCCCTGTATCAATCCCAAACTAGTCCCACTGCCCTACTTTCCTCCCATAGCCCTGTATCAATCCCAAACTAATCCCACTATCCCACTCCTTCCATAGCCCTGTATCAATCCCCAAACTAATCCCACAGCCCCACTCTCTCCCCATAGCCTTGTATCAATCCCCAAAATAATCCCATTGCCCCACTCTCTCCCCATAGCCCTGTATCAATCCCCAAACTAATCCCACTGCCCCACATTCTCCCCATAGCCCTGTATCAATCCCCAAACTAATCCCACTGCCCCACTCTCTGCCCATAGCCCTGTATCAATCCCAAACTAATCCCACTGCCCCCCTCTCTCCCCAAAGCCCTGTATCAATCCCAAACTAATACCACTTTCCCACTCTCTCCCCGTAGCCCTGTATCAATCCCCAAACTAATCCCACTGCCTCTTTCTCTCCCCATAGCCCTGTATCAATCCCAAACTATCCCACTGCCCTACTTTCCTCCCATAGCCCTGTATCAATCCCAAACTAATCCCACTGTCCCACTCCTTATATAGCCCTGTATCAATCCCCAAACTAATCCCACTGCCCCACTTTCTCCCCATAGCCCTGTACCAATCCCCAAACTAATCCCACTGCCCCACTCTCTCCCCATAGCCCTGTATCAACCTCCAAACTAATCCGACTGCCTCACATTCTCCCCATAGCCCTGTATCAATCCCCAAACTAATCCCACTGCCCCACTCTCTCTCCACAGCCCTATATCAATCCGCAAACTAATCCCACTTCCCCACTCTCTCCCCATAGCCCTGTATCAATTCCCAAACTAATCCCGCTGCCCCACTCTCTCCCCATAGCCCTGTATCAATCCCCAAACTAATCCCACTGCCCCACTCTCTCCCCACAGCCCTGTATCAATCCCCAAACTAATCCCACTGCCCCACTCTCTCCCCATAGCCCTGTATCAATCCCCAAACTAATCCCACTGTCCTGCACTCTCTCCAGAACCCGGTCTTTCTTTGGTGCCAAGAGTGATGGAGTTTTTCTTTTTAATGGTGCAATAATCTGTGCCGCAGCCCCTTGTTGTGGTAAAACATTCCCTGCTCTAACAACCCTCTGTGGTAAAACATTCTTCTCATCTCTTTCCTCCCTCTCTCAGTGACCATTTTTAATCGACACCCTCTCGTCACTGAATCCCCAGCCAATGGAAATATTCTTCCCCTATTCACTCTATCAGAACATGTTATCATTTCAAAAACTTCTATTAAATCTCCTTTTACCTTCTATGCTGCAGTGGAAACATTCCTAATATCTCAGAGCTCTCCTCATAACACCATCCTGGTGAATCGACACTCTCTGTTGTCTGTGACTGGGACACACAATGTCCCTAATTGTGGCCTAACCAGTGTTTTGTCCAAGTTTATCATTATTTCTTTACACACGTACACTGTGCCTCATTTTTAAAACCTGAAATGCTATTGCCTTGTTCTGACCTCAGTGAAACACGAGATATGAACTCCCCAGAGCAATTTAAAGGATTACGTGACACATTTTCACTGTTTATGACTTTTATTACAACAAATAAATTAAAAGAAGTCCTCTGAATAGTAAATAAAAGCAGAAAGTGCTGGAAATTCTCAGCAGGTCTGGCAGTATCTGTGGAGTTTCAGGTCAGTGACCTTTCATCAGAACTGCTGAATAGGACTTTGTTATGAGCTGATACCCCAAATTATAGAGAAAGGTAATTTCAACACTTGGCAACCTCACACCATATTTATATGTTACACTGTCCTCCTCAGTGTGGACATCTTTATGGCGAAAAGTCCCAAACTCCTCCCAGTTGCAATGGGTTGGATCTCCCAGACCTTTCTCAACGTCAGTGTCCTGTCCGTTCACTTCTCTTAGCACTTTCCACCTAGACTTTCGTGAGTCAGGTGATCTCTGGTGATCCTGTTGGTTTTTTACTTCTCCACAAATGTCAACTTTCAAAATAGGTTCAAGTCTTCTACTGTATCGGTCTTTATTTATTTAGAGATACAGCACTGAAACAGGCCCTTCTGCCCACTGATACTGTGCTGACCATCAACCATCCATTTATACTAATCCTACATTAATCCTAAAGTCCTACCACATCCCCACCTTCCCTCAATTCCCCTACCTGTATTTGGGGCAATTTATAATGGCCAATTTACCTATCAACCTGCAAGTCTTTGGCTGTGGGAGGAAACCGGAGCACCCGGAGGAAACCCACACAATCACAGGGAGAACTTGCAAACTCTGCACAGGCAGTACCCAGAATTGAACCCGGGTCGCTGGAGCTGTGAGGCTGCGGTGCTAACCACTGCACCACTATGCTGCCCTTCTCTGAGAGTAGGTGTTCTCCCTCTCTCTCTCCCTCTCTGAGGCTGCCACCACTGAGCTTCTTCCAATCTTCCTTTATCAAAAGTAAAAAGCCAATTGTCTTTTCCAATATGCAAAGTCTACAGCAGAGCCAACCAGGCTTCCCATTGTTTCCAGGTGTCAGCAATAGCCATTCACATTTACATCCTCAGAGTCACTGACTCCTTGTTTACGATCGGAAAGTCTGGGAGGAGAAACCCATTATTCCTCAGGTGTTGTAGCCCTGCAGTCTCTGTTTTTCAAAAAGGGCTTTGATCTGGGTTCTTTGTTGCCCTGGTAACCAAGATCCCTATCTTGTCTTTAAGCAGAGTTGATGTAAGGTCACCTGACTTCTCTGACTCCATCTTAAACTAGATTAAAAATCACAATTTTTAAAAAATAATCATGCTACCAAGTCCAGCATTCATAACAGCCTTTAATAAATTTATCTCCCTTAACTCACACCTTCTGTGAATTCTGTATTTGAACTCTGGGGTGTCTCTGTTTATCCTCACCCTTCAGTGTCTTTTTATTTTGTGTTCACTTCCAACCATTGTTTATTTTCCCAAAATCTACTACCTCACACATCTCCATATTAAACTGCATTTGCCACCGGTTTGCCCCCATTTCCCAAACCTATCTATTGTCTTCCTGAAGTTTTTCCACACACTTCCTCGTTGTTTGCCAAACCTCCTATTTTTGTGTCACCAGCAGATTTTGAGATTATGCTCCCTTTATTCAAGTCCAAATCATCCACATACCCTGAGAAGTGAAGTATAGCCAACTTTGAAACCTGGAGCAAACTCTCTTTCCAACCTGTCACCTGTACTTCACTTTATGACAGTGAGCAGAATAGGAACGTCGGAAAATGGGAACGTAGAAACAGGAGGAGGCCATTTGGCCCCTCCAGCCTGTTCGACCAAGCAATAAGATCATGGCTGATCTGTGACCTAACTCAGACAAGATGGGCCGAATGGCCTCCTTCTGTGTTGTAACAATTCTGCGATTCTGTGATTCAACTACTGATCCAGCATCAATTTCCATTTCCGGAAGAGAATTCCAAATTTCTACCACCCTTTGTGTGTAGAAATGTTTCCTAATTTCACTCTTGGAAGGTCTGGCTCTAATTTTTTTGACTCTATCCCCTAGTCTTAGATTCCCCAATCAGTGGAAATAGTTTCTCTCTTTCGAGCCTATCTGTTGCCCCTTAATATCTTGCAAATTTCAATCAAATCACCTCCTAACCTGCTAAATTCCATGGAATACAACCCTAGTTTGTGTAATCTCGCCTCGTAATTTAACCCTTGGAGTCCAGGTATCATTCTTGTAAACCTACACTGCACTCTGTCCAAGGCCAGTATATCCTTCCTAAGGTGTGGTACCCAGAACTTCTCCCAGTAACTCCAAGTGTTGTCTGAGCAGGGCTTTAAACAGCTTTAAACTACTGAGGGAGCTGAATAATAATGAACTGATATTAATAACCATTTTCTCACGTCTTATCCTAGAGGAAGTATTCCTGCTCTTTTTTCCTCAAAAGATTCACGTCCCCAGTCCAACACCTCCAGCCTCACTGAACAGAGCAGTTTATGGTCTCATAGCTTGGGAGAGACAGACATTTGCTCTTATCTGCAATCCAGCCTGATATCTCTGCCATCAGATTCCTTACCAGGTAAGTCTATTCACTAAATGCCCAACAGATATTGTGTTTTCAAGGTGGCCACACATTGTTTAGAAAGCGCTGCATTACAGGAGGTTTCGTCTCATCACCTTCATCCACCTTACCCCCACTCCAATGTGTCAGCCTTGACTTAGCGGATATCATGAATGCCTCTGAGTCAGAAGAGGGTTCATAGTCTCAGTGCAAAGACTGCAGGACGTCCTAAAGTACCTTACAGCCAATGAAATACCTTTGAATTGTAGGCTCTGTTGTAATGTAGGAAACGTGGCCAGCCAATTTGGCAACAGGAAGCTCCCACAAACAGCATAGAGACACTGACCAAATATCAGTGGTAATAATGTTGGTGAAGTATAAACATAGGTTGGGATGCTGGGACGAACTCCCTCGCTCTTCAAATTGTTGCCATGGATCTCTTAAGTCCATCTGAAAGGGCAGATGGGGGCCTGGGTTTAACATCTCATTGAAAAGATAGCACTGCTAACAGTGCAGCACTCCCTCAGGACTGCACTAGAGCATTGCCCTGGAATGGGACTTGAACCACTGACCGCTTGCTGTACAGGTGAGCCTGCTATCCATTGAGCCATGGCCAAGACATCCAGTGTTTTACCTGCTAAGACAATACAAAGTGAGATTTCCCTTGACAACTTGGTGTTAAATCCTCCATCTGCTTCTCATTTCCAGGTTTAGTTACTCCCAATTCCTCCAGTCCGCAGTCACCAGTTCAGATGTCCAGACGATCGAATGATGCTGAGGGACTGAATTTGACCGTAAGTCACCAAACATATAAAGCAGACGATAATGATTCTTACTCAGCACTGTGTTAAAAGACAGGCCACCTCAAAAACTAGCACCATCTGATCAACAGCTTCTGAAAAAACTGGCAACCTAAAAACGCCCCTGGGAATAAGACATGTAAAAACAAGTAATTACACTAAGCAGCTAGAGGAGATCAGAATCAGGATTATTTATCTGAAAGCCGAATTGCAAACACTGCACAACATCAGGAGGGGAGAGATATCTGGACACTTTGTACCAGGAGATGGTCACATCCCTTAGCAGAGGGTCATCTGTTTTGGTCAGGTGAGGGACGGGAGGATGTGACCGTGAGTGAGGCAGGTAACGGGACCGAACAGACAGTAGTCGAGGAGCCTCAGACTTTACAATTGTCAAGCAGGTTTGAGGTGCTCTCAACCTGTGTGGGTGAAAGTGAGGTCTGCAAGGTGGATGAGCAGACTGCCCATGGCACTGTGGGACAGGAAGCCATTCAAGTGGGGGGAGCCAAAAGGAAAGTAGTGGTAGTCGAGGACAGTATAGTTAGAGGGATTGACACGGCAAAGAGCGAGAGTCCAGAAGGCTGTGTTGTCTGCCCGGTGCCAGGGTTCAGGACATCTGCTCAGGGCTGGAGAAGAACTTACAGTGAGAGGGGGAGGATCCAGTCGTCATGGTCCATGTAGGCACCAACGACACAGGCAGGACAAGGAAAGAGGTTCTGCATGGTCAGTATGAGGAGCTAGGTACCAAATTAAGAAGCAGAACCTCAAAGGTAATCATCTCTGGACTATTACCTGAGTGACATGCAAATTGGCATAGGTCAAATAAGATCAGAGAAATAAATGCGTGGCTCAAAGACTGGTGTGGTAGAAGTGGGTTCCAGTTTGTGGGGAATGGCACCAGTACTGGGGAAAGTGGGGACTGTACTGTTGGGACGGTCTACACCTGAACCATGCTGGGACCACTGTTCTCATGATCCGCATAACTGGGGAAGTAGAAAGGGTTTTAAACAAAACAGTGGGGGCAAAGGTTCAAATTTGGGAAGATGTGGTAAATCAATTGGGGTAGGAGGTGGCGTAGTGGTATTATCACTGGACTAGTAACCCATGTAAGAGTCAATCACATTGCTGTGCATCTGGAGTCACATGTAGGCCAGACCAGGTAAGGACAGCAGATTTCCTTCCCTAAAGGACATTAGTGAATCAGATGGATTTTTACCACAATCGACAATGGTTTCATGGCCATCATTAGACTAGCTTTTAATTCCAGATTTGTTAATTAAATTCAAATTCCACCTTCTGCTGTGGTGGGATTCGAACCCATGTCCCCAGAGAAATACCCTGGGTCTCTGGTGGTGAGGGAACCAAAACGAGGGAAAAAAATATTTGACCTCGTCCTCACCAATCTGCCTGCCGCAGATGCTTCAGTCCATGACAGTATTGGTCGGAGTGACCACCGCACAGTCCTTGTGGAAACGAAGTCCCGCCTTCACATTGAGGATACCGTCCATCGTGTTGTGTGGCACTATCACCGTGCTAAATGGGATAGATTTAGAACAGATCTAGCAATGCAAAACTGGGCATCCATGAGGTGCTGTGGGCCATCAGCAGCAGCAGAATTGTATTCAACCACATTCTGTAACCTCATGGCCCGGCATATCCCCCACTCTACCATTACCATCAAGCCAGGACCAATCCTGGTTCAATGAAGAGTGCAGGAGGGCATGCCAGGAGCAGCACCAGGCATACCTCAAAATGAGGTGTCAACCTGGTGAAGCTACAACACAGGACTATCTGCATGCCAAACTGCGTAAGCAGCATGCGATAGACAGAGCTAAGCGATCCCATAACCAACGGATCAGATCTAAGCTCTGCAGTCCTGCCACATCCAGCCGAATGGTGGTGGACAGTTAAACAACTAACTGGAGGAAGTGGCTCCACAAATATCCCCATCCTCAATGATGGGGGAGCCCAGCACATCAGGGCTGGAGAAGAACTTACAGTGAGAGGGGGAGGATCCAGTCGTCATGGTCCATGTAGGCACCAACGACACAGGCAGGACAAGGAAAGAGGTTCTGCATAGTCAGTATGAGGAGCTAGGTACCAAAAAGTGTGAAAGATAAGGCTGAAGCATTTGCAACAATCTTCAGCCAGAAGTGCCGAGTTGATGATCCATCTCGGCTTCCTCCTGAAGTCCCCAGCATCACAAATGCCAGTCTTCAGCCAATTCGATTCACTCCGCGTGATATCAAGAAACGACTGAAGACACTGGATACTGCAAAAGCTATGGGCCCTGACAATATTCCAGCAATAGTACTGAAGACCTGTGCTCCAGAACATGCCGTGCCCCTAGCCAAGCTGTTCCAGTACAGCTACAACACTGGCATCTACCCTGCAATGTGGAAAATTGCCCAGGTATGTCCTGTACACAAAAAGCAGGACAAGTCCAACCCGGCCAATTACTGCCCCATCAGTCTACTCTCAATCATCAGTAAAGTGATGGAAGGTGTCATAAACAATGCCATCAAGCGGTACTTGCTTAGCAACAACCTGCTCAGTGATGCTCAGTTTGGGTTCCAACAGGGACACACAGCTCCTGACCTCATTACAGCCTTGGTTCAAATATGGACAAAAGGGCTGAACGCAAGAGGTGAGGTGAGAGTGACTGCCCTTGACATCAAGGCAGCATTTGACCGAGCGTGGCATCAAGGAGCCTGAGCAAAACTGGAGTCAATGGGAATCAGGGGGAAAACCCTCCGCTGGTTGGAGTCATACTTAGCACAAAGGAACAAAAACAAGAAATGCTGGAATCACTCAGCAGGTCTGGCAGCATCTGTGGAAAGAGAAGCAGAGTGAACGTTTCGGGTCAGTGACCCTTCTTCGGAGTTCCGAAGAAGGGTCACTGACCCGAAACGTTCACTCTGCTTCTCTTTCCACAGATGCTGCCAGACCTGCTGAGTGATTCCAGCATTTCTTGTTTTTGTTTCAGATTTCCAGCATCCGCAGTATTTTGCTTTTATTTTAGCACAAAGGAAGATGGTTGTGGTTGTTGGAGGTCAATCATCTCAGCTCCAGGACATCACTGCAGGAGTTCCTCAGGATAGTGTCCTAGGCCCAACCATCTTCAGCTGCTTCATCAATGACCTTCCTTCAATCATAAGGTCAGAAGTGGGGATGCTCGCTGATGATTGCACAATGTTCAGCACCATTCGTAACTCCTCAGATACTGAAGCAGTCCGTGTAGAAATGCAGCAAGACCTGGACAATATCCAGGCTTGGGCTGACAAGTGGCAAGTAACATTCGCGCCACACAAGTGCCAGGCAATGACCATCTACAACAAGAGAGAATCTAACCATCTCCCCTTGACATTCAGCAGCATTACCATCCTAGGGGCTACCATTGACCAGAAACTGAACTGGAGTAGCTATATAAATTACGTGGCTACAAGAGCAGGTCAGAGGCTAGGAATCCTGAGGCGAGTAACTCACCTCCTGACTCCCCAAAGCCTGTCCACCATCTACAAGGCACAAGTCAGGAGTGTGATGGAATACTCTCCACTTGCCTGGATGGGTGCAGCTCCAACAACACTCAAGAAGCTCGACACCATCCAGGACAAAGCAGCCCACTTGATTGGCACCCCATCCACAAACATTCACTCCCTCCACCACCGACGCACAGTGGCAGCAGTGTGTACCATCTACAAGATTCACTGCAGCAATGCACCAAGGCTCCTTAGACAGCACCTTCCAAACCCGTGACCTCTACCACCTAGAAGGACAAGGGCAGCAGATGCATGGGAACACCACCACCTGCAAGTACCCCTCCAAGTCACACACCATCCTGACTTGGAACTATATCACCGTTCCTTCACTGTCACTGGGTCAAAATCCTGGAACTCCCTTCCTAACAGCACTGTGGGTGTACCTACCTCACATGGACTGCAGCGGTTCAAGAAGGCAGCTCACCACCACCTTCTCAAGGGCAATTAGGGATGGGTAATAAATGCTGGCATAGCCAGTGACGCCCACATCCCGTGAATGAATAAAAAAAGGGGTAGTGACAAGGCAAGAGAGAAAGGTATGACTATGGGAACAGATAAATGGACCGTGACAAGAAGGAACAGAGAGTACAAATCTAAGAGCAAATCAGCAGATAAGGCTAGAGGTTACAAAAATAATAAAAGGACACAACTCAAGGCTCTGTATTTGAATGCACAGAGCTTTCGAAACAAAATAGATAAACCAATAGCACAAATAGAAATAAATAAGTATGATCTGATAGCCATTACAGAGACATGGCTGCAGGATGACATAGATTGGGACCTGAATATTGAAGGGTACATGGCATTTAGGAAGGACAGGAAGCTAGGAAAATGTGGAGGGGAACTTCTGTTAATTAATGATGGTATTAATACAATAGAGAGGGATGACCTATGTTCAGGAAACCAGGATGTAGAAGCACCTTGGGTAGAGATGAGAAATGACAAAGGCAAGAAGTCACTTGTGGGAATGTTTTACAGGCTCCCTAACAGTAACTACACAGTAGGACAGGTATAAAGGAAGAAATAATGGGAGCTTGTCAGAAAGGTACAGCAATAATCATGGGGGATTTTAATCTACATAAAGACTGGAAAAACAAATGGGCATGGGTGGCCCAGATGAGTTCATAGAATATTTTTGGGATAATTTCTTAGAACACCACATTCTGGAGCCAACCAGAGAGCAGGTTATACTAGACCTGGTATTGTGCAATGAGACAGGATTAATTAATGACCTCATAGTTAAGGCGCCTCTCGGTAGCAGTGATCATAATATGCTTGAATTTTACATTCAGTTTGACGGAGAGAAGAGTGGGTCCAAGACTAGTATTTTAAACCTAAATAAGGGCAATTATGAGGGCATTAAAGCAGAGCCAGCAAAAGTGAACTGGCAAATTATGTTAAGGGATAGGTCAATAGAGATGCAGTGGCAGACATTTAAGGGGATATTTCAGAATACACAGAATAGATACATTCCAACGAGAAAGAAAAGTTCCAAGGGGAGGACCCAACATCTGTGGTTAACTAAAACAGTTAAAGATAGTATCAAACTTAAAGAAAAAGCATATAATTGCACAAAGATGGGAGGCAGGTCAGACGGATGGACAGAATATAAAAACAGCAAAGAATGACTAAAATATTAAAAAGGAGGGAAAAACTGGAGTACGAGAGAAAGCTAGCTAGAAATATAAAAACCGATAGTAAGAGTTTCTATAGATATTTAAAAAAGAAAAGAGTTAACTAAGTGAGCGTTGGTCCTATAGAAAGTGAGTCTAAGAATTAATAAGGGAAATAGGAGATGGACAGATGAATTGAACAGGTACTTTGCATTGGTCTTCACTATAGGCGATACAAGTAACCTTCTAGAAATAGCTGTAAATCAGGAAATGGAAGGGCGGGAGGAACTCAATAAAATTACAATCACCAGGGAAGTGGTGCTAAGAAAATTGTTGGAGTCCCCGGGTCCTGATGGACATCATCCTAGGGTCTTAAAAGAAGTGGCTAGTGAGATAGTTGATGTGTTGGTATTGATTTTCCAAAATTCCCGAGATTCGGGGAAGGTTTCATGAGATGAAATAGCGAATAAAACTCCTTTATTCAAAAAGGGAGGGAGACAGAAAGCAGGAAACTACAGGCCAGTTAGCTTAACATCTGTTTAGGGAAAATTGTTCGAAGCTATTATTAAAGACGTTATAGCAGGGCACTTAGAAAAATTCAAGGTAAACAGGCAGAGTTAACATGGTTTTGTGAAAGGGAAATCATGTTTAACCAATTTAGTGGAGATCTTTGAAGAAGCAACATGTGCTGTGGATAAAGGGGAACCAGTGGATGTATTGTACTTAGATTTCCAGAAGGCATTTGATAAGGTGCCACATCAAAGGTTATTGTGGAAAATAAAAGCTCATGGTGTAGGGGGTAACATATAGGCATGGATAGAAGATTGGCTAGCTAACAGGAAACATAGAGTAGGCATAAGTGGGTCATTTTCTGGTTGGCAAGATGTGACGAGTAGTGTGCCACAGGGATCTGTGCTGGGGCCTCAACTTTTTACAATTTATATAAATGACTTGGTTGAAGGGAACAAAGGTTTTCTTTTATTTGTTTGTGAGATTTGGGCATCACTGGCTAGGCCAGCATTTATTGTGCATCCTGAATTGCCCTTGAGCTGAGGGTATTTAAGAGTTAACCACATTGCTGTGGGCCTGAAGTCACATGTAGGCCAGACCAGTTAAGGACAGCAGATTTCTTTCCCGAAAGGATATTAGTGAACCAGATGGGTTTTTACAACAATTGACAATGGTTTCATGGTCACCACTAGATGAGCTTTTAATTCCAGATTTATTAATTGAATTCAAATTTCACCATCTGCTATGGTGGGATTTGAAGCCATGTCCCCAGAGCATTAGCCTGGGCTCTGGACTACTAGGTCTAGTGACAATACCAGTACGCCACCGCCTCCCTAAATTTGCTAATGACGCAAAGATAGGTAGGAAACTAAGTTGTGAAGAGGACAAAAGGAGGCTACAAAGGGAAATAGATAGGTTATGTGAGTGGGCAAAGACCTGGCAAATGGAGTATAATGTGGGAAAGTGGGAAATTGTCCATTTTGGCAGAAAGAATAAAAAAGAAGCATATTATCTAAATGATGAGAGATTGCAGAGCTCTGAGATGCAGAGGGATCTGGGTGTCCTAGTGCATGAATCGCAAAAGGTCAGTGTGCAGGTACAGCAAGTAATTAGGAAAGCTAATAGAATGTTATCGTTTATCGTGAGGGGAATTGAATACAAAAGTAGGGCAGTTATGCTACAGTTTTTTTTTTTGACAGCGCAGTACAGGCCCTTCGGCCCTCGATGTTGCGCCGACCTGTGAAACCATCTGACCTACACTATTCCATTTTCATCCATATGTCTATCCAATGACCACTTAAATGCCCTTAAAGTTGGCGAGTCTACTACTGTTGCAGGCAGGGCGTTCCACGCCCCTACTACTCTCTGAGTAAAGAAACTACCTCTGACATCTGTCCTATATCTATCACCCCTCAACTTAAAGCTATGTCCCCTCATGTTTGTCATCACCATCCGAGGAAAAAGACTCTCACTATCCACCCTATCTAACCCTCTGATTATCTTATATGTCTCTATTAAGTCACCTCTCCTCCTCCTTCTCTCTAACGAAAACAACCTCAAGTCCCTCAGCCTTTCCTCGTAAGACCTTCCCTCCATACCAGGCAACATCCTAGTAAATCTCCTCTGCACCCTTTCCATAGCTTCCACATCCTTCCTATAATGCGGTGACCAGAACTGCACGCAATACTCCAGGTGCGGTCTCACCAGAGTTTTGTACAGCTGCAGCATGACCTCGTGGCTCCGAAACTCGATCCCCCTACTAATAAAAGCTAACACACCATATGCCTTCTTAACAGCCCTATTAACCTGGGTAGCAACCTTCAGGGATTTATGCACCTGGACACCAAGATCTCTCTGTTCATCTACGCTACCAAGAATCTTCCCATCAGCCCAGTACTCTGCATTCCTGTTACTTCTTCCAAAGTGAATCACCTCGCACTATTCCGCATTAAACTCCATTTGCCATCTCTCAGCCCAGCTCTGCAGCCTATCTATGTCCCTCTGTACCCTACAACATCCTTCGGCACTATCCACAACTCACCGACCTTAGTGTCACCTGCAAATTTACTAACCCACCCTTCTACACCCTCTTCCAGGTCATTTATAAAAATGACAAACAGCAGTGGCCCCAAAACAGATCCTTGCAGTACACCACTAGTAACTAAACTCCAGGATGAACATTTGCCATCAACCACCACCCTCTGTCTTCTTTCAGCTAGCCAATTTCTGATCCAAAGCTCTAAATCACCTTCAACCCCATACTTCCGTATTTTCTGCAATAGCCTACCGTGGGGAACCTTATCAAACGCCTTACTGAAATCCATATACACCACATCCACTGCTTTACCCTCATCCACCTGTTTGGTCACCTTCTCGAAAAACTCAATAAGGTTTGTGAGGCACGACCTACCCGTCACAAAACCGTGCTGACTATCGCTAATGAACTTATTCTTTTCAAGATGATTATAAATCCTGTCTCTTATAACCTTTTCCAACATTTTACCCACAACCGAAGTAAGGCTCACAGGTCTATAATTACAAGGGCTGTCTCTACTCCCCTTCTTGAACAAGGGGACAACATTTGCAATCCTCCAGTCTTCCGGCACTATTCCTGTCGATAATGACGACATAAAGATCAAGGACAAAGGCTCTGCAATCTCCTCCCTAGCTTCCCAGAGAATCCTAGGGTAAATCCCATCTGGCCCAGGGGACTTATCTATTTTCACACTTTCCAAAATTGATAACACCTCCTCCTTGTGAACCTCAATCCCATCTAGCCTAGTAGCCTGAATCTCAGTATTCTCAACAACATTTTCTTTCTCTACTGTAAATACTGACGCAAAATATTCATTTAACACTTCCCCTATCTCCTCTGATTCCACACACAACTTCCCACTACTATCCTTGATTGGCCCTAATCTAACTCTAGTCATTCTTTTATTCCTGATATACCTATAGAAAGCCTTAGGGTTTTCCCTGATCCTATCCGCCAATGACTTCTCGTGTCCTCTCCTTGCTCTTCTTAGCTCTCCCTTCAGATCCTTCCTGGCTAGCTTGTAACTCTCAAGCGCCCTAACTGAGCCTTCACGTCTCATCCTAACATAAGCCTTCTTCTTCCTCTTGACAAGCGCTTCAACTTCTTTAGTAAACCACGGCTCCCTCGCTCAACAACTTCCTCCCTGCCTCACAGGTACATACTTATCAAGGACACGCAGTAGCTGCTCCTTGAATAAGCTCCACATTTCGATTGTTCCCATCCCCTGCAGTTTCCTTCCCCATCCTACGCATCCTAAATCTTGCCTAATCGCATCATAATTTCCTTTCCCCCAGCTATAATTTTTGCCCTGCGGTATACACCTGTCCCTGCCCATCGCTAATGTAAACCTAACCGAATTGTGATCACTATCACCAAAGTGCTCACCTACATCTAAATCTAACACCTGGCCGGGTTCATTTCCCAGTACCAAATCCAATGTGGCATCGCCCCTGGTTGGCCTGTCTACGTACTGTCAGAAAACCCTCCTGCACACACTGGACAAAAACTGACCCATCTAAAGTACTCGAACTATCGTATTTCCAGTCGATATTTGGAAAGTTAAAGTCCCCCATAACAACTACCCTGTTACTCTCACCCCTGTCGAGAATCATCTTCGCTATCCTTTCCTCTACATCTCTGGAACTATTTGGAGGTCTATAAAAGACTCCCAACAGGGTGACCTCTCCTCTCCTGTTTCTAACCTCGGCCCATACTACCTCAGTAGACGAGTCCTCAAACGTCCTTTCTGTCACTGTAATACTCTCCTTGATTAACAATGCCACACCCCCCCCCTCTTTTATCATCTTCTCTGTTCTTACTGAAACATCTAAATCCCGGAACCTGCAACATCCATTCCTGCCCCTGCCCTACCCATGTCTCCGAAATGGCCACTACATCGAGATCCCAGGTACCAACCCATGCTGCAAGCTCACCCACTTATTCCGGATGCTCCTGGCGTTGAAGTAGACACACTTTAAACCAAGTTCTTGCTTGCCAGTGCCCTCTTGTGTCCTTATAACCTTATCTCTGCCCTCACTACTCTCAACATCCTGCACACTGGCACTACAATTTAGGTTCCCATTCCCCTGCTGAATTAGTTTAAACCCTTCCGAAGAGCACTAGCAAATCTCCCCCCCAGGATATTGGTACCCCTCTGGTTCAGGTGAAGACCATCCTGTTTGTAGAGGTCCCACCTACCCCAGAAAGAGCCCCAATTATCCAGGAAACCAAAACCCTCCCTCCTACACCATCCCTGCAGCCACGTGTTCAACTCTTCTCTCTCCCTATTCCTCACTTCGCTAGCACGTGGCACAGGCAACAACCCAGAGATAACAACTCTGTTTGTTCTCGCTCTAAGCTTCCACCCTAGCTCCCTGAATTTCTGTCTTAAATCCCCATCTCTCTTCCTACCTATGTCGTTGGTGCCTATGTGGACCACGACTTGGGGCTGCTCCCCCTCCCCCTTAAGGATCCCAAAAACACGATCCGAGACATCACGAACCCTGGCACCTGGGAGGCAACACACCACACAGAACCTCCTATCTGTTCCCCTAACTATGGAGTCCCCAATGACTAATGTTCTGCTCCTCTTCCCCCTTCCCTTCTGAGCAACAGGGACAGACTCTGTGCCAGATACCTGTACCCCATTGCTTACCCCTGGTAAGTCGTCCCCCGCAACAGTATCCAAAACAGTATACCTGTTGTTGAGGGAAACGGCCACAGGGGATCCCTGCACTGCCTGCTGGTTCCCTCTCCTTCCCCTGACGGTAACCCATCTACCTACTTCTTTTACCTGAGGTGTGACTACCTCCCTATAACTCCTCTCAATAACCCCCTCTGCCTCCCGAATGATCCGAAGTTCATCCAGCTCCAGCTCCAGTTCCCTAACGTGGTTCTCGAGGAGCTGGAGTTGGGTGCACTTCCCGCAGATGCAGTCAGCAGGGACACTCTTGGCGACCCTTACCTCCCACATTCTGCAGGAGGAACATACAACTGCCTTAACCTCCATTCCCATTATTCTAAATTCCCAACAAATCTACTGAAAAACCAAAAACAAAACAAAAAAAAAAATGTCAAAACTTGTTAGGTTAGCAATCCAACGGACAGAACTTCTTAAATAAAAAGCTTACCTTATCAACACAACAGAGTCCTTTTTTTTTGGTTAGAGGAGGAGGGTGGGTGGGAGACACTACACATGTCGTGTCTCGGGTACAGCCACCACACAAATATATACTTTTTACTTACCCAGCAGTCCCCTGGTCCTCCGAAAACAAAAGGGAATTAACTTTTAAACTTACACAGAAATTGACTTCCCAGCTGTTAGCTCGCTCTCGCACCTCCGCTACAGTCAAGCTGCAGTCACCGAAACTAAAAGTTAAAGCGGCACAGTGGTTAGCACCGCAGCCCCATAGCTCCAGGGACCTGGGTTCAATTCTGGGTACTGCCTGTGCGGAGTTTGCAAGTTCTCCCTGTGACCGTGTGGGTTTTCGCCGGGTGCTCCGGTTTCCTCCCACAGCCAAAGACTTGCAGGTTGATAGGTAAATTATACAGGGCATTGGTGAGACCACATCTGGAGTACTGTGTACAGTATTGGTCTGCTTATTTAAGGAAGGATGTAAATGTGTTGGAGGCAGTACAGAGAAGGTTTACTAGACTGATACCTGGAATGGGCGGGCTGTCTTATGAGGAAAGGTTGGACAAGCTCGGCTTGTATCCACTGGAATTGAGAAGAGTAAGAGGCGACTTGATTGGAATATATAAGATTCTGAGGAGTCTTGACAGGGTGGATGTGGAAAGGATGTTTCCCCTTGTGAGAGAATCTAGAACTAGGGGTCACTGTTTAAAAATAAGGGGTCACCCATTTAAGACCGAGATGAGTCGAATTTTTTTCTCTGAGGGTTGTGAGTCTTTGGAATTCTCTTCCTCAAAAGGCGGTGGAAGCAGAGTCTTTGAATATTTTTAAGGCAGAGGTAGATAGATTCTTGATCAGCAAGGGGGTGGAAGGTTATTGAGGGTAGGCAGGAATGTGGAGTTAAGGTTACAATCAGATCAGCCCTGATCTTATTGAACGGCAGAGCAGGCTCGAGGAGCCGAGTGGCCTACTCCTGCTCCTCATTCATGTGTTCGTATGTTTGTATGTTTGTATGTACCCCTCCGCCCACAACTGCTTCTCCAATTTCCCTCTCTCACTATCTGACAGCAGACTGTAAATTAATCTGATCCATCCTCTGCCACTCTTTCTACTAATGTTTAACCTATAGTCACTCCCTGCCAACACTGTTCCTCTGCACCCTGCCACAGGAGGAGCCTCCACTGAGCACCCCTTCATTGCCCTCAGTCGGGATCAGAAGACACTCAGCCACCACCGCCCCCCATGTAAACACAATAAAACTAGGATGAACCCTACCTTACTGCTGCCGGTTGCTAGGCCACAGCCAAGCTTGGAAGACCTGAGCGGATTCACTCCTATGCCTGCTCCCCCTCTAGGGTGGCCTAATTTCCCAGTGAGATCCAATTTCTAACCCTCCTTTTTCGAACAACCCTCTGTGGGAAAGCAATGGCCTCTCACTCCCCAGCTCGACCAGGTACCAAAGTGCTGGAACCAGGATTATTATCATTCCAATAGCAGGCTGCTTGCCACGGTGAATGGGCAAAGCTTCAGAGACCAGGTTGCTGCAATACAGGAAATGTTTGCTCATTCTTCCCTCCGAGTCAGAAGGATGTGGGTTCAACTCTACCTCTAAACGCTTGTGCCCCAGAATCAAGGCTGACACTCCGGTGCAGAACTGAGGGAGCGCTGCACTGTCAGAGGGTCAACACTGAGGGAGTGCTGCACTGTCAGAGGGTCAATATTGAGGGAGTGCTGCACTGTCAGAGGGTCAATATTGAGGGAGTCCTGTGCTGTTGGAGGGTCAGTACTGAGGGAGGGCTGCACTGTCAGAGGGTCAGTACTGAGGGAGTGCTGCACTGTTGGAGGGTCAGTACTGAGGGAGCGCTGCACTGTCAGAGGGTCAATATTGAGGGAGTCCTGTGCTGTTGGAGGGTCAGTACTGAGGGAGTGCTGTATTGTCAGAGGGTCAATATTGAGGGAGTCCTGTGCTGTCTGAGGTCAGTACTGAGGGAGTGCTGTACTGTCAGAGGGTCAATATTGAGGGAGTCCTGTGCTGTTGGAGGGTTAGAACTGAGGGAGTGCTGCACTGTCAGAGGGTTAGTACTGAGGGAGCGCTACACTGTTGGAGGGTCAGTACTGAGGGAGTCCTGTGCTGTTGGAGGGTTAGAACTGAGGGAGTGCTGCACTGTCGGAGGGTCAGTACTGAGGGAGCATCGCACTGTCGGAGGGTCAGTACTGAGGGAGCGTTGCAATGTCGGAGGGTCAGTACTGAGGGAGCACTGCACTGTTGGAGGGTCAGTACTGAGGGAGCACTGCACTGTTGGAGGGTCAGTACTGAGGGAGTGCTGCACTGTCGGAGGGTCAATATTGAGGGAGTGCTGTGCTATCAGAGCGTCAGTACTGAGGGAGCACTGCACGGAGGGTCAGTACTGAGGGAGTGCTGCACTGTCGGAGGGTCAATACTGAGGGAGTCCTGCGCTGTCGGACGGTCAATATTGAGGGAGCCCTGTGCTATCGGAGGGTCAGTACTGAGGGAGTGCTGCACTGTCGGAGGGTGAGTACTGAGGGAGTGCTGCACTGTCGGAGGGTCAGTACTGAGGGAGCGCTGCACTGTCGGAGGGTGAGTACTGAGGGAGCACTGCACTGTCGGAGGGTGAGTACTGAGGGAGCACTGCACTGTCGGAGGGTGAGTACTGAGGGAGTGCTGCACTGTCAGAGGGTCAGTACTGAGGGAGCACTGCACTGTCGGAGGGTGAGTACTGAGGGAGCGCTGCACTGTCGGAGGGTGAGTACTGAGGGAGCGCTGCACTGTCGGAGGGTGAGTACTGAGGGAGCACTGCACTGTCGGAGGGTGAGTACTGAGGGAGTGCTGCACTGTCAGAGGGTCAGTACTGAGGGAGCACTGCACTGTCGGAGGGTGAGTACTGAGGGAGCGCTGCACTGTCGGAGGGTGAGTACTGAGGGAGTGCTGCACTGTCAGAGGGTCAGTACTGAGGGAGCACTGCACTGTCGGAGGGTAAGTACTGAGGGAGCGCTGCACTGTCGGAGGGTGAGTACTGAGGGAGCACTGCATTGTCGGAGGGTCAGTACTGAGGGAGCACTGCACTGTCGGAGGGTGAGTACTGAGGGAGTGCTGCACTGTCGGAGGGTGAGTACTGAGGGAGCGCTGCACTGTCGGAGGGTGAGTACTGAGGGAGTGCTGCACTGTCAGAGGGTCAGTACTGAGGGAGCACTGCACTGTCGGAGGGTAAGTACTGAGGGAGCGCTGCACTGTCGGAGGGTCAGTACTGAGGGAGCACTGCACTGTCGGAGGGTGAGTACTGAGGGAGGGCTGCACTGTCGGAGGGTCAGTACTGAGGGAGCACTGCACTGTCGGAGGGTCAGTACTGAGGGAGCACTGCACTGTCGGAGGGTGAGTACTGAGGGAGTGCTGCACTGTCGGAGGGTGAGTACTGAGGGAGTTGGATGTGCCATCTTTCAGATGAGAAATTAAACCAAGGCTCTGGCAGCTCTATCAGGTGGATGTAAAAGGTCCCACAGACACTATTTTAAAAAAGAGCAGGGGCTTTCTCCCAGGTCCTGGCCAATATTTATCCTCCAGTTAGCATCACTAAAAACAGATTATATGATCACTAACTCAATGCTGTTTGTGGGATCTTACTGTGCACATATGTTCTGTTACATTTCCTACATTACAACATTGACTACAATTCAAAAGTACTTCATTGGCTGTAAAGTGCTTTGGAATGTCCTGGGGATGTGAAAGATGCTATAAAAATGTAAATTCTTTCTTTTTTATACCCAGTAAGTTATTCGATTTATATCTGTTCAAACAGGTTGTTCCAACTCGACTCGACAAGGCTCACTCACTGTCTGCATGGGTCACACAGAGGAACACACGGCCAAAGTATGGACTTCGATTTATGAGCTATCCACTCTTCACTACGGACACACACGTCACCAGGAGATAGGGAAATGTCACAGACACAGATCATTGAGATTGTGAACAAGAGGAATTGTGGAAAACGGGAGAAGGCCATTCGGCCCTTCCAGCCTGATCTATATCTTAACTCCATCCATCTGCCTTGGCTCCATATCCTTATCTAACCTCATCCAAGCAAAAATCTATGAATCTCAGATTTAAAATGATTATTTGAGCTAGTATCTACTACTTTTTTGGGGGGAGAGAGTCCCACACCTCTACCACCTTTTGCGTGAAGAAGTGTTTCCTAACTTCTGTCCTGAACGGCCTGGCTCTGGTTTTATATTTATGTCCCCTCCTTCTGGACTCTCCCACCAGTGAAGTAGTTTCTCTCTATTAACCCTATCAGTTCCTTTCAAAATCCTATAAAACCTTCTATCAAATCGCCCCCTAATCTTCTACATTCCAAAAACCAAGTTGAAATCAGCGGGGGACCTGGGACTGGGCAAACTGTCCATTCTGTCTCTGTTGCCGTCACCTGTCGCGTGAATAATAAACAGACCTGGAAGGAAGGAGACCGGTTTGTTCAAAACAATGGGAAGGGAGCGTCACACTGGAAAGAGGAGCCACTTGACCATTTTTGTTTAAAGCCCTTGCCCAGGATTGCAACAGTATCCCTTTTCTCAGCTTGTTAATATTTAAGAACTTTTAAAAACTTGAAATTCTTGACAAAGCCAAGAGGTTTAGATCGCTTCTCAAGCCATATATTATTTTTCTGAACTGTTCTGGAGATGTGGTTGTCACAGGCAAGGTCAGCATTTGTGTCCATCCCTAATTGAACCGCTGCAGTCTGTGTCTTGATGATCCTTCCATGACCTATTTCACTCTGTGACCGTTAAACATTTCAGATAGATTGATAGAGTTAATCATAATATTGCCCTTTCCAATAGGAACAACAGGATAAAAATATCTGGGATCTCAAGGGCCCTGCTCAGAAGTTGATAATATGAGTTCAAATCTCACCGTGAGCAGTTTGAGAATTTTGATTAATTTTTTTTAAAATCTGGAGACAAAAAGCAGTTTCAGTAAAAGTGAACATGAAGCTGTCAGATTGTCATAAAAAAAAACAGCTTCATTAATGTCCTTTAGGGAAGGAAACCTGCTGACCTTACTCAGTCTGGGCCGATACGCGACTCCTGTCCCACACCAACATGGTTGATCCTTAACTGTCCTCTGAAGTGGCCACTCAGTCGTGTCAAATCATTACCTGCAGTGGTTCAAGAAAGTGGCTCGCCATCACCTTCTCAGGGGTTACTAGACACGGGCAGCAAATGCTGAGCCTTGTCAGAACCACCCATATCCTGAGAATGAATTGATATAAAAAATAAGGAATTCAGATTAATTATTACTGTCATACAAACATGTTCAAGCCTTGTATAATAGTCTTTCGAATTCTAGATAAAGTTATGTACACTGTACATGCCCAGAGGGTGTATAGTGAAGGTTCTGGATTGCATATTGCTTCTGTTTGTTCGCACTAATTCTGTTTCTAATTATTCTGTTCAATCCATAAAGCCTTTCATTGTTGCTTACATGCTGGGCTGGTTTGAAAGTCTGATCATTTATTTGTTTATTAATAGTTATTAATAGTCTAATCACCCAATAACTAACACAAGAACATAAGAATATAAGAAATAGGAGCTGAAGTAGACCATTCGGCCCCTCGACTGCTCCACCATTCAATACGATCATGGCTGATCATCCACCTCCTATTCTCGTATCCCTTTGTATCCAAAAATCTATTGACCTTTGTCTTGAATATACTCAACGACTCAACATCCACACAGCTCTCTGGAGTGGAGAATTCCAAAGGTTCACAACCCTCTGAATGAACACATTTCTCCTCATCAATGCCCCAAGTTCTAGATTCCCCAGCCAGGGGGAACAGCCTCTCAGTATCTACCCACTAAACATGTTATACGTTTCAATGAGATCATCTCTCATTCATCTACACACCAGGGAATATAGGACTTACCCACTCAATCTCTCCTGACAGGACAATCCCCACATCCCAAGAATCAATCTCGTGAACTTTTGTTGTATTCCCTCTATGGCAAGTATATCCTTCCTTAGGTAAAGAGATCAAAACTATACACAATATTTCAGGCGTGTTCTCACTCGAGCTTTATATAATTACAGTAAGAATTCTTTCCTCTTAGCCTTTATTACATTTGCTTTCCTAATTGTTTGCCATAGCTGCATGTTAACTTTCTGTGAAGCAAGTACAAGAACACCCAGGCCCCTCTGAATATCAACATTTGCTAGTCATTTAAAAAATACTCTGCTTTTCTATTTTTCCTACCAAAGTGGATAATTGTACATTCCCCCACATCACACTCCATCTGCCACATTCATGTCCATTCAATTAACCTGTCTAAGTTCTTTTGCAGCCTCTTTATATCCTATTTCACCTTACTTCATATTGTCAGCACATTATATTCGATCACCTCATCTGAGCCATTAATATAGATTGTAAATAATGATCCTTGTGGTTCCCCACTAGTTACACCCTGTCAATCTGAAAACACCCCATTTATTGCTACACTGTTTTCTGTCTGTTAATCAATCCTCAATCCGTGCTATAATATTACTCCAATCCCATCAGCCCTAATTTTGTGTAATAATCTCTTGTAGCACCTTATCAAATGCTTTTTGAAAATCCAAATATACTGCATGTACAGGTCCTCCTTTATCCAACTTCTAGTTATATCCTCAAAAACTCGAACAAATTTGTCAAACATTGCCCCTTTCATAAATTCCTGCTGACATTGCCCAACCATATGATGATTTTCGAAGTGCCCTGCTATCACATCCCTAATAATAGATTCGAGCACTTTCCCTGCTACTGATGATTTTATCAGTGGAAACAAGAATGATAGAAATATATTGAGTCATTCAGCTCAACCAGTCTGTGTTGGTGTTTACTCTCCAAACAGATAGTCTGATCACATTTACCCACCCTGTTCCCATATCTTTTCATTTATTCACTTGCCCAAACTAATCCTGAATGTTGACAGTTTTTTTCCTACACTGGAAGTAAATCCATAACTTCACCACTCTCTGTACAACTGCAGTGCTGAATATTTTCTGTGCCCTTCTAGCCCAGTGTCACAGGAGGGCCCAGAAATAGGTTGGCACCTGAATATGACCTGGTCTCATTGTAGGATTGAGTCCCCACTCAGTTCTGTGAGGGAGCCTTGGGAGCCTGAGCTCTGCGTGACTGGAGTCAGGTTGGAAGATGGTACCTCCAGCAGGGCGTGAGTGAACCCAACTGTCAGCAGGTCCAGGCTAAGATCCCTCAAAGGGCGCTGCAAATCATGTTTCTGTGGTGAGTAGAAGTATCTCCAAATAGCAGCAGGTGCCGAAATTGCAGCAGTAAGGGGCTAGCGAGTGTCAGTGATGCTGTAAAGCCCTGAGGCGTGATAGGAATGCAATTCTTTCTTTGTGTTTATGCTTTTAGCTGCCCCTCAGTGGCCTTTACCACCAACTCCCCCACCTCCACCCTATACTTGTTATAGGCTGCTAGGGTGAAGTGCTTTGAGATGCCTTCCTGCACATGAGGAGGTCAGAGACACTTGCAATACTGTAATTTGGTCAACAGATGGTAATGGTTAGCACCTTTCTGTTTCCTCAATAATGTCGAGCAGATCTGTTAAAATGTCAAATTTAAAACTAAAACTGTTTGGGCTGTAATCTAATTAAAGGCTGCATTTGACATTGTAAACCAAAGGCATAAAGTTGTAATTTGAACAGTTGGATTATATTAGAGCTGTAAATCACTCTCTCTATTACCGTTACTAATCTATTTACTTTAAGGCACATGTGGGATCCCAATGTCAGGTTATCCTGATCAGTTCTTTCTTCACATCTCTCAGGGACTTTAACCCACAGTTGAGAGGGGAGAAATGCCATCTGCTCCCACAATGAATGGATTAAGCACAAGGCACATTCCCTCGACTATAGAAGATTGAGAGTGATCTAATCGAGATGACTAGATTGCTAAAAGGATTCAAGAGGGTAGATAGAGAAAAACTATTTCCTCTGGCGGGGAAATCCAGAACAAGGGGCATAAACTTCAGATTAGAGCTAGATTATTCAGGAGGGGAATCAGAAAGCACTTCTTCACACAAAGGGTAATACGAACCTTGACTCTCCACCAAAAGACTGTGGATGCTGGGGTTAATTGGAACATTCAAGCTGGAGATTCTTGTTGGTAAAGGTATAAGGAATATGAATCCCTCACTATCAACATCCTGGAGGTTACCATTCACCAGAAACTGAACTGGACCAGTCACATAAATACTGTGGCTACAAGAGCAGGTCAGAGCAGCATAGAATGTGTAGGGGGGCACTTAAAAAAGTAATGAAGAGAGCAAAGAGAGGACATGAAAAAACATTGGCGGGCAAGATAAAGGAAAATCCTAAGGCATTTTATAAGTATATTAACAGGAAGAGGATAACCAGGGAAAGAGTAGGGCCCATGAGGGACCAAAGTGGCAATCTGTGTGTGGAGCCGGAGGACATAGGTGAGGCTTTAAATGGTTACTTTTCATCTGTGTTCACGATGGAGAAGGATGATGTAGGTATAGAGATCAGGGAGGGGGATTGCGATATAATTGAACATATTAGCATTGAAAGGGAGGAAGTATTAGCTGTTTTAGCGGGCTTAAAAGTGGATAAATCCTCAGGCTCAGATGAGATGTATCCCAGGCTGTTATGTGAGGCAAGGGGGGAGATAGCGGGGGCTCTGACACAAATTTTCAAATCTTCTCTGGCCACAGGAGAGGTACCAGAGGACTGGAGGACAGCGAATGTGGTACCATTATTCAAGAAGGGTAGCAGGGATAAACCAGGTAATTACAGACCAGTGAGTCTAACATCAGTGGTAGGGAAAATATTGGAAAAAATTCTGAGGGACAGGATTAATCTTCACTTGGAGAGGCAGGGAATAATCAGGGATAGTCAGCATGGTATTGTCAGGGGGAGATCGTGTCTAACTAACTTGATTGACTTTTTCGAGAGACAATGGATAAGCGCCTGGAGGTGGTCAGTGGATTGTGAAGCAGTGTCTGGAGTGGCTATAAAGGCCAATTCTAGAGTGACAGACTCTTCCACAGGCACTGCAGATAAAATTGGTTTGTCGGGGCTGTTACACAGTTGGCTCTCTCCTTGCGCTTCTGTCTTTTTTCCTGCCAACTGCTAAGTCTCTTCAACTCGCCACTCTTTAGCCCCGCCTTTATGGCTGTCTGCCAGCTCTGGCGAACGCTGGCAACTGACTCCCACGACTTGTGATCAATGTCACAGGACTTCATGTCGCGTTTGCAGACGTCTTTAAAGCGGAGACATGGACGGCCGGTGGGTCTGATACCAGTGATGAGCTCGCTGTACAATGTGTCCTTGGGGATCCTGCCATCTTCCATGCGGCTCACATGGCCAAGCCATCTCAGTACCAAGCCGCTGGCTTAGTAGTGTGTATAAGCTGGGGATGTTGGCTATCTCAAGGACTTCTGTGTTGGAGATACGGTCCTGCCACCTGATGCCAAGGATTCTCTGGAGGCAGCGAAGATGGAATGAATTGAGACGACGCTCTTGGCTGACATACGTTGTCCAGGGCTCGCTGCCATAGAGCAAGGTACTGAGGACACAGGCTTGATACACTCGGACTTTTGTGTTCTGTGTCAGTGCGCCATTTTCCCACACTCTCTTGGCCAGTCTGGACATAGCAGTGGAAGCCTTTCCCATGCGCTTGTTGATTTCAGCAGCGAGAGACAGGTTACTAGTGATAGTTGAGCCTAGGTAGGTGAACTCTTGAACCACTTCCAGAGCGTGGTCGCTGATATTGATGGATGGAGCATTTCTGACGTCCTGTCCCATGATGTTCGTTTTCTTGAGGCTGATGGTTAGGCCAAATTCGTTGCAGGCAGCCACAATCCTGTCGATGAGTATCTGCAGACACTCTCCTGTGTGGGATGTTAATGCAGCATCGTCAGCAAAGAGGAGTTCCCTGATGAGGCCTTTCCATACTTTGGTCTTCACTGTCGCTGGGTCAAAATCCTGGAACTCCCTTCCTAACAGCACTGTGGATGTACCTACCCCACATGGACTGCAGCAGTTCAAGAAGGCAGCTCACCACCACCTTCTCAAGGGCAATTAGCGATTGTGGAAAGGCAGTATAGCGAACACACAGAGAATTTGATTGCACTCCCAGATATCTCAGTTTCTCATTACAGGGTGAAATTTAATTATTTCTGATATTTTTCATACAACTGTAACCCATGATTGATAGTGTTTGAAAATACAGTGGCAGATCTGAGACAGTACCCAATATCCTGGGCTCAGCAGTACTTATAATGATGTATTGCCATTGTTACTCCATCATCCCTGGACCCGTGTTAAACACCACTGTGACAGCACCAACATCACCAAACATTCAGGAAGAAAGCTCACTGTCATTGCAAGTCAGTTAGGGCAGGGGCAATTTCTGTGTTTCAATCTCCAGATCTGCGGTATTTTACTTTTTGAAGAAGTGCCCACTTGGATGAGGTATTGGCGTGTGTCTGTCCACCTTGGGACCATTCCCCTTCCTGCATTAGATGT